>NC_133361.1:47395827-47466924 GCF_049309525.1 Garra rufa
CCAGTTTAAATAGTGCATTGCATGTCCATGGTAGTGTTCTCTGTAATTGCTGAATTGTGGGAATGTTTTCAGTCCAAGCAGGAGAAAATTGCATGCAGAGAAAAGAGCATGCAGGACCGGCTACGTCTAGGCCATTTCACCACTGTACGGCACGGAGCCTCATTTACCGAGCAGTGGACAGATGGCTACGCCTTTCAGAATCTCGTCAAGTACGTGAGCTGCACATGCACACCCTCTCAACTTCAGAGCATAGTCAGATGTTGCATGCACACACACTGCACACATGCTGACAGAATATGGTCAGTTTTTCTCCACACATATGTGTGGAGACCTGGCCATAAAAGACCCATTCAGGACTGCATTCAGGTCTGACGATGAATGAATGGGTGCTCTCATGTGCTCACACCTTCAAAGCCTTCTAACATGGACCTGATGCACACAATTTTTAATGTAATCACTTTTACAGTTTTTATAGAAACCTTGCCTTTTTTGTGTATTTTAAATTGTTCACCATGAAAGCAGGCGTTAAAGTGCTAACCGACAACTTGGCAAACACTGTCCTTTCAAAAGCAGGTTAAGTGACGTTTTCTTACAGAACAAGATGAAGCCACTCCACTTAAACCAAAATACACACACTTGAGGCCAAGTACAATAGACCACCTAAACCTACCAGCACTTGTTCTGCTGCAGGCAAACAGTCAATTGGATTGAGTAAATTATCTCAGGATTACTTCAAGTAATATCTGGATTTATCTAATAATTTTGTCTAGTCTCTTTACAATTTCAGGATGCAGTTGAAAAGTGCATTCAATACCAGAAATGTTCGTGAGAGAGATTTGTTTCAGATTCAAAGTAAACGCTTATAGTCAACTAAAAAGTGGCCTGTGTTTTGTTTGGATTTAAAGGGCTGGTTCACCCAAAAAAGAAAATTCTGTTATTAATTACTCATCCTCTTGTTGTTCCAAACCCATAAGAGCTTTGTTCATCTTTGAAACCCAAATGAGTTTTTTTGGATGAAATCCAAGAGCTTTCTGACCCTGCATAGACAGCAATGGAACTGACACGTTCAAAGCTCAAAAAGGTAGCAAGGACATCATTAACCCTTAAATGCATGCGTCCCGGGACATCATTGACTACCCTCTCCCTCCTTGTTTTTTTTTTTTTAAGTTGACATCAACTTTCTTAGTATTCCTAAAGAAAAGTCGGTAGAGACCCAAGGTTTGTAATAGTGTAGGTATATTTTTTGTGCGCATAAATAGGTGAATATCTGAGGACTCAATATGTGCGATTCACCTTTATTCCTCAAGGTGGCACTGTTTGATGGACAATAATGACCAGATGTTTCATTATCTCATTATCGCAGGCATAAAGCAAAAGAATATCATCAGCAAAAACTGAACTAGTTTGAATGACTTTGATGCAGAGCATCTCCTGTACGCAATAAAATATAAATGTCACTGTTATTTGATGGTGGATGTGGTGCCAGCGATCAAAATATTGACTTTGAAGTTGAGAACAATAGTTTTGAGAACATGGTTGAGCATATGAGCCAGACGCTCAATATACTGTGGAAATGCTCTCTGAGGATGATGGTGATAGTAAAGTGATATGCTCAGATTGAACCCTTATAAGTTTTAAAAGGTATCGAAATATGCTTTTTTTTTTTTTTATTGTTCTGTATTTGTTGCAGAAGTTAGAGATTTATCCGTGCTGCCTGGGTCGCTAAAGAACTAAATATGTAATAATGATTGGTGAAACATCCGTGCGTTTAAGGGTTAAAACAGTCAATGTGACCTCAGTGGTTCAACCTTAACTTTATAAAGCTACGAGAATACTTTGTGCGCAAGGAAAACAAAAATAACAGCTTTATTAAATTAGTTATTCTCTTCTGGTCAGTCTCTGCTTTCAAATTAAAAAAGCACGATAGAAATGGTAAAATTGTAAAAAAAATAATAATAATAATAATGTTGTTGATGTTGTTTTAAATATTTTCATAGCATTTTGAGAGGCTTTTTGCATATGATTAAAAAGTCACCAGACTGGCTAAATGAAAATGCAAGTTCACTCTCTGACAACCTGTGATGCTTATAGAAAAGGAGAAATACCCCAGTACGCGAATCACTGCACAACTTTCGGTTTCTGACACCTGCTTATTGTCGAAAGCCAGTCAAACAAAATTGTTTTCGAACAACTTAGAGATATTTGTGTTCTCTGTGGTTTTTATCAAACAACACGGAGAGCAGTATAAAGACAAAAAAGATAGCCTGTTCCAGATTCTACCGCTGCTATTTTCTTTCGCTTAGGAAAGCATGCTGTTTATGAGCACCACCAAGTCATAGTTTTATGTGACGGCAATGGCAGCTCTGGGCGTGAACAATAGCACGAGTCTTATTAGTTGGCCAGGTTTATTCACAGTGCAATGGAAAAGATTTTGGAACACCTCACCATTAAAAAAAAAAAAAAAAATCTGTGGCATTTATGGCTTGCAGATGTTTGTGTCAGCATGAACAGACATATTAACACCTATTCATTCCAGCTGAAATTAACCTACCAGACATTCATCTTTGTATGAACAGGCCTTTATTGGTTTATGAAAGTTCAACAAACATACACAGAGAATGTGTAGAACTTTATTAATGATGATACTTTAAAACAACGTGGAAAGAAATTAGGAAACATGTTATGCAAAATCAAAATGACTTTGTATATGTCTTTGTATAGACAACAGGAGAGAGTCAATGGGCAGAGAGAGGAAATAGAAAGGCAGAGGAAACTGCTGATGAAGAAGAAACCACCCAACGCCAGTCAAACTCCTCCCCCAAACCTAGAACCCAACAAACGGAAAAGCAAAAGCAACGGTGCCGAGAACGAGATGTAAGTTCTTCTGTCATGTCAGAATTTGGAATTCAACTTAATTGGATTTAGTCCTAATTTGTTTATGTCCTCACAGGTTATCGTTAGCAGAATACCATGAGCAAGAAGAAATTTTCAAACTCCGACTCGGACACCTGAAGAAGGTATTCATATTGTCACATTCATCTTACATGTGTGGTTACATTCGTGCTATCATAGATGTGTTTGATGTAATTGTGTGTCTGTGTGTGGAAGGAGGAAGCAGAAATTCAAGTGGAGCTGGAACGGTTGGAGCGTGTGCGTAATCTTCACATCCGAGAGCTCAAAAGAATCCACAATGAAGATAACTCCCAGTATGCATTTTCAAATTTATTTCCACACTTGAGCCTTTTTGGTTTCGCTACAGAGTTTTTGAGAGAGCGTTTGAAGGTTTTTCAAAGTTCAAACACAACTGTGGTGGATTTAAATTGTGCAATTGTGTCTCCAATTGTCAGGTTTAAAGATCATCCCACGCTAAATGACCGTTACCTGCTCTTGCATCTGCTGGGTAGAGGAGGCTTCAGTGAGGTTTACAAGGTAACAGATCTGTGATTGGAAAGAATGTGTGTTTAGGGATGTACAAATACATGTTTTCATAATCATTGGTGGATAATAGGGATGTAACATTATCCAAATCTCACAATACGGTAATATTGCGATAATATCTAATGCACTTTGATAGTTAAGAACTAAGAAAACTTAAGTCAGAATAAAGTCAGTGAATTGATTTTTCCTTGAATATTAAAGGGGACTCAACCCTTTTTTTTTTAGTTGTGATATACTGTCTCGCTTTAAATTATATTCACACTGCTGTTTTAGGAAGCCAAACAAATTGGAATATAATAAAATAACAACGATTGTATATTATTGTTGTTCCAATGACAGTAATAGCCATATATTGTAAAATAATTGCTCTGTAAAATAAATGAAAATGAATATTTCATGGGTATATTAATTTTGTTTTACTCGTGTAGTAGTGAAAGTACACTACTTTACTAATTTCTACACTTGAAAGAGAGATTTTGAATTTGGACTGCATTTAAACCACACACTCAGTAATACATACATACTGCACTTTTAAGCTTTTATTTTGAATGAAAGCTTCAGTGAAAACAGGCTTATAAAAACGTTTCTTGTTTTTAGTTCATTTGACAGATACTGTGCCGAAGCATAATGGCCCACAACACAACGTCAAAGACATTTTATGTTAGAATAAGAAGTTTTAATATATTTTAAAAACTAAAATTTTTGCCTGGAAAATCTATCGTTTCATATCATCATGTGACCACGATAATATCAAGATAATATTGTTACATCCCTAGTGGTTGATAAACTGTGAGATGACTGAAAGATCTGTAAAATCATGGGTTATTCAAATGGGATGCATTCTTTGCTTTGAAAACAGTTGAAGGAAATTAGATAAATTGGTCATCTTCACTAATCGACTAGTCAACCATTTTGGAATAACGCTAGTTTAATTGTTGCTGCTATTTAAAATCTTTTTTTTTTTCCTGTTATTTTCTGTTTCTCCAGGCCTTTGACTTGACTGAGCAGAGGTACGTGGCTGTGAAGATTCACCAGCTTAATAAGAACTGGAGAGATGAGAAGAAAGAGAACTATCACAAGTGAGCACAAACACCTTTTCCATCCTTGTTTCCTAATAGCGAATGCATATTCTAATTCAGTATTAGGAGCCAAGTGTGCTTTTTCTAGAATGCATTATTCCTCCTGAACCAGATGGTGGAAATGTGGGGCTTCATTCATAAAGATGAACTTAGAATCATCCTTATTGTAAACATACGCCAGTTCGCAAAATGTTCCCATGCACAGTTTCTAAAATGTTTTAACCATGTAATTATGACAGAACACTTGCACATTTGCACATGTAATAATATTAATACAATTTGGATTCATTTCAAAAAGTTTGTATGCATGCTTTTCGGTTCAATCATTTACACTTTAGGTTTGTTCTGCACTTTTTAAACACGAGGCCCCTGATTCCTGGGTTTGACTACAAATTGAAAGGACCTGGGTAGAGAGTTAAATGATAGTGTTGTCAGGACTACTGTATTTTACAGTTACATTCATTTGTGATTCATCAAAGTGATTTTGTGAGCTTTTTGTAGTAACTTTGAAATTAGTCAATTCTTATATACTTGTATTCTTGTTCCCATTATGTTTGAAGATTTACTTATGATCCATAATTTTATTTAAACCTATGTAAAGTCTCTTGTCAATGTAAAGTATACTCAGTGCTATTTTTTTTTTTTAACTGTTTGTTGAATTAAGATGTCGTGTAATGTTTTATAGGCATGCCTGTCGAGAATATAGGATTCATAAGGAGCTGGACCATCCTAGAATAGTCAAACTGTATGACTACTTCTCCCTGGACACAGACTCGTGAGTAAACTTGCTCAAATGTTATTGAATTATGAACAATTTACAAATGTGACCCTGGACCACAAAACTTAAGTCTTAAGTCTTAAGTCGCTGGGGTATATTTGTAGCAATAGCCAAAAATACATTGTATGGGTCAAAATTATTGATTTTTCTTTTATGTCAAAAATCATTAGGAAATTAAGTAAAGATCATGTTACATTAAGATTTTTTGTAAAATTCCTACTGTAAACCTATCAAAATGTAATTTTTGATTAGTAATATGCATTGTTAAGAACTTAATTTGGACAAATTTAAAGGTGATTTTCTCAGTATTTTGATTTTTTTTGCACCCTCAGATTCCAGATTTTCAAATAGTTGTATCTCGGCCAAATATTGTCCTATCCTAACAAACTATACATCAATAAAGCTTATTTATTGAGCTTTCATATGATGTATATATCTCAGTTTTGTAAAATTTAACCTTATGACTGGTTTTGTGGTCCAGGGTCACAAATGATTGTCTCTGATTAGAAGCATATTTCAAGCTTTCAATCATTTTCACAAATTTTGTGTTGTTTGAAAGTTTTGTAGACAACACATTTGCTTGGTGCAGTTTTGTTTTCCATTACTTCACTTCTTAAAGGGTTAGTTCACTCCAAAATTAAAATTTCCTGGTAATTTACTCACCCTATGTCATCCAAGATGTTTATGTCTTTCTTTCGTCGGTCAAAAAGAAATTAAGGTTTTTAGGGAAAACATTCCATGATTTTTTTTTTTTCCACATTGTGGACTTCAATGGGAGCCAACGTGTTGAAGGTCCAAATTGCAGTTTCAGTGCAGTCTCAAAGGGCTCTAAATGATCCCAGCCAAGGAATAAATGGTCTTATCAAGTGAAGCTATCAGTCAAAAATCACAAATGCTTGTCTTGCACTAGCTCTGTGTCCACGTCTTCGCACATTATGTAATCGTGTTCGAAAGGTCAGACGTGAAGTAGGCTAAAGTACTGAACGAGTGTTTACAAGGCGAACGTGCAAAGAAAGTCAAACGCCCTTAACAAAAAAGGTAAAACAACGATGCCGGATATTTTTGAAGTTGGAGGACAAAATGCCCTACCCTACCTTTTTGAACAGAAGCACACAGATGAAGAACTAAATATGCGCAACCTTTCTAAAGTGATTATGAAATGCATACATTTGTGGACACAGAGCTAGTGCAGGTCAAGCATTTGTGGCTAAAAAAATTGTGGCTTTTTTTTTTTTTTTTTAAGAAAAAAATAGTTTATACAAAAACCTTAATTTATTTTTTGACTGAAGAAAGAAAGACCATGAATATATCCGTTTCCACCGCAAGAACTTTACCCAAGGCCAAGTTTCTCTGCAGATTGCCTGAAGTTGTTGTTGAGAATTTTGATGTATTGCTCCTTTTTCATGGTGCTGTTTACTGTGATTAGGTTCCCTGGTCCACCGGCTGAAAAACACCCCCAAAACATTAGGTTCCCACCACCAAGGCTACATCATTGTGGCCAAACAATTCAATTTGTTTCATCTGACCATAAAACAGAAGACCAGAAGTCGTCTTCTTTGTCCAGCATTTGCAAAGGCCAAGCGGGCTTTTGTGAGCCTTAGAAGTGGTGTCCTCCTTGGTCTGTGTTCGTGGAACCCAGCGGTGTTCAGTGTCCGTTGGACTGTCCGCCTTGAGATGTTGCCACCAGCAGAGCCCAGATTCATCAGGATGGCCTTGGTGGTGATCCTTGAATTTTTTAATTTAACCTCCCTCACTACCCTCCTGGCCAGCACAGGTGTCACTTTTGGCTTCTGACCACGTCCTCTGAGATTTTTCACAGTCCGGAACGTCTTGTATTTTTTAATATTTCTTTGCACTTTAGGGACTGGAGCGCAGTCCTACATCACCAGGTTATTTGCCTAATTTTCACGGTACTTTAGACTGCGATTAAAAAGCAGACAGCAACAGGTCTAGGGAAAAAAAAATGTTCCTGGGAAAAAAGTTGCTGGTAATTTCAGTGGAAAAGAGGCTTTGGATGACATGGGGCCGAGTAGTTTATCAGGAACTTTCAATTCAGGAGTGAGTGCTTTAAAGTTAAGAAATGAAAGGTCTTGTCTTCTTTATGTGGTATTGTTTCTAGATTCTGCACTGTTCTGGAGTACTGTGAAGGGAACGATCTGGATTTCTACCTGAAGCAGCACAAGCTAATGTCGGAGAAAGAGGCCCGATCTATCATAATGCAGGTCGTCAATGCCCTCAAGTACTTAAATGAAATCCGCCCGCCAATCATCCATTATGACCTCAAACCAGGTATGACATGCACAGACCACTCAACTCTTATACTGGGCCAAGCATGAGAATTGGCACCATTTTAATCAGGAGGGATGCAAGACTAGACTGCTGAACACTGTTTTTTTTGTGTGTGTTTGTCTAGGAAACATCCTGCTGGTGAATGGCACAGCATGTGGAGAAATAAAAATCACAGACTTCGGGCTGTCCAAGATTATGGACGATGACAACTACGGGGTGGATGGCATGGAGCTGACATCACAGGGGGCAGGCACATACTGGTGAGTGGTCTGATATGACTGGGATTTGTATACTACTTTAATTAAAATCATTCTTTAGCACACAACTGACTAACAATAAGTGTTTATTGTCTGAAAAGTTTGGATATGCAGCTGAGCCCAAAATCAGAAACTCTTGCTTTGCTCCAGGTATCTTCCCCCAGAATGCTTTGTGGTTGGAAAAGAGCCACCTAAGATCTCCAACAAAGTGGATGTTTGGTCTGTTGGGGTCATCTTTTACCAGTGCCTCTATGGGAAGAAGGTAAAAGACACGCATGTACATTTTGTGACACTGGCTTTGTTGTCACTGTCCACTACGTTTCTTTTCTCATCTTTGTTTATTCTTTCTTCACCACACAGCCGTTTGGTCATAATCAATCCCAGCAGGATATCCTCCAGGAGAACACTATTCTCAAAGCCACAGAGGTGCAGTTTCCACCAAAACCAGGAGTCTCACCTGAAGCTAAGGTACTTTTTCAAATGGTTCACTCTTGTTTTTGTCTTTTCTTTCATGGTGTGATCCCTGAATGGAGAGGTTTAGTCCCAGGATTGTTGAAGTATCATGAAACGAGTGTTACTGGGTTCCTATCTCTCCTTTTTAGATTTGCCTCGTGGGTAAATCTCTAGTGTGTTGCATATACACAACCAGTCAAAGGTTTGGACACACTTTTCCATTCTCTTTGATGGGGAAGTGTGTCCAAACCTTTGACTGGTAGTGTATATATTTAACTTTTCCATTAAGGGGCAATATTTGCCCCTCCGGAGTTGATTTCCATTTGATCTTACATTTCTGAGGGCAATTTTTTTTAAATCACCTTGTTATTATAAAAACCATATGTTGTCTTCAATGTCAAATATGTCAGTTTACCCAATTACTTTAATCAATGTTTTAAACTGTGGTCAGTAACAATTTAAAATTGTATTTAAATTACACAAGTGAAAAACAGGAGCTCACAGGGCTGCAATATTATGACAAAAATCATTATTGTAGATTATTGCTCTTTATATTGTAATAATGATTATTAATATTGATATAGAAAACAATATAAAAAGTTTTTGTTTCGTTTTGGGCACATCACATTCTGGCGTCACAGACAAACATGATGTTCGCCTAGTCTGGCACAAGTTATGCAAAAACCCGTTATGATCACTAAAGCTACGAAATTAATCTCTTAATTACATCGTATCTACACTGTGTTGTTTATGATGAGGGAATTCGCAAGCGTGCACACTCATCAACAGCTCTGGCGTTTTCAGCTCTGACTAATCTAGATGCCTCTGATTGGCCAGTGCATTCTGAAGTTCAGCAGAAATGTTTGATTGGTTATAAGGCTCAATGCTGCACAAAACGGCACGCAAAAGCAATCTGGTGCAGTGTGACGAATCTAAATGTAATTCCACGAATTGGCACATTTAATTTCATTTTCATATGAGGTAATATGTTGTTTAATTGTGCAGGAGGATATTTTGTCCATTTGTCTTTCATTTATAGGGCACTTTTTTCATTTTGGTGGCATTTTTGCCACAAGCCCTTATTTCCGACCCATAAATAATAGACACCTACCAGTCACAAGTTTTTGAACAGTAAGATCTTTAATGTTTTTTAAACGAGTCTCTTCTGCTTTACCAATCCTGCATTTATTTGATCCAAAGTACAGCAAAACAGTACAATTTTGAATTGTATTTAAAGTGACTCTTTTCAATTTGAATATTTTTAAAAATGTAATTTATTCCTGTCATTTCAATGCTACATTTACAGCGTCATCATGATGTGTCTTCAGTGTCACGTGATGATCCTTCAGAAATCATTCTAATATGCTGATTTGCTGTTCAAGAAACTGTTGTTGTTGTTGTTGTTGTTGTTGTTGTTGTTGTTGTTGTTATTATTATTATTATTATTATTATTATTATTAAGTTGAAAACAGCCATGTAGAATTTCCTTTTTTGGTTTCTTTGATGAATTGGAAGTTTAGAAGAACAGCATTTATAAGATCAAGGCTGATCTTTGGATCTTTCTATTCAAAGAATCCTGAAAAATTGTACTCCACTGTTTTAAATGCTGATAATAATAATAAAATGTTTTTTATTAATGCTTTTTTTCAGCAAGGACAAATTAAATTGTGTTAATGTCACAAATATATTTCTGTTCTTTTTTTTAGTATAGAAATCTGAAAAAATGTAACTTATCACACTTTTAACATTTTTCAGCATTGATGATAAATGTTTCTTGAACACAAATCAGCATATTAGAATAATTTCTGATTTACCATCACAGGGTTAAGTTATATTTTTATAAAATATTGAACTTGACAACAGTGATTTTAAAATTGTAGTAGGATTTTTTTATTATAAATTTTTTATATATATTCAAGGAAATGTAGCCTTGATGTGCAAAAGAAACTAATAAAAAAATAATATAATAATAATAATTTACCAACCCCAAACTTTTGAATGATAATGTGTAATTTAGTAAAAAATACTAATTTAGTAATAATTCGGTATGTGCTTTTTTTTTTTTTTTTTTACTTTTTTTCATGGGAGTAACCACAAATCAAGTCATAAATAGCACAGGTATATTTGTAGCAGTAGCCAACAATACATCGTATGGGTCAAAATTATCGATTTTTATTTTACGCTAAAAAACATTAGGATCATCCTACCATAAATATATTAAACCTTAAAGTTTTTGATTAGTAATATGCATTGCTAAGAACTTACATTTGGACAACTTTAAAGGCAATATTTTTTTTTTTTTTTTCAGTATTTTGATTTGAATTTTTTTTTTTTTTTTTTTGCACCCTCAGATTCCATTTTTTTCAAATAGTTGTGTCTTGACCAAATATTATCCTATCCTAACAAACCATACATCAATGCAAGGCTTATTTATTCAGCTTTAATATTTTGTGGTCACAATCATTTCATTATTTCGATTATTGTATTAAATGAAACATACTTCTGATCATTGTAAAAATGTCTTTCTTGGTGTTTTCTTCCCTTCTATTGCTCTGTTTGTCCCATGTTAACCTTTCAGCAAGCAGCTTGCTCAAAACCAAATGCTGTGCTCAATTTAGTGGCACAAGTGAGGTTGTGGGATTCTGTCATTTAATGTGGTTTTGTGTTGCTAGGAGACTTGTCATAATAATGACTATTCGCGTAGTGACTCAGATTGCCTAATATTTGCTCATGTCTCTAAAACATGTTTATTGTCTGTCTCCTTTTATTCAAAATATAGGTTCTGTATGATTTTTAGATAATTTGCACAAACCTTAACTACTTTCACACATGGCTGTTGATGCTTTTCTACTGCAACATGTTAGGATAAACTTTTCTTGTCTACTCCAGGCCTTCATTCGCAGATGTCTGGTGTACCGCAAAGAGGATCGCATCGATGTTCACCAGCTGGCCAGTGATCCCTACCTCCTCCCGCACATACGCAAGTCAGTGGCCGCCACTGGTAACTCCAGCATGGCCGTCGCCTCCACCTCCAGCTCCTCCAACAGCAGCGCCTCAAATTGAGAGCCCCGCCCATCCTCGCTACTTTTGACCGGAGCAGGTGGTGTGGGGCATTTGCATTTTGCCCCGCCCCTCTCTGCAGCGCACTGGAAGGGGTCTCGAACCCCTTACCTGCTGAGCAAGGGAACGGGAAGAAAGGGTAAGAGAGGGATGGAGTCGAAACACATCCCCCTCCACTCTTTTTCCCTTCCCAGGGATCTGGAGGGTTGATTTGTTTTGTTTTATTTTATTCTTCGGATGGGAGGGGACTGAAAAGAGCCCCACGAGCGAGTGAGAGTGAGACGGACCGAACTGCGACGGCTCAGACAGGTGGAAGAGACTGGTATATGCCCTGCACCCCACAACACACACATATAAACACACATTTATAATGAGGTCAGCTTGATTTTTCTTACGTGGCAACACCGTTGAGGGGACAAGCCTGCTCATACTAATGTGCATTCACGTGTACGATATTCCTAAAGAATTTGGAGACACTCCCTGCTGACACACAGCCCGTCCCGGCCCATCTTTCTCTCTCTATCTCCTATCCTTTTTTTTGCCTTTGGAACGGATCTATGAACTTTTGGAAGCAATACTGTCAGTGGGTTCATTTGGACAATAGTTAACCCTAGTTTAAACGCCTTTCTGAACATAATAATTGCTGAGGCCAAATCAGCATCAGGACCTCTAGGTTAGCTGATCTTCTATGCCTGGAATCAGATGTTTGTACTGTGTGACAGGTCTAGCCCAGATTTTTTTGTCTACATGTCCTGCTCACTTTCACCCCTATTCTATGACCAAAGCTGAGCTCTACCAGTAGGTGGTGCTGTTTGACTTGAGTGTTTTTATTTTCTTTTTCTTTTTTCTTTTTTTGCTTTATGCTGTTATGAAAATGAATTTTTAGGAATTTTTTTTTTTTTTTTTTTTTTTTATAGATTTAGCGACACTAACTGATTCCCCCCTCTTCCACCTCCCCAACCCGTACCGTTCCGTCCCGTCCCCCCTAAGTATGTTCTTGTTTCTCATTGTGTCTTTGGACAGAATCTAACGTTGAAAAATGAGATGAAGTTAGATTTTATTTTTCATTGATTAAAAGTGTTGTGCCTCACATAGAAACACACGGATACACATGCATTGGAAAATTACACACAGTCATATATGTTTAGGTCTGGTGATATGGCTGATTGCCTGATCCTGTTTTACTGTTTGTGGGAAAGAACTCTCTAGAGGGGGCGGAGCTAGTTCAGGGGTACAGGGCAAAAGTTGGAGCGATCATTAAATACTATTGGTTATTACTATATCGTGTTGTCTGCTTTATTTAACTTCTGAATGGCTTGATGTTTACAGATACTGTCTAAAAAAAAAAAAAAAAAAAAAAAAAGTTTGAATTGGATATTTTTCCTGAGTTGTAATACTGTAAATGGAAATATTTCAAAAGCCCGAAAGTTAAACTTTCAAATTAAAATATAAAAAAATAAAAGCTAATTCAAATATTAATAAATGGTATAACAGTATTTAAATAACTGTAAAATACAATACTGGTGAGATGCTTAACATTTAGAAATATTGTCTTTGCAACTAATGGAAATCAAATAAGTTGAATAACTAAAATTGCAAAATTAAAACCAAAAAAAAAAAAAGTGAAATAGAAATATATAGTTATTTTTATAAACTATATAAAGCATAAGCATAAAATTGAAACTTTAAAATTAATATATAAAAACTAATTATAGCTCAAATTATTACTATAAAAAAATACTATAAAATTACAGCGCATAAACTTAAACAAACATTTAGAAATGTTGGCAACTGTAAATAGGTTGAAATATTAAAATGTAAATAAAATTATAATTAAAATATATAATAAAAAAGAATTTAATAGAAAAAAATAAATATTAATAAATACTATAATAGCATATAAATAATACTATAAAATTAATCTTAGAAACAACCTTTAGAAATTTTGTCAGTTAATGGAAAAAGTCGAAATACTAATTTACTAATTTTAATTCGTATATAATTAAAGTCAAAAGCATGAAATTCTTTAAATATTAAAATTAAAATAAAAGAGAAAAATAATTAAATATTAATAAATACTAAAATAGCATACAAATAATACTATTAAATAAGATACAGCTTAGAAATATGACCTTTAGAAATGTTAACTAAAGGAAAAAAGTTGACATGCTAAAATTACAATTTATATGCATTTACAAAAAACAAAAGCATGAAATTAATAAAACATTAAAATTTTAAGAAAAGAAAAAATTATATTGTAAACGAAAATACAGCTTAGAAACAATCTTATATGTTGGCAACTGGAAATAAGTTGAAATAATAAAATTAAATTCTAAATAAATTAGTTAATTATAGAAATAACAAAAGCATGAAATTATTAAAATGTAGTACATTTAAATTATTATTACTATAATAGTATAAAAATGATACTATAAAATAAAATACAGCTCAGAAACTTAACATTTAGAAATGTTAGCAACTGGAAATAGTTTAAATTATTAGTTTAAATTAATAACATTTAAATTATTTATAAATTAATAATTAAATTATATGTAAATGATTATAAAATGAATTAAAAAGAAAAATAGTAATTCAAAATATTAATATACTAAATAATACTATCAAATTAAATGCAGCTTAGAAATGTGACTTTAAGAAGCTAATGGAAATAAGTTGAAGTACTAAAATTACAAAAAACAGCAAAATAGAAATATATATATATATATGTATATATGTGTATATATATGTATATGTGACCCTGGACCACAAAACCAGTCATAAGGTTAAATTTTACAAAACTGAGATATATACATCATATGAAAGCTCAATAAATAAGCTTTCTATTGATGTATGGTTTGTTAGGATGACAATATTTGGCCGAGATACATCTATTTGAAAATCTGAAATCTGAGGGTGCAAAAAAAATCAAAAGACTGAGAAAATCACCTTTAAAGTTGTCCAAATTAAGTTCTTAACAATGCATATTACTAATCAAAAATTACATTTTGGTAGGTTTACAGTAGGAATTTGACAAAAAAATCTTAATGGAACATGATCTTTACTTAATTTCCTAATGATTTTTGGCATAAAAGAAAAATCCATAATTTTGACCCATACAATGTATTTTTGGCTATTGCTACAAATATACCCCAGCGACTTAAGACTGGTTTTGTGGTCCAGGGTCACATATTTCTATGTGTGACAAAGCATCAAACTATTAAAACTTTGAAAACTTGAAACGATAATATAAAAACAAACTAGCTTCTAATATTAATACTAAGAGTATAAATACAGCTTAGAAACAACATTTCGATATGTTGGCAGTTAATGGAAACAATTTGAAGTACTAAAATGACCAAAAAAATAGCTAAATAGAAATGTATATTACAAATAAAAATGACAAAAGCAACAAACTATTGAAAGCTTGAAATGATAATATAAAAACAAAAAGTAGTTTAAAATATTAATACTATAAGAGTAAAAACGCAGCTTGAATTATTAAAGTGAGTAAATTAAAAAATTAAAACCAAAATAAAAATAAGGCTAAATAGAACAGAGGGCGTTTAGTGTTGGTTAATTTTTGAATTGGTTAAAATAATGATTTTATTAAAAATAAGGCATTATGGTTTTTGTGTTTTAGTAAGTTTCAGTCTCCCAAATAAATGACAGTGTCCCTAATTAAACATACATAAAGCATTTCTGGCTTTGTTTACTTGCATCTGTTTTTTTTTTTTCCACAGTGCTAAAAATGCAAAACCGTGTTTTCTTGTCAGAGTACTTGCACATGAACAAAACAGATTTTTCAAGTTCTTTTATTAGAGCCGAGCAATTCACAACAGACTTGTAAGTCATTTGCTGGTTTAAAATGCTGTCAAATGTGGGTAGAGCAGTGTTCTTTCAGTTATTTGTCACACGTTGGATCAGTGGGCGGGATGTACCCGTATACAAGACTGCGGTTACCCAGGTTGCATCTCACCTCAGGGCATCTGAGTCTGTGTTTTCCTTTCAGCTCCTCAGCAAAAGCTGCATTTGCAGTATTTATCAGTTGTACGCCAAGATGTGCAACTGCTCCCACTGCACGACCTTTGCAGAATGACTGCGTTGAAGACAGATTCAATGTGAAAGCTGCAGACTTTGACAGCTGAGAAAGTGTGTGTTTGTCAGTATGTGGTGCTTGGGAATGGGTTGTGAAATCTCTCAAAGCCTGTAATTTTCATTTCAATCAGAAACAGATAGTTTGGATGGGTGCTGGATGAATCATTGACCTATTCAGTCTGAGGCTGAGCCAAATGCTTTTGGACCGTTTAACAATGTTCAACAGCTGTTTGACTTCATGGTCAAAATCAATTACAGGGATTGTAACTATTTTGAACCTGACTACTTGAACAGTCACTGAAAAGTCCCTAATAATATGTATCTGTGGTACAAAAAAGAACTTTTGTTTACAGCTTTAGCCGACTTCCAGTCATTGCGACTCGCCGTTTGGGGATTGCTTTGGACAAATGTAGGCAAGTGCCAGCTAGAACCTGTGGATGATTGCTTTACCAAACCAGGCCTGTCTTACTATTCCAGCTCAACCTCTCCACCCACATTTGCTTTGGCCTAGTGATCTCATGCGTGATTACATTACAGAACCTGTCCTGGATTGCCAAGCAGTACAAGGAGTGTCAAAAACATCCACAGCTCGAGTTAAAGTCCCCCTGTAGTGAAAATCTAGTTTTTTAATGTTGTTTATTTGTCCATGTGGTGTTTTTAATATGCTTTTAGACAAACCTTGTGCCAATCCATTAATCAACACCTTTGCTTAGCATTTTCTCCTTAAAACTGTGGTTTCACAAAGGCTGTCAGCCCTTGAAACAGCCCTTTTTTTGCTACGACAAAATTCAGTAACAAATCACGTCAATTGATAGATTCATATCATTAGCATGCAAAATACACCGGTTGGATTACCAGCACAAAACCAAAAATTAAACAGAGCAAAACCGTTAACTGCTATATAACTGCTAATAACCCGCGGCAACAGTGTAAGGAGAGTCAGGAGTTTGTCCACTAGTAAAAACGTAGTTTTATCAGTCATCATCCATGTGTCGTCATTATATCGTGTTTACTACATTTTAATTCAGTTAGTGGACGGATCAGGAGGCTCTGGCTGCATTCAAGCTGTTTTAAGGCATGAGAAAATTATTTTCACAAGAAAAACATTTCAATACAGTCAAGCCCAAAATTATTCATACCCCTGGCAAATTCTGACTTAAAGTTACTTTTATTCAACCAGCAAGTTTTTTTTTTTTTTTTGGAGAGAAATGACACAGGCTTCTCCCAAAAGATAATAAGACGATGTACAAGAGGCATCATTGTGGAAAAAAAATATTTCTCAGCTTTCATTTACATTTGAACAAAAAGTGGCATGTCCAAAATTATTCATACCCTTCTCAATAATCAAAGAAAAGCCTTTATTGGCTATTACAGCAATCAAGCAATTTCATGGTGCCGTTTACTGTGATTAGGTTCCCTGGTCCACCGGCTGAAAAACACTCCCAAAACATTAGGTTCCCATCACCATGTTTGACGGCGGGGATGGTGTTCTTAGGCTTGAAGGCTTCTCCTTTTTTACTCCAAATGAAGGCTACATCATTGTGGCCGAACAATTAAATTTTTGTTTCATCTGACCATAAAACAGAAGTCCAGAAGTCGTCTTCTTTGTCCAGCATTTGCAAAGGCCAAGCGGGCTTTTGTGTGCCTTATGTGGAGAAGTGGTGTCCTCCTTGGTCTGCGTCTGTGGAACCCAGCGATGTGCAGTGTCTGTTGGACTGTCTGCCTTGAGATGTTGCCACCAGCAGAGCCCAGATTCATCAGGATGGCCTTGGTGGTGATCTTTGGATTCTGTTTTACATCTCTCACTATCCTCCTGGCCAGCACAGGTGTCACTTTTGGCTTCCAACCACGTCCTCTGAGATTTTTCACAGTGCGGAACGTCTTGTATTCTTTAATAATACTTTGCACTGTAGCTACTGGAACTTCAAAACATTTAGATATGGTCTCATAGCCCTGTCCTGACTTGTGAGCAGCCACAATGCGCAGTCGCAGGTCCTCAGTGAACTCCTTTGTCTTAGCCATGACTGTCCACAAACCAACAGCAGAGAGCTTCTGTTTTTCACCTGTTGAGTTGATTAAAGCAGCTGTTCCCAATGAATCAGGGTAATTAGGATGCTTTAGAACAGCTTGGACTATTTGGAATGGTATAGAACTTTGGATTTTCCCATTGACTGTGACAGTTTGCAAAGGGTGTGGAACATGCCACATTTTGTTCAAATGTAAATAAAAGATGAGAAATATTTTCTTCCACAATGATGCCTCTTGTACATCGTTTTATTATCTTTTGGGAGAATCCTGTGTCACTTCTGGTTAAAAAAACTTTCTGGTTGAATAAAAGTAACTAAGTCATATATGAATAATTTCGGGCTTGACTGTATGTAATTTTGATGATCAAAGATTAGTTTTTTGACTACAGGGTGACTACAGTATTGTCCTGTCAATTCTCAAGTTTGTCCAACTTAATTATGCTTTTACTGGCGATAAGTACACTTACAGAAAAAGGTACAAAAGCTGTCACTGGAGTGGTAGCTTTTCAAAAGCTGCCATTTTGTACCTTAATTACCTTTAAAGGGTGCATATACAAGTTTACTTACGAATTGTAGTCTGTTACCGATTCCAAATTACATGACAAAAATTGTAGTTAGCAACATAATCCATTACGTTACATTACAGATTTTACATTATATTCAGACTCCTTTTTGATTACTTTTTAACTTAAGTTATTACATTGATTTAAACAGGATAATCTTGTACTGTATTGATATAAAAATACAAAGAGTAAGAGTCCATTCGTTGTAATTAAATTAAACCAAAAATGAAAATTCTGTCATTAATTACTCACCCTCATGTCGTTCCAAACCTGACCTTCATCTTCAGAACACAAGTTAAGATATTTTTGATGAAATCTGAGAGCTTTCTGACCCTGCATAGATGGCAACTGACACATTCAAGGCCCAAAAAGGTAGTAAGGACATCTAAGAAAGAAGAGAAGAAATTGTTGAATAAAGTCATTATTTTTGTTTTCTTTCCACTCAAAAAGTATTCTTGTAGCTTCAGAACATTACAGTTGAACCACTGATGTCGCATGAACATTTATAATGAAAAGTTAATAATTAAATAAAAAATGTAAAATTTAAATGAATCTTTTAAAAATAACAATCCAAATAAAACATTTACTATAAAAATTTAGTAAGAACCTTGAACATGCAAATGTGATAGTTAATTATTACAATATTCAAAATTCTCAAATTCTTTTTAAAAATTTTGAAGAAGCAGAAGCTATAGAAGTCAAAAAAATATAATTTGAAGAAAAAGTCAAAGCAGAAGCCATAAAAGAAGTCAAAGAAGTACAAGTTGAAGAAAAAAAATCGAAGAAGCAGAAGCCATAGAAGTGGGGAAAAAAAACCTAAGAAGGAGAAGCTATAGAAGTCAAAGAAGTTGAAGAAATAAAAAAATTGAAGCAGAAGCCATATAAGTCGAAGAAAAAATAAACAAACAAAAAAACGAAGAAGCAGAAGCTATAGAAGTCGTCAAAGTAGAAGTCAAAGAAACAAAAAAATCTAAAATTACATTTCAATGAAAAAATAGTGGGAATTTGTGCATTTTAATGTGTTTGAAAGACAAAAGTCTTCCAACGACACAGTAGCGAATGGTTAAATAACCTACTGAGTGATAATTAAAATGAAAATGAATGAGTTGATCAGTAGTTGATGCAATGTTCATTGGTCAATGGTCTTTGTCCACAAAACTAGAAAACCTGAATGAATGTATATAAGCAGTAGAATGTTTTAAAAACATTTATGAGATGAAAGAGGAATTAGGGAGAAATTATGAATAATTTATTGCAATTGTGTAAATAATATGTAATTATGTAACCAATAAAAAGTAACTGTAGTCTGATTATATGAACTTTATATTGTAATTTAATCTAATTACTGCTATTTAATTTTTGGAATCTAATAATGTTATCGCTTTTGTAACATTTATTCTGAGAGTGTAAGAAACAAAAAATGGCAATTGCACATTAGTACATTGTGCTTTGACTTTAAAACATTAGATGAGCAAATCTTGACAAACATGTTTTTGGCGTGTGACATCTTTGATAAGCTTGTATATAATGACATTAATTTTGCATGAAAAGTAATGTTTTCCTTTTTGTGTCATTTACATGTATTCATTTAGCAGACACTTTTATCCAAATGGCTTTAGAAATGAGGAATACAACAAAGGATTCATCATAAAGATGCAAATAAATATGAGAAGTGCTCATAACACAAGGCTTCAGTACAAGCTACAACAGGGAGGGATTAAGGAAAAGTGAAAACAGAGATTTTTTTTTCAGTTGGATTAAGTGCTCTCGGACACGATGAGTTTTCATCTCTCTTCAATGTTGTCAGGGATTCAGCATCCTGAATGGATTTGGTAAGATCATTCCACCAGCCAGAAACAGTGAACAAAAATGTTTTGTAAAGTGATTTTGTGACTCTTTGTGATGGTATGTCACTCACTTACTGACCTCAGGTTTCTGGAGGGGAAACCTGAGGTCACACATGTTGAACACTTTTTAATAAATAAATATTTAGTTTGACCTCCTGGGGTTAAGCACTTCCTTCCACTAACCATCTGTTGACCATTTGGGTTTTAGGCCCTATACCCCGTTTGTGGAGTGTCATATATTTACAGTTGAAGTCAAAAGTTTACAGCTTGCAGAATCTGCAAAATGTTAATTATTTTACCTAAATAAGAGGGATCATATGAAATGCATGTTGTTATTTAGTGCTGACCTGAATAAGATAGTTTACATAAATGTGTGGGGAAAAAATCCAAATAATAGTTGAATTTATAAAAATGACCCTGGTCAAAAGTTTACATACACTTGATTCTTAATACTGTGTTGTTACCTGAATGATCCACAGCTGGTTGATTGTTTGTTGTTTGTTTAGTGATAGTTGTTCATGAGTCACTTGTTTGTCCTGAACAGTTAAACTGCCTGCTGTTCTTCAGAAAATCCTTCAGGTCCCACAAATTCTTTGGTTTTTCAGCATTTTTGTGTATTTGAACCCTTTCCAACAATGACTGTATGCTTTTGAGATCCATCTTTTCACACTGAGGACAACTGAGAGACTCATATGCAACTATTACAGAAGGTTCAAACACTCACTGATGCTCCAGAAGGAAACACAATGCATTGAGAGCCAGGGGGTGAAAAGGTCTTGAATTTGAAGATCAGGGTAAATGTAACTTATTTTGTCTTCTGGGGAACATGTAAGTATCTTCTGTAGCCTCTGAAGGACAGGACTAAATAAAAGAAATATGATATAAAGACAAATTAAGAAAAATTTACACATTCCCGTTCTGTTCAAAAGTTTTCACCCCCAGCTCTTAATGCATCGTTTTTCCTTCTGAAGCATCAGTGAGTGTTTGAAACTTCGGTAATAGTTGCATAAGAGTCCCTCAGTTGTCCTCAGTGTGAAAAGATGGATCTCAAAATCATACAGCCATTGTTGGAAAGAGTTAAAAAATGCTGAAAAACTAAAGAATCTGTAGGACCTGAAGGACTTTTCCGAAAAACGGCAGAAGCCATAGAAGTCGAAAAAAGTAAAAGTCGAAGAAAAAGTCAAAGAAGCAGAAGGCATAGAAAAAGTTGAAGAAGTAGAAGTTGAAGAAAGTCAAAGAAGCAGAAGCCATAGAAGAAGTCGAAGAAAAAAAATCGAAGAAGCAGAAGCCATAGAAGTAGAAGTAAAAGTGAAAAAAAAAAAAAATCAAAGAAGCAGAAACCATAGAAGTCGAAGAAAAAAAAAAACAAAGAAGCAGAAGCTATAGAAGTCAAAGAAGTCGAATAAAAAAAAAAAATTGAAGCAGAAGCCATATAAGTCGAAGAAAAAAAAAAAACAAAAAAAAGGAAGAAGCAGAAGCTATAGAAGTCGTCAAAGTAGAAGTCGAAGAAAGGAAAAAAATCTAAAATTACATAATTTAAATAAAAAATTAAAAAATTGTTGGAATTTGTGCATTCTAATGTGTTTGAAAGACAAAAGTCTTCCAACGACACAGTAGCGAATGGTTAAATAACCTACTGAGTGATAATTAAAATGAAAATGAATGAGTTAATCAGTAGTTGATGCAATGTTCATTGGTCAAATGCTGTGTTGCCACTGTGGGACCTGAAGGACTTTTCCGAAAAATGGCAGGCAGTTTCACTTCAGGACAAACAGAGGACTCATGAGCAACTATATGTAAATGTCTTTTATGTGAAATATCTTTTTTAAGTCAGTACTAAATAAAAAATAACATGCATTTTGCATGATCCCTCTTATTTTGTTAAATTAATCAACATTTTGCAGATTCTGCAAGTGTGCGTAAACTTTTGACCTCAAATATGAATTCGTTTGTGTATGAAAACTATTGGTGTGTAATACATTGTATGTGTTATTAGTAAATGCAGGGTAGAATATGTACTTGACTTTTAACGCGGTTTCATTTCCCCAAGCTTACCATGCGGAATGTGAGCAAATGTACACAAAGAACGAAGAGTGTCGTAATTCTCTTCCCTCACAGCAAAGTGTTGCAAACTTCTGGTAAATTCTCAGTCCTGGACACTCATCCCGGGTATCGGGTAGTCATTCAAACTTATTTCTCCGCCTTCTTCTGCTTCACTTTCCTGAGACGTGTGAGTGTGTGCGTGTGCAGTGAAAGTGAGCGGTCTGCCTCTCTCATTCAGCCCGGACTCATCACAGTCCACGCACACAGCGACACTGACACTCTCAAAGCCTGTCTGTTCTTTACCGTTCCTGTTTCTCTTCCAACGGGAAAGAGGAAAATCAACCGTTTCTCTCTCCGTTTCACCTTTCCGCGGGCATGCATCAGCACGGTGGAGGGCACCGGGAGGGCTGTTGGAGTCGCGCGTGGATAAATGTTTGCAGATGCACTTTATATTTATTTCTACTATTAAGCTTGGAGCGGAGCACCGTGCACTCAGGTAAAAAACATTTGCGCTTCGTTATCACTTTTTTTTTTGTTTGTTTTTTGTTACACCTTTACATTTTTTCTGAGTGCTTTGTTGTCACGGTTATAGACGTGTTATGTGATTTAAAATTGATACTAATAATGTGAGGCTTGGTTTAATTTGGGGTGCTGTTGTGTTATGTTGGCTCCGGCTGCACTGATGTGAAGGAATGCCACGAAAGTCCAAACTCTGAGTGGAACCAGATGTGAGAAGAGGAAGAAAGACCGGGGGAGGGGAGTGCGAGCGCTGGTGGTGGGGCTATTGATTCACTCCAGTGACTCGGACCATTTGAATCGATTCGCTAAGAGAATTCACTTTAGTTAACTTACGCCAGTAGGTGGCAACGAGCGAATGTGCTTTTGTGTGGTATTTGTGACTCACTGAATCGTTTACTCAGCCGATTCGTTGTAAACAGGAAGTTGTTGATGACTGAAAGTAGTTTACATAAAAAAACAGTTTTCTGGACAACAACATAGCGCCTTTATGTAATTTCCCACTCATTTTGTCAGCTGTTTGGCATAATTTCTTTAAATCAAACTATAGAAATAAGACTCGCTTGATTCATTTTTTATCACAAAAAACTGTCTTGTTAAATGCTGCTCCATAGAGTCCAACTAAGTCCAACATTTGACTCATTTAGTATATCCAACAAATGATTTTTACATCTATACTTCACAGACTAATCATATGTGGCCCTAGACCAAAAAAACAGTCATAAGGACTTCTTTTTTTTTTTAATTGAGACTTATACATTACCGGAATAAATAAGCTTTCCATTGATGTATGGTTTGTTAGAATAGGACAATATTTGGCTAAGATACAACTATTTTGAAAATCTGGAATCTGAGGATGCAAAAAAATCAAAATATCGAGAAAATTGCTTTTGAAGTTGTCCAAGTAAAGTTTTTAGCAATGCATATTACTAAACAAAAATCAAGTTTTGATGTATTTACGGTAGGAAATTTACATTTCTATTTATATCTCTTCATGGAGCATGATCTTTACTTCTATCCTAATGATTTTGGGCATAAAAGAAAAAATTAATAATTTTTTTTGACTCATACACTGTATTTTTGGCTATTGCTAAAAATATACCCGTGCAACTCAAGACTGGTTTTGTGGTTTAGGTTCACGTATTTACTTGGGCAAAAAAGGATTTGTTTCAAAAGAGAGAGTCTTTGAACTAGCCAGTTCATGAAAGTTTGATTCATTCACTTAAAAGATTCGTTCAGAAAGCTCATTCACAGACGCAGCACCATCATCCCCACACAGCTTTTATGTTTTATAGCTCAACTTTAGTGGTTGAAGGGACATTTCTCGTTATAAAGGGACAGTCGTTGTGCTTGTTTGCAAATGCATGTTCTTGTTTTCTCACTGCTCTGTTAACCTGTGTTCTCAAGCGCTTGATTCATCTCACCCCGTAAGCAGATGTGCCCTAAATATCCGGTTACACAATAACGAGCGGCAGCTGAGGGCTGTCTACGTCTCGGTGGTCTTATATAGTTTTTAGTGCTCCTCTCAACTTCACAGTCCAGCAGAGACAGGATAGGTTTTTGCACCTCTGTGTCAGGGACTGTCACAACCTTATTAAAAAGGAAAAAAAAGTTTAGAAGAACAGAGCAGTGTTGTTGAACAAGCGTAATACGTCACCAAAGACCCGACAGAGCAAAATGCTGTAGCTGCCGACCGATGGGTTTCATACTTGGAATATGCATCAATGATATTTAGCATAAGTAGTTGCACGTTTTTTTATTTTATTTTCTTCCCTATTTTTTTTTTTTTGGGGGGGGGGGGGGTATTTAGTGTCACTTAAGGTTAGTTTTCTGTTTATTGTAGTATTAAAACTTTCATTAGTTTAAATTAGATAGTTCAAATAGTTTTTTAATTAAAAGTTTGATATTTTCATCATCAAAATGTTGAATTTTTAAAATAATATTTAATATGTAATGCTCAACTTGGAATCGGGTTACACAGTGTACCGTACATTTTTCCCCCCCTATAAATTTTGGCATGTAAAACGTTTTAATTGCCACGCACATTTGTGACCCTGCACCATAAAACCAGTCATAAGGGTCAATTTTCTGAAATTAAGATGTATACATCACCTGAAAGCTGAATAAATTAGGTTTGCTAGGATTGGACAATATTTGGCCGAGATACAGCTATTAAAAATCTGGAATCTGAGGGTGCAAAAAAATCTAAATATTGAGAAAATCTAAATGAAGTTCTTAGCAATGCATATTGTCAGTCAAAAATGTGATATATTTACGGTAGGAAATTTACAAATATCTTCATGGAACAAAATCTTTACTTAATATCCTAATGATTTTTGGCATTAAAGTAAAATCATTTTGACCCATAAACTGTATTGTTGGCTATTGTTACAAATATACCTGTGCTATTTAAGACAGGTCCAGGGTCACATATTTGTTTCTGATAGCAGCTGTAACTAGATATTTTATATATTTATTATACATGTTTTTTGGGCCATTGACACTTTAAAATAAATTGCTTTAATATTTGGAATTCTTTATTGGAATTCTTTATTTGGAAATTGATTATGCTTTTTACATTTTTTGTGTATCATAAACATGCCAATACAGTAAAAAACTGGCAGCAGACCCTTATATTAGATCTGTTTCTATCTCAGTTGGAGATCTCAGGTCACAACTCTGGCTAGGTTAAGGGCTCAGTAACGGGAGCCGAGAAACAAATACCGGCCGGAATTTCCTGTGTGTTGGTCAATCTCGGTGTTTACAGAATAAAAGGATCATCTATACAAAACCCTGACCTCTCTCTGCACCCTTCTTTTTGCTCCCTCACTCCTTTTTTCCTCCCTGTCTCCCAGCTGGCTTGTTACCTTCCTCCCCCTAACTCCATCTCTCTCTCTTTCTCTCTCTCTCTCTCTCTCATATCCCTTACTCATTACCCTCCTCCAAAATGGGGAAGGGAAAAACAAAAATACATCTGTCATAATAATAAATGTTTAGCTTTGGTAGCTTAGAATCAGGGTTCAGGAAAACCACATACCTCCACATGACTAAGCTCACACACCCTTTGTTGGGGCCAAGTCCCCCCCATTGAGTGCCTGTTTCTTCTGCCTTTTCCATTTTCTGGTATCCTTTGTATTTTTTCATATGGACTTACACCCCAAATTCCAAAGCCATCGGCTAGTTTCTAATACGTTGGCGATAGTAGATTTGAAAAAACATTCGAAAAGGGGGTTTCCGCAGAGATCCAATAGAAGAACCATTTTGCTCCTTGTAAGAACCTTTCAGAAAACACTCTTGTTTTTTTATTATAATAAAGAACATTTTTAAGTGTTTAAAGTTTTAAAGGAGACCTATTATGCCACTTTTTACAATATAGGCCTAAAATATATTTCTCAGGCATCCCCAGAATGTGTCTGTGAAGTTTCAGCTCAAAATATTCCACAGATTATTTATTATATCCTTCTGAAAATGCCTATTTTGAGTGGAAGCAGAAACACGCTGTTTTCATGCATGTTTCTTTAAATGCAAATGAGCTGCTGCTTCCTACCCCCTTTTCCAGAATAGAGTTGTGCCTTTACAGCTCGTACCTCAGATACTCATTTTGTTTGGTTTTGATTATCTTGTCTGTCACATTGAAACCAAGTTCTCTTTCAAGTCTTATTGCGCTTAAACTGTCAAATACACATAAGTTTATGTTAAAACCACACATGAGTTACAAAAACAGTCGGTTATGTCTGTGAAGGTAAGCAGCTGGGAAAGAAATCACATGTTTATATTAGATCTGTGTGGCAGCAGCTTAATATACAGCAAATATCAATAAATCCACTGCTCTCTTGTCTCCTCTGAGGCTGCGACTCTAAATAGTGTTCTGTGTTCAGAACGGTTATCATGCTTTGCTCGAACCTTCGCCATGACCAGTGTTGTTTTCGTCAACGATGACGATGACGAAATCATTTCGTTGACGCCACTTTTTTTCATGACGCTAACGAGACGTTGACGACATAAAAATGGCTCGTTGATGACTAAAACATGACGAGACGTGTGTGAGTTTTCGTTGACGAGACGAGAATAGACGAAAATGTTAGTGGGTGGTCCGTCAGACGTTTAAAATGCATGACATTTCTGCTTATTGTGCATGCCAATTAAAACTTAAAAAGTATCTGACGCTATGGCAAGCCGTATTAGCATTAAATACTCTTTGCTATACTAGTATGGCAAGCCGTTTTAGCATTCCATCCTTGTTTGTCTTTTATGTTCTAAAACATTCCTTCATTATTGTAATTATTGGTGAAAATAGTCGATCCGGAAGCTCACATTGTGTTGAACTATAGATCTGCTATTTTCAGAACTTATAAGTGACACTACCCAACAGCAAAATACTTACTGACCTACATTAATTTGTTAAAAGACTACTTTTCCCCCTTTTTTAAACTAAAACTAGACTAAAACCTTTTTGACTTTTCGTCGACTAAAACTAGACTAAAACCAGACTAAAACCAGACTAAAACCTTTTTGGCTTTTCGCCGACTTAAATTGGACTAAAACTATCACATATAGAAGTGACTAAAATTTGACTAAAACTAAGAAGCATTTTAGTCCAAAAGACTAAGACTAAGACTAAATCTAAGATGGTTGTCAAAAATAACACTGGCCGTGACGTTAGAATTGGTACACCGTTGTCGCTTGTGAGAAAAAAATGGCGGCGCCGTGGGTGGAAACATGCAGATTAATGTATGGTATTATAATAATAAGTTCCTCTTTCTACATCACAGGGGGAGTGAAATCTGAGTGGCTCATTTTCTCACATGCTTACACAGAAAGCAATTGTGGGGTTGTTCTTTTTCACATTTTCTCAGTTGGTAGATGCTCCAGGGACCTGGATTATAGCATTTAAACACGTTTTATCAAAATAAGTTCAAGATAAGACTGCATTATCACAATTTTGTGTACATCTTATTTGTCTTCAGTGCAACTGTGTATATATAGCACTGGCTGTTAAAAATCCAATATCAGTCGAACAACACTAATCAGAAAATGGCTAATTGCTAAGATAACGACATTTTTCCTCAAGCAATCAACTGGTTATTACCTGAGGTGGAATATCATTAGTGCAGCAGTCTTTCTTGTGTTAGTTAGCCTGTGGCTCTAAGTTGGTGTTTGTGTGGTGACTGTTTCAGATGGCAAGTTTTGAATCAGGCATGTTTTAACAGGGCCTAGGCCCACTTTAAACCTTAAAAAAACAATTAATCGGAAACATTCCACAGTCTCCGATCCAGAGACAAATTTCGCCCACACTAGTCATATCAATGTCATCATCAGCATTATGTAACCAGTGATCGCAAAAACAATTCATTTAGCTGCGCGGCCATGGTATGTTCTCATCTCTACCATCTGGAAGAAGGTGGTTCAGAAGCATTCATGCCAAAACCGCAGGCTGAAAAAAAGTTCCTTCCTGTAAGCTGTCAGCCTACTCAATAACTGTCCGACAATCTTCTAATGGATGGTGTTCACCCTCTCAGTGCTCTAACAGTACTTCAGACAAATCACCCATAGCTATTAATTTCTCTTTAATCACACAACTCCTACTGATCTGCAGACACTTGACATTACAATCTGACTGTTGTTTTTTATTTATCACTGCGTGCTCTTTAATGCATTATTTACTGGCATCCTGCGGCAGTTGTCATGGGATTTGTTTCTGTTTCATGTTATGCAGTAGTTCGGGAAGTAAGTAGTCATTTATCAAATGCTTTTATTCAAAGGAGTGATGCCCTTGCAGGAACTTGTTTAAAGTAGCCTCCTTGCTCAAGGGCACAATGATGATGATGGGTTCATGGTTTTTAAAAAATAAATAAAATTTTAATTCATGTCCCAGACACATTTTAATAATCAAATAAACATTGCTTACGTATCAGAAAAAAAAAAAAATTCAACTAAAGTTTTTACATTTACAATGTAATCAATATTCTGTCTATTAAAGCCAAGTATGAATCTTACCAAGTTAGTGTTTTTAAGCGTTTTACATTTATTTAAAAATAACAACTCAAGGCAGTAACAATTGAACTTATGTTCAGCTATTCTTTTTAGTTAACTTTTAACTTTTTTTTTTTCCAGATCATTAGTCACCAAAGCTCTGTAAATATTGGTCACAGACACAAGAGATTCACTTTAAATTTCACCAAGCTGATTACTTACTAAAAATTCCCACAGATCATGTTTTCATGCCATTTTAAGGCTTATTTTGACACAACAAATGGTTATATCTAAGTGTGTGAGTTGTTTACTTACTTTTTTTTAAATTAGTCCTCCCATTAGACTAATTAAAAGTCTAAAGTCTTAAAAGGGTTAGTTCACCCAAAACTGAAAATTAGCCCATGATTTACTCACCCTCATGGCATCCTAGGTGTATATGACTTTCTTCTTTCAGATGAATTCAATTAGAATTATATATTAAAAAAAAAAAGCCCTGACTCTTCCAAGCTTTATAACAGCAGTGGGCAGGTGTTTTTGTTCAACAGTCCAAAAGAAGTCCAATAAAGCACTTTCATCCATAATAAAAAGTGCCTCACACGGCTTCGGGGGTAAATAAAGGCCTCCTGTAGCGATTTGGTGTTTTTGTATGTTATAAACATTATAAACAGCTTTCTCTAGCTTGCGCTAAAGGTCGTACTAAAGAAAAATATGTTAATAATTTTATCAAAATAAAAGGGATCATGAAAACTGCATCTTATTTTGTACCTAGTACTGTCCTGAATGAGCTATTTTACAAAACAGATGTTTATATATACTCCACAAGACAAAACAATAACTGAATTTATACAAATTACCCTGTTCAAAAGTTTACATACCCTAGAATTGTAATACTGTGTGTCGTTTCCTGGATGATCCACGACTGTTTTCATGTTTTGTGATGGTTGTTCATGAGTCCCTTGTTGTTCTTTGGCTATCCAGCATCTTCTGCATATTTGAACCCTTTCCAAAAGTGAATGTATGATTTCGAGATATGTCTTTTCACACGGAGGACAACTGAGGGACTACATAACTATTACAAAAGGTGAAAACATTTACTGATGCTTAAGGAGGCAACACAATGCATTAAGAACCAAGGGGGTGTAAACTTTTTAAATTTAATGATAAGCGTAAATTATCATTAATTTGTCTTATGGGAAACATTTAAGTATTTATGTAGCTTCTTAAGTGCAGTACTAAATTAATAAATATGATCTTTAAAGAAAATGAAAGACAAATTTACACATCATCATCATCCTGTTCAAAGGTTTACACCCCCGATGTAAAAGAATGCATTGTCTTGCCTTCTTAAGCATCAGTAAACACCTTTTGTAATAGTTCTGTATGAGTTCCTCTCTTGTTCTCAGTGTGAAAAGATGGATCTCAAAACCAATGTGCTGGAGCTGGATTTTTCTGAAGAACTACAGACAGTTGAACCACTCAGGAAACAACCATCACAAAACATGAAAACCATCGTGGATCATTAAGGAAACGACACACAGTATGAAGATTCAAGGGTGTGTAAACTTTTAAACAGGGTAATTTTTTATAAATTCAGTTATTATTTTGTATTGTGGAGTATATAGAACAGGGTTCCCCAAATCTTACCCTGGAGGTCCAATGCGCTGCCGAGTTTAGCTCCAACCCTGATCACACTCACTTACCTGTTATTCTCTAATGATCCTGAAGACCTTGATTAGCGTGCTCAGGTGTGTTTGATTAGGGTAAGAGCTAAACTCTGCAGGAAAATGGATCTCGAGGTCCAGATTTGATTATCCCTGATATAGAAACATCTGTTTCGTGAAATAGTTTATTCAGGACTAGGGATGCACCGAAATGAAAATTCTTGGCCGAAGCAGAAGCCGAACAAAACGTAACACTGGACCGAAGGCCGATTACCGAACACGGTTTTTCGTGTTTCTCCCATGTATTTTGCCAGTTTTTTTTCACCATTGCTTAAATTAAAGAGCCAAGTTGTGCTTTTTACAGTTTTGTCTTGCTTTTCAAAAAACAAATTAATTACAAAGCAACTATTTAAAAATATTTACTTAACACTGACCATTTCTAACATTCTAGTAGACATTATAGCCTGCCAACAAAGCACAATTAAACTTAAAATTAATAAGTTAGTAAAATAATATTCTTTGGCCATTTTTTCACCCCCTTTCTTGAATAAGACCTGTTTTAATGTACAAATAAATGCAGCCTTGCTGAGCAAATGAGAATATTATAATAAATCTATTGATTGTTATCATTATTTTTGTCTTACTTTTTAAGTAACAACAGAACAACAGTACAATTACAATATTAACATTTATGAATGTTGACTTTTATTTTGGTGGAAACCCACAAGAAGACCTCAGTACTACTTTTTGATGAAAAAAGGTACTTTGGACTTTGAAACCTGGCTAAGGAGCTTGTGCAGCGCTGTCAGAATACAATTTGTGCATGTATTAGACAAAACAATGTTCAGTAGTTTATTTACTAATGGTTTAAGGCCATTTTGCGATTTCAGTCATCATACAGTAATCAGCAATAACCACCCCTTTGATATGCGATGCGGTTCTAAACAGTCTCTCGCTGTCAGTGCGTCTTTCTCGTACAGTTTCAAACGCTTCCACACTGCCGCCATTGTTGGCTGCATTAGTGCACGTCATTGTTCTGTATCATTTATTCTGCCTTTTCGCTTATTCGGCTGAACACCGAAAGAGATTTTTGGCTATTTTTGCTATTTTAATTTCGGTTGGCGAACATTCGGTGCATCCCTATTCAGGACATGCAGTTTTCATGATCCCATTTATTTTGATACAATTTTTAACATATTTGCATATTCTGCAAGGGGTATGCAAACTTATATGACCTAAACTAACCTCATCATCATAAGGTGGAGTATTTTGATCAGAGTCAAGTCTTATTACACTAAAACCCTGTCATTTATCTTTTTGTTTTTATTGAAGTGCCTGTAATTAGTCATTTAAGTAATGCCTTGATTTATAATGAAGGCATTAAGATGATGCTCATGAAATGCCTCAGTCTGCTTTGCCCTTTATCTGTCAGAAGTGGTGAGAAACTCTTTGATGTTTGTGTGAAAGCGCATGTCTGTGCCATCCTGCCTCCTGAAATCTCCCCAGGGTCTTACCTCCACCAATTATATGACTCACTCAGATCACATGATGCCCCTCAAATTCTTCTGCTGTTCTGCAGGAAGATGGAAAGACTTGTTTTAATCCCGGTTTGTCACGGATTGCACGCCATTAATAAGTGGAATCAGGACCTCATGGAAAGAAGTGTCCTAGTTACATTTGTTCACAATTTCAACTCTTTGTTATTTTACATCTCACTAGTTAAAAACTTGATCTGGGATTTTCCAGGTGTTCTGTTGCCAGATCCTAGTAAAAAAAAAGCATATTTGCCTTTAAATAACACAGATTTACTATATTTGGCATTGTTACAGAAGCTCTTAACATTTTTGACAGGATGCTATGGAAATATGTTTGAGCTTTGCTTGATGATGTTCAGAAAGTCTCCCAGGGTCCCAGTAAACTTTCTGCCTCTGTTTTGTTTTCAAAGTAGAGAAGGTCCTGTTTGTTTTTGGATTGATCCCATTTCCCATTTCCCTGCTTTAGAAGAACTACTCTGTTTGGAAACACAGCTGTGTTTCTCTCGGGTCTTTCTTCAGGCTCTTTTCTTCTGTCTCTTTCTTTTGCTCTGATTTTCTTTCTCTCTGACGTTGTGGTTGTAACCTTGCATTCCCCCCTGCAGGAATGAGAGGGTGCACGAAAGAGACAGATAAAGAAAGAGAAAAGCAGAATGGAAGTATAAAAAGAAACCAGACTGGCGTTAGGGAGCTCTGCTGGGTTTGGCTCTTCTGCCTTCTACTTGACTCTCCTCCTAGCCATCTCTTTTCCCTGTCCTTCTCTCACTAAACTCATACCTTGTCAGATACCAATATATGTGTTTATTCTTACTGTAATGCGAGTATCCGGTATAGCAGCTCTATAATGGCGCATTTTTTCCAAGGAGGCAAGGAAAGGAAGTGCCTCCTCAAAAATTTTGTATAGGAAAATAATCAACATTACAAAAACAAAACAAATATTCCGAAACATGAGATTAAACTCAGTGACACCGGTAAATAAAGTTTGACAGCAGTAATTACATTGACAACAGGATAATGAAGACTATTAGGTTTGCAGTCTACAAATCATCTGAAAGGGTCAAACCAAATTTTTCCAAGGAGGCAATAATTAATTATTCATTACTCACTTAGAAATAACTGTGAGTAGTTATTTATTGCTTATTTTAGCTATCTTATAGTAATAAAACGATGTAGTTTTAAAAAACACACTTTATAAGATTTTGATGTGACATTGTTTTAATATATTTATTCAGCAAGGATACCTTGATTTGATCAAGAGTGCGAGTGGAGACATTTATAATGTTACAAAGGAATATAAAGTTCTTTTGAACTTTATAATCATCAATGAATCCTGAGCACAGCTGTTTATTGAGAAGAAAATCAGCATATATTAGGTTTCTGACAGATCATGTGACACTGTAGATTGGAGTAATGATGCTGAAAATTGAGCTTTGCCTCCTTTAGTATTATCAGCAACTATTGCGTTGCTTAATAGTTAATTGACCCTTCGCAAACAGCTTGATTGACAGGTGATCTGACCAATCATAGTGCTCAATCTGCCATTTGTCTGACGGACAAACCAGACAGGAGAGTAGATTAACTTTGGTGGACTTAAACTTGAAGAATTGTGTGTATTGACGTCTTTTCTTGGTTGAAATAAAATACGTTCTAATGTTCATTCATGTTTATTTCGTGCTTTAAGTAAATAAGAAAATATGATCGGTTCATGTGTCAGTTGATCTAATAAGGCAATACAGCGATCTGTCATGACGCATTAAAGAGCCACAAAATGATATTTATTGTGTGAAATTCTTAAAAAATGACAATATTTTAAAGCTGAGTAAAAAAAGCCAGTTTTTTTCTTTTTCACAATGTGTTTTTCACTGCATGCGTGTAGGTATTTTTCACCTTCTATATGTGTATATAGAAGATATAGATTCAGAAGACCATCACAAACCACTGATGGGTTATGAATACCGATGCATTAGGAGCCAGGGGGTGAAAACTTTTGAACGGAATGAGTATGTGTACATTTTTCTTATTTGGCCTAAATATGATGGGGTTTTTTTTATTTAGTACTGCCCTTTAGAAGCTACAGAAGATAATTATATGTTTCTCAGAAGACAAAATAAGTTCAATTTACCCTGATCTTTAAATTCAGAAAGTTTTCACCCTCTGGCTCTTAAAGGTTGTATCAGCGATTTCTAGCCTAAAACATAAAGTGTCAATTTCAGCTGACCTTTCTTCACGATCCGCTCGCTGCCTGCCCCATAAATTGTCTGTGAAAAACCGCGTCTCTCTGGTCAGCCTAGGGTCCGAGATATGCCAAAAAAACAATCGGCACTACCAACCTTTCCACAGATAAACAAACAGTGTTCCAACCAATCAGCGTCAGGGGTTTGGTGTTGTGGACTTTTGCTCCGCCTCCCTCACATCCCCCACCAGTAGGAAAGTCCACAACACCAAACCCCTGACGCTGATTGGTTGGAACACTGTTTGTTTATCTGTGGAAAGGTTGGTAGCTGATACAACCTTTAATGCATAGTGTTTTCATTCTGAAGCAAAGTGAGTGTTTGAACCTTCTGTAATAGTTGCATATGAGTCCCTCAGTTGTCCTCAGTGTGAAAAGATGGATCTCAAAATCATACAGTCGTTGTTGGAAAGGGTTCAAATACACAAAAATGCTGAAAAAACAAAATTTGTGGGACCTGAAGGAAGGACAGCCCACAGTTTATCTGTTCAGGGCAAACAAGGGACTCATGAACAACTATCACTAAACAAAAAAAACACAGCTGTGTGTGGATCATTCAGGTAACAACACAGTATTAAGAATCAAGTGTATGTAAACTTTTGAACAGGGTCATTTTTGTAAATTCAACTATTATTTTTTCGGAACTATATGTAAATGTCTTTTATGTGAAATATTTTATTCAGGTCAGTACTAAATAAAAAATAAACACCAGCAGATACTTGGTGTTCAATGACTCAGATCAGATCAGGGGTGCAAAAAAACCTGAACGGGACATCCCTAGATGAAACTGCTATAAAAGTTTGTGCTCACACAAAAGAGGAATATTGCCAATGTCTGCATTCTCTCAGGGCAATTTCATTTTGTTTTTGTAAATTACTATCTACTTGCAGTCAGACATATAATGTGTTCCAAAACCAAAGCATGCAGAGATAAAAACAGATGAAAAGCTCCATTTGCAGGCCATATTATACCATAAAGAGCAGTCGGTATGAAAGCCACACACACAGAATGTGATTACGTGAAACTGCAGATTTCCCTCAGACAATTACTTTTCACCTGTAATTAAATCACTGTTTTACAATTGAGGCAAGTCAAAGCACATGAAAACGTTTTGTGGGATAGTTTGAACAGGATTTGTGCTTTGCTTGTGTTGGATAAGAACTTCTTGTTTTTGTTGAACACATGAGTGGGTGAAAGAAAATCAAAAGGGGTTTGCTTATTCTGCTGCAATAATAATATACTATGAAAATAGCTGTGAGACAAGAACAGTTTTGGTCACATGACATTGAGTGTTTGATGAAAATTGCCTCTGTAGGATTAGCCATTTGGTTTAATGGTGGGTAAAATCATTAAAAACCTCTGTAAATGTCTATCTAGGCTGGAATTAAACATTAATGATCTTTTATTCAATATCTCAGGCTAATAACTTTTCTCTCTCTTACTCTTTCTGCAACAGCACATACAGATGAGTCGGACACTTTTGCGTTTTTCCACGAGGGTGCGCAGGGCTGCCTGGGGGTACGAGATCACATGCTCTACCTCTCTTCGTCCTGCAAGAGTGACGCCCAGCTTTGGAAATGGGTGACCAGGGGGCGGCTCTTCAACATTGGCTCCTCCCTCTGCCTGGGCATCACCACAGGCAACGTGAGCTCATTTGGTGACAAGTCACCTCTGGGCGTGTTTCGGTGCGACTACGAGCCTCCGCGAGTGCGCTGGACCTGGAGCTGCAGCAAGTTCTTGGAGATACTTGAAAGTTACTTGCCCTCCCCTAAATTAATCCTCAACACCAGCAATGTCTCAGCCGCCGCCTCCCCGCCTGCAAGATCTCCCTCCCAAAAGTCTCTGTGGGGAGTCTATGACAATCAAGACCTTTGCGCCAAGTCATACCGAGGTCAGCACATTAAATTTGTTGATTTTTTCTTTCTTTCTCACAGTTACACAATGTCTTAACCAGTAATTTGCCTGTCTATACACTACCGCTCAAAAGTTTGGGATCAGTAAGACTTTTTTTTTTTTTTTTTTAAAGAAGTCTCTAATGCTCATCAAGGCTGCATTTATTTGATCAAAAATACAGAAAAACTGTAATATTGCAAAATGTTATTACAGTATTATAAAATAATGGTTTTTATTTTAATATACTTTAAAATATAATTTATTCCTGTGATGCGAAGCTAAATTTTCATCAGTTGTTACTCCAGTCTTAAGTGTCACATGATCCTTCAGAAATCATTCTAATATACTGATTTATTATTAGAATTATCAATGTTGGAAACAGTTATGACAAATATGTTCAGGATTCTATGATGAATAACAAGTATAAAAAAACAGCATTTATTCAAAATATAAATCTTTTCTAACGATATAAATCTATGCTATCACTTTTTATTAATTTAACACATCCTTGGCGAATAAAAGTATTCATTTCTTAAAAAAAAGAAAGAAAAAAAATTACTGACCCCAAACTTTTGAACAGTAGTGTATAAATGCTGTTCTTTTTAACCTTTTATTGATTAAAGAATCCTAAATAAAGTATCACAAGTTTAAAAAAAATATTAAGCAACACAACTGTTTCCAGCACTGATAATAATTCAGCATATTAGAATGATATCTGAAGGATCATGTGACACTAAATACTGGATTAATTATGCTGACAAATTTAATTTTGATCACAGAAATAAATTCGATTTTTAATGTATATTAAAATAGAAGAATGTTGTTTTACATTGTAATAATTTTTCACAATAAAACATTTCTGTTTTCTGTATTTTTGATCAAATAAACAGCATTAGAAACGTTTAAAATACATTAAAAATCTAAAAACTTTTGACCAGCAGTGTATGTTCACACTAAAGGGAATTGCATCCAGTCAGCATTTATTTTATGTTTTATATACATTACCTTTCAAAATTTTGTAATGTTTTTGAAAAATAAGTTTCTTATGCTCACCAAAGCTGCATTTATTAAAATACAGCAAAAATAGTATTAATGTAAAATATTACTATTGAAAATATTTGTAAAATATATTTCTATTTTGATATCTTTAAAATATATTTTAAAATGCAATTTATTCATGACATGCACAGCTAAATTTTCAGCATAATTACTCTGGTCTTTTGAGTCACATGATCCTTCAGAAATCATTCAAAATGCTGATTTGGTGATCAAGAAACATTTCTTATTATTTTCAATGTTAAAAACAGTTGTGCTGCTTTATTATTTCTGTGGAAGCAGTAATGCATTTATTTTAGGATTCTATGATGACTAGAACATTTAAAAGAGCAGCTTTTATTTAAATAGTTGTGTAATATATAGTAAAATTATAAATGTCTTTACTGTCACTTTCAAAAAAAAAAAGAACAACGAACATTTGAACGGTTGAGTACTGATATGTGAACCAGAATTTTGGACCAATAAGATTGCATTGTGGGTGGGGCAGAATGCCCTACTAGTTGATGTTTATTGCTTGTCACTGTCACACATATTTATGATGCAGTGTAATAGAAAACAGAAATTAAAGGTTGTGATGAAATGAGAGGGATCGAGAGAGGATTGATTTTAAAACAATGAAACAAAGGGCAAGGAAATAAGTCTGGACATTTAAACAAGGCCACATGTCTTTTGGACCTCAGTGGTATTTAGGCTAGGATTTTCCGTGTCTGGACTTTTTTTGCCAAGGGCAACTCTAAATTTGTCCTGATTGGCTATTCACCAAAAAGAAGCCAATTAAAAAGTCTTGCCAGTGTTTGTGTACGGTGCTATTGCCCAGTCGTCTCTCAGTCTCACCAGTCGTCTCTCAGAGTCCCATCAGACAATCTGTCTCATAGTGACTAATTTAGATCTGAAATCACAGCCATTCATTACTCCACAGTAGTTAACATGTGGTTTAGTTAGTTCGCAATGAGTGAGGATTTTTAGTAATGCTTCGGAAGTTTCTTCCTTGTCTAAAATCTCCTCTCAAAAAGGCAAAAAACACCCTAAAACATACTAGTTTTCATACATTTTTAGGTCATAATATGACTACAGATATTTATAATGTTACTAAAGATTTCTATTTCAGATAAATGCTGTTCTTCTGAACTTTCTATTCATAGAAGAAACCTGAAAAAAATTCTACTCAATTGTTTTTGAGCAGCAAATCAGAATATTACAATGATTTCTGAAGGATCATGTGACTGGAGTAATGATGATAAAAAAATCAGCTTTGAAATCACGGGAATAAATTACATCTTAAAATATATTCAAATAGAAAACAGTTATTTTAAATAGTAAAAATATTTCAAAATTTGACTGTTTTAGCTGTACTTTGGATCAAATAAACGCAGGCTTGGTGAACAGAAGAGACTTCTCTAAAAATATTACTGTCCAAAATCTTTTGATTGGTGGTGTACATAGTTATTTGGGGCTTAAAAAGAACTAGAAGAAATTGTCAGTGGATTCATTAAGGAACTAGATTCATTAAGTGTAATGGCAGCTTAATTGAAACTGGAGCTATTAAACTCTTTCAGAAGCAGACGCTCCACAGCACATATTCCTCCCCTCTCTTTCTTCTCTCACCCTTGTGTTTCGTGGTCTCACTGAGAGTCGCTTCTAGAGAGTTCCTGACAGAAAGTTGCCACTGATATGTGCCAACACAGAGCTGTTTTTATTCTTTTGTGTGTATGTGTGTGTGTTTGCGTATACAAGAATGAAACTGCGTAAGTTCTGAAAGTTCAGCTGAGAGTGAAGTTTTTGGAAGTGTGTATGTGCCCTACTTTTCCACAGCTCTGAACTGCAGCAGCAGTAGAACTGTAACACAGCTACACACCCTCTCTCTTGTCTGACATGTGCTCTCTGTTTTTCCTAGTTTTCTCTCTTTTTGTCTTAGTATATCTCACCCCCCACTCACGTTTTGTCTTTTTGTAGAGTGTAGAGCTAATCTGTACAGTCAGACAGAATGCCCAGGGGTTTCTATAGTAACAGCTGCATTCCAACCGAGGGGTAATTGAGAGGAAGAGAGTGTGAAAATGCAAAAAGGGAAGGAGAGAGGAGGGGGTGACAGAGTTCAAGAAGAGAGGCAGAAGTTTCACATAGACATGAACTGACTATCAAGTATCATTTATTTCACTGCATCTATATCTATCTATTCTGTCTGTCTGTCTGTCTGTCTGTCTGTCTGTCTGTCTGTCTGTCTGTCTGTCTGTCTGTCTGTCTGGCTGGCTGTCTGGCTGGCTGGCTGTCTGGCTGTCTTTCTATCTTTCTGTTTATCTGTCAGTCTGTCTCTTTGTCTGTCTGTCCATCTGTCTGTCTGTCTGTCTGTCTGTCTGTCTGTCTGTCTGTCTGTCTGTCTGTCTGTCTGTCTGTCTGTCTGTCTGTTTGTTTGTCTATCAGTCTGTCTGTTTATTAGTCTGTCTGTTTGTCTATTGGTCTGTCTGTTTGTTTGTTTGTTTGTTTGTTTGTTTGTTTGTCTGTCTGTCTTGTTTGTTTGTTTGTTTGTTTGTTTGTCTGTCTGTCTGTTTGTCTATCGGTCTGTCTTTTTTTTCTGTTTGTTTGTCTATCGGTCTGTCTGTCTGTCTGTCTGTCTGTCTGTCTGTCTGTCTGTCTGTCTGTCTGTTTGTCTATCTGTCTGTCTGTTTATTAGTCTGTCTGTCTGTTTATTAGTCTATCGGTCTGTCTTTTTTTCTGTTTGTTTGTCTATCTGTATGTCTGTCTGTCTGTCTGTCTGTCTGTCTGTCTGTCTGTCTGTCTGTCTGTCTGTCTGTCTGTCTGTCTGTCTGTCTGTCTATCTGTCTGGCTGTTTATTAGTCTGTCTGTCTGTCTGTCTGTCTGTCTGTCTGTCTGTCTGTTTGTTTGTCTATTAGTCTGTCTGTCTGTCTGTCTGTCTGTCTGTCTGTCTGTCTGTCTATCTGTCTGTCTGTTTATTAGTCTGTCTGTTTGTCTATTTGTTTGTTTGTTTGTTTGTTTGTTTGTTTGTTTGTTTGTTTGTTTGTCTGTCTGTTTGTATATCGGTCTGTCTTTTTTTCTGTTTGTTTGTCTATCTGTATGTCTGTCTGTTTGTCTGTCTGTCTGTCTGTCTGTCTGTCTGTCTGTCTGTCTGTCTGTTTATTAGTCTGTCTGTCTGTCTGTCTGTCTGTCTGTCTGTCTGTCTGTCTGTCTGTCTGTCTGTCTGTCTGTCTGTCTGTCTGTCTGTCTGTCTGTCTGTCTGTCTGTCTGTCTGTTTATTAGTCTGTCTGTCTGTTTGTTTGCCTGTCTGTCTGTCTGTCTGGTTTGTCTATTGGTCTGTCTTTTTTCTGTTTGTTTGTTTGTTTGTTTGTTTGTTTGTCTATCTATCTGTCTGTTTGTTTGTTTGTTTGTCTATCTATCTGTCTTTTTTCTGTTTGTTTGTTTGTTTGTTTGTTTGTCTGTCTATCTCTCTATTTGTTTGTCTGTCTGTTTGTTTGTCTGTCAGTCTGTCTGTCTGTTTGTTTGTCTATCAGTCTGTCTGTTTGTCTGTCTGTTTGTTTGTCTGTCTATCAGTCAGCCTGTCTATCGGTTTTTCTGTTTGTTTGCCTGTCTGTCTGTCTGTTTGTCTATCGGTCTGTCTTTTTTTTCTGTTTGTTTGTCTATCGGTCTGTCTGTTTGTTTGCCTGTCTGTCTGTCTGGTTTGTCTATTGGTCTGTCTTTTTCTGTTTGTTTGTTTGTTTGTCTATCTATCTGTCTGTTTGTTTGTTTGTTTGTTTGTTTGTCTATCTATCTGTCTTTTTTCTGTTTGTTTGTTTGTTTGTTTGTTTGTTTGTTTGTCTGTCTATCTCTCTGTTTGTTTGTCTGTCTGTTTGTTTGTCTGTCAGTCTGTCTGTCTGTTTGTCTATCAGTCTGTCTGTTTGTCTGTCTGTTTGTTTGTCTGTCTGTCTGTCTGTCTGTCTGTCTATCAGTCAGCCTGTCTATCGGTTTGTCTGTTTGTTTGCCTGTCTGTCTGTCTGTTTGTCTTTCGGTCTGTCTTTTTTTTTCTGTTTGTTTGTCTTTCTATCCGTCTGTCTCTCTGTTTGTCTATTGACCTGTCTATACATCTTTCTGCTGGTCTATTGGTTTTTTGTTTGGTTCTTGCAAGCAGTAGACAGCAATAAAATGGACATCTGTTATGTTCTTCATGATAAAACACTCCCTTTCAGCTTCTGCATTCACATTAATTAATTTAGCAGAAGTTTGTATCCATGTTCAAGCTATGTATTTATCATTATCTGTCTTTCCCGGCAATAATGCATTCCTTCTGGAAGTTAGGCATCTTATGTTTCTCTGTCTTTTCTTCTCCATAGAAATCTACACCATCCAAGGAAACTCTCACGGCAGCCCATGTTACTTCCCCTTCCTGTACGATGGCCAGTGGTTCCACAGCTGCACCAGTGTGGGCAGGGAAGATGGCTTTCACTGGTGTGCCACTACCCATGATTATGGAAAGGACCAGCGCTGGGGCTTCTGCCCAGTAAAGAGTGAGCGAATCCAGCTGATTTTGGAATCCAGAGCTGACCTGTTAAAATCAGAACGTTCCTTCACTGTCTAGAAACTGGAATGTGAGACTACTGTACATCATAGCGCACATATTCCTGCGCACTAAAATGCATCTCTCTCTCTTTCCAAAGGTACTGACTGTGAGACGTTTTGGGACATAAACCCTTTGATGGATAACTGTTACCAGTTTAACTTTCAGGCCACGCTGTCCTGGAGTGAAGCACGGACCAGTTGCCAACAGCAGGGAGCCGACCTGCTCAGCATCACTAAAGTAGAAGAACAGATCTTTATCAACGGTGAGAGATGGATGGATATAAACATGGTTACATTCGTGATTTGGTTTTTTCCAAGGATTCCGGTAACAGCAGAACAAACAAGACAGAAAATTGCAACACTCATTTTTGCTTAAAACTCAGTGGAATGTGTTTATAAAGTATGTGTGTACTGTAGGTTTGCTAACTGGGTACAGTGCCACCCTGTGGATGGGCCTAAATGATTTAGATCTCAATGGCGGCTGGCAGTGGGCTGACACCGCCCCTCTCAAATACCTAAACTGGGAAACAGGTGAGGCCACACCCCTTACAGACACATCCTCATTTAACCACACCTACTCGGACAATAAATGAGTATATTTTAGAAAAACAGACTAGATTTGTAGATTTTAGCAATTTTTCCTAAACTTTACACTTCAGCTATTAAAAGCTGAATAATTCATTCTGGCCAATTGAAGCATTCTGCAGTCAATATTTCTTGAGAGCTTTTTAAGTTTAGTCTTCACAGTTGTGGTAGTCTCTTGAAGTACTTTATAGCTTCTTCTCACATATAGCAATGAAATGATTATAACTGAATCAATCTCCTGCCTTTTTTGTCATTATTTCATGTTCATTTATTTATTTACACTACTGTTCAAAAATGTTTTGTCAGTAAATTTTTTGTTGGAAGAAATTAATGCTTTTAATCAGCAAACATAAATTACAATGATGAACAGTCCCATTCATAAGACATTTATAATGTTACAAAACATTTCTATTTTAAATAGATGCTGTTCTAAAATCACAGTTTCCACAAAATCAACAGAAAATCTGAATGATTTCTAAAGGATCATGTTGACAATGAAGACTGAATAATAGCATTCATTTGATTAAGTTTATTTGATTAAAAATACTGAAAAAACAGTAATATTGTGAAATATTATTGCCATTTAAAATTGTGTTTTTTCCATTTTAATATACTTTAAAAAATTGTTGTGCTGCTTAAAACTTTTTTTTTTTTGTAACCTGTGATACTTTTTTCAGGATTCTTTGATGAATACAAATTTTAAAAGAACAGCATTTATTTAAAATATAAATATTTTCTAACAATATACTGCTATTCAAAAGTTTGTGGTCTGTCATTCTTTTTTTAATTATTCAGCAAGGATGAATCCATCGAAGAATCCTAAAAAAAGTATCACAGGTTCCAAAAAAATATTTAGCAGCAACTGTTGCCAACATTGATAATAAATCAGCATAATAAAATGATTTCTGAAGGATTATGTGACACTGAAGACTGGAGTAATGGCTGATGAAAATTCAGCTTTGCATCACAGAAATAATTTATATTTTAAAGTATATTAAAATAGAAAACATTATTTTATATTGTAATAACATTTTGCAATATTACTGTTTTTTTTCTGTATTTTTGATCAAATAAATGCAACTCTGATGAGCATAGGAGACTTCTTTAAAAAACATCACAAGTCTTACTGATCCCAAACTTTTGAACGGCAGTGTATGTGTTTGTTTATTTATTTATTTGACATTATTAGCCCTCTGATAATGACCAGTGATCAAACAATAAACCAGTAATGACTAGCTGACTGTATATTTTTTTCTTACATATGAAAGAGTACTTTACTTTAAAGACTTCTTGTTCATTGTTCAGCTGTCTTTAGAGTTCTTAGTAGTTTTTATTTTATTTGGCACAGAGGAGCTCATTTGCATTTCTCTTGGGAAAGATTATTTTTATCTCATGAATGTATGTGTTGTAGAAATGCCAAGCTATGATGAGGAGGAAAACTGTGGCGTGATCAGCACCGATGCTCAGGGTCGCTGGCACAACCGGGACTGTTCAGTGGCTCTGCCTTACATTTGCAAGAAACGACCCAACGCCACACTCGACCCCTTCACCACAGGTATGTGTGCAGTGTGTGCGTGCACATTTGCGGCTTGCTGTTCACATATAAATGCACAGAGCAGTGTTGCCACTGCGTACACTTATGCTTTAAATGATTAAATATGACTTGATTTATTTCAGTGGTAAAACTTGTCTGGCCCAGCCATGCAATTTGAGTATCTTGCCCTAAAATTGCATGTTTTTCTGCATGCTGAGAGGTTTTATTTTGGATTCTGCTGATCTACCTGAAAGTCTGCTTTGGTCTTGAGGATCTCACCTGTGTCTGCGTGTGAAACAGACTCCTGGGCAGATGACGGACGCTACCAGTGTGATGTAGGCTGGCAAAACTTCCAGGCGGGCTGCTATAGGCTGAACTCAGACAACCTGGACTGGAGCTCTGCCCACAAAATGTGCCAAAAGATGGAGGCTAACCTCGTTAGCATCCACACCCTCCCAGAGCTTGAATTCATCACAAAGCATATGAAGAAAGGTATACACATGCAAATGTCTGTTCATAAATATATGTAAAAAAGTTTTTTTAAAATAATTTTTAAATAATACAGTAAAAATATATAAAAGCAATTTGCAAATGGGGTAAAAGTAAACTTAATTCAAAATATATTTACTGACAACAAGTCTTAATATTTTCTATAATTTGGCACAATCTCCACGATGATTCAGGCTGTTTATCTTCCTGTTTCTTAGATATAGAGGAGCTGTGGATTGGTCTACATGATACAGCTATGCAGATGAACTTTGAATGGACGGATCGCACTCCAGTCATCTTCACTTACTGGCATCCATTTGAACCCAACAACTTCCGAAATGTTAATGAGGATTGTGTCACAATCTGGGGGCCTGTGAGTATATATAAATATAAAAACACTACCAGTCAAAAGTTTTTGAACAGTAAGATTTTTTAATGTTTTTAAAGATGTCTCCTCTGCTCACCAAGCCTGCATTTATTTTAACCAAAGTACAGCAAAAATATTTTTACTATTTAAAATACTGTGTTCTATTTGAATATATTTTAAAATGTAATTTATTCCTGCGATTTCAAAAATTATTTTTTATTATCATTACTCCAGTCACATGATTTATCAGAAATCATTCTCATATTTATTAATATTTGTATTATTATTATGTTGAAAACAGCTGAGTAGAATTTTTTCAGGTTTCTATGATGAATAGAAAGTTCAGAAGAACAGCATTTACTTGAAATAGAAATGTTTTATCGTCAATTCAAAGTTACCAATCAGATTCCAGCCATATGGCTAATTTTAGTTGAATTAAATAAAACTACCCGGAAGGTGTCTCTGGGGCAAAACAACCCTTTGGCTGTCCGTATTTTACCCAGTGCTGGCTTGTTTTTAACCCAGCATTTTTAGAGCATAGATTAGGAAACAAACTACAGAAGAGTAGAAACGTAGAATGATTTTTTAAAGAAGGTAATGTATTTATTCAAATTACAGTTATAAAAAATAATAGTAAAAATATTTAAATTCTGTTCTTTTGAGCTTTCTATTCTTCAATGAACCCTGAAATGAAGGTATCATGGTTTCTACAAAAATGTCAAAAAAAACTTTTTTTGAAAGAAAGTTGATGCAGAATGTGTTTTGTAGCAAACATGATGTTAATGGACATAAGTCTGCTTTTCTGTATACTCATAATTAAGATAGGGATCCTAAAAGTCTAAATTTATAGCAGCTTCATAATGATACCCCCTCATTATACAGTATGCATGTGTGTTTGTAGGAGGGCCGCTGGAACGATAGCCCATGTAATTACTCGCTGCCCTCCATCTGTAAGAAACCGGCGCAGAAGTCTGACGACCGGATAGAGGACCATGGCTGCAAACGGGTAAACCACCACTCTTGTCTTTCACTCCATTGCCTTTCTCATTCATCTTTGTCATTCTTCCTTTTTCATTAGTTTTAATCCTCTAATTACCCTTTCTAGTTTTGTTCTCTGCAGCTCCTGCAGATTTCTGTTTGTTACTTTCTATTTAGCTGGATTTCTCCCCCTACATACTTTCTGTTGCTCTCTTTCTCTCTGCATAAAGACTCTATTCACAGTCACTGCTGTGTCATGCTGTTAAAACTCCAGATGTGGTCAGTAGACCCAGACCTGCCACAAGCATACAGTAAACAGAGAAGTCTGACTCACACACGCTAGTCTTCATAACTCAGAACTGTTTGCTGACCGAGGACAAAACATTTCAGGTCATGGACCGAGTTACTCTAACAAGCACACAGAAACAAAAAAATGCATGCAGAAGCCGTCTTTGTTTTAAATGAGTGTGTGCATTTTTGCTGTTACCTTGCTGTGACCCTGGTAATAGACATCTGTTAAACAAGAGCTGTGACCCTGAATGCCATCGCCTAGGTCAGAGTTTAGAGGTTACTGGTGGATACCCTAAAAACCCATAAAACAGTCTGTTTGACTAAATTACTTTTTTACCTGAAGAAAACTGTTCTCACCTATGCGCAACTAGGGTGCCGTGGGTTTCCAGGACGTCGCTGTTTGGTTGCAAAAGTGTTCAGATTTTCTAAGTTTTGGTGTTTTAGCAAGTTTCTTGGGTATTCTGGGTGGTTGTCATGTGATGTTTTACTTCACACAGCACAAAATGCATTTATTACTTAGATTTTGTTTTACAGCCAAGATATCTAAAAATTCTTAAATCAAGAAGGATTTTCTAGACGAGTAAAAATTACTGTTTTGTTTTTAGAAAAAACAAGTCAAAATTAAGTGCGTTTTTGCTTGAAACAAGCAAAATAATCTGCCAATTGAGTAAGAAAAATAATCTTGTTTCCTGTTTGAAATTATATAACAGATTATTTTGCTTGTTCTAAGCAAAAACTCACTTAATTTTGACTTGTTTTTTTTCTGAAAACAAGAAAATAATTTTTACTTGTCTAGAAAATCCTTCTTGATTTAAGAATTTTTTGATATTTTGGCTGAAAACAGGACAAAAAATCTAAGTAAGAAAAGCATTTTTACAGTGCAGAGATAAGATTCAGGTCCTCTAATGGGGGTTTATGCATTTTTGTTGTTGTTGTGGTTGTTTCTGTATTAAAAATAAGTCTTAAAACCTGTAAAAGTAATAGCACATGTTTTGTCAATAAGCCACACAATTTGAGATGAAACAAATGGTTACAGACAAATTATGTGTCAAAATTAAATATTTAGGATTAGGGGGTTGTTTTAATCACAAATGAGAGAGAATAAGAATAGTGAAAGAATAAATGTTACCCTGGTGCACAAAAGTCTTAAGTAGCACGGGTATTTGTGACCCTGGACCACAAAACCAGTCATACGGTTAAATTTTACAAAACTGAGATATATACATCATACGAAAGCTCAATAAATAAGCTTTCTATTGATGTATGGTTTGTTAGGATAGGACAATATTTGGCCGAGATGCATCTATTTGAAAATCTGGAATCTAAGGGTGCAAAAAATTCAAAATACTGAGAAAATCACCTTTAAAGTTGTCCAAATTAAGTTCTTAACAATGCATATTACTAATTAAATATTACATTTTGATAGGTTTACAGTAGGAATTTTACAAAAAATCTTAATGTAACATGATCTTTACTTAATTTCCTAATGATTTTTGACATAAAAGAAAAATCAATAATTTTGACCCATACAATGTATTTTTGGCTATTGCTACAAATATACCCCAGCGACTTAAGACTGGTTTTGTGGTCCAGGGTCACATTTTTGTAATATACATTGCTAAGAACTTCATTTGGACAACTTTCTCAATATTTAGATTATTTCAGATTCCAGATTTTCAAATATTTTATCTCAGCCAAATATGGTCATATCCTAACAAACCATTCACCAATGGAAAGCTTTTATTCAGCTTTCAGATGATGTGTTAATCTCTAATTTCACAAAATTGACCCTTATGGCTAGTTTTGTGGTCCAGGGTCACAAATAGTAAAACGATTTTATGTCTTGTCAACTTCATATATAATTACATTCCTACTTTATATCAAATACTTTATATTACTTGTTTTTATTTTACTTCTCCACCATTTCATACTACATCCATTCAAACTTCCTTTTGTAGATCATTTCAGCAGTTTTTGACTTACACTGAGCATTCAGTACTTAAAATAAGTGTCATGAAACCCATTAACATAATAATTGCATACAGAATTGTGATTGGTGTTAATTATTTTATTTTATTCTTCAAAGTTTGGGGTCTGTAGGATTTTTAAAAATTAGTATTAGAAGTTAATAGTTCTATTCAGCAAGTATGCATTGATTTTATCAATAGAGACCGTTGGTTTTATACACAGTTATGTATAACCGTTTTCCACAAAGCTATTAATTAGCATAACACAGAATAATAATAATAAATGTTCCCTCAGCAGCAAATCAGTATATTTGAATGATTTTTGAAGGATCATGTGACACTGAAGACTGGAGTAATGATGTTTTTTGATCACAGGAATAAATTACATTTGAAAATATATATTAAAAATACAAAACAGTTATTTTAAATTGTAATAATATTTTCAAATATTAATCTTTTAACTGTAGTTTTGATCAAATAAATGCAGACTTGGTGAGCGTAAGAAATTTCTTTTAAAAACATGAAAAAATCTCACAGATCCCAAACTTTCGAAAGGTGATACAGTATGAGCCTAATTGTCAAGAAAATATTGCAAACATATAAAAATAATCATGACAAATGTATCATTTTGTGAAAAAGCCAGAGAGGTTTTTGCGGGATTCACCCATGTGGTTGTTTGAGTTGGTGGATTTTTTTCAGCAGACTTTATCTCTTGCACTGTCAGAGTGATGTTAATTAATCAAAAACCTTTGATTAAAAAACATAGCATATTATTATGAACCCCCCCCCCTTTTTCCTCATTTTTGGGTTTAGAAATGACACTAATTTTGTAAGGCATTAATGCTATTGCGCTGTGTTGTAAGCCCATTCTGCAGATGTAAAACTACTGTAGTTTAAACAATTTAATCTTCATTTTTGGAACAGGCTGCTAAATTTGGAGTCCTAGTGAGTTTGTCATTGTCAGACAATGAGAGAACACATCTGACTCTCTGTAATGTCTTAAACAGTAGAGCAGACAGCCGGCTGACGGGTCAAGTTACTGCCTCTTGCCAAGTGCTGACGTGTAATTTAGATGCATTCCTTAAATTGTGTGTGTTTGTGTGTGTGTGTGTGTGTGTACCTGGTATTCATCACGTTGTGGGGACCAAATGTCCCCACAAGGATAGGAATACCAGTAGATTTTGACCTTGTGGGGACATTTCTCAGGTCCCCATGAGGAAACAGGCTTATAAATCATGCACAATGAGTTTTTTTGAGGAAGTAAAAGTGTGCACAATCTCCTGTGAGGGCTAGGTTTAGGTGTAGGGTAGGTGTAGGGCCATAGAAAGTACGGTTTGTACAGTATAAAAACCATTACGCCTATGGAATGTCCCCATAAAACATGTAAACCCAACGTGTGTGTGTGTGTGTGTGTGTGTGTGTGTGTGTGTGTGTGTGTGTGTGTGTGTGTGTGTGTGTGCATGTTTTGTTCCTGTCATTTCGTTTGAGATTTATTTTGAATTAATTTAATAGTTTTGCCTAATTTATTTAGGTCAAATTCACGTACTGACAGAGCCAGCTTTTAGGCCAGCATGAATTCCTTGCTAGTCCAGACTGGTTTATGTTGGTGTTCATGCATTTTAGGGCTGGGTTGAAAAATTAAATAAAACATGAGTAAACATCTGAAACTATGTTAAAATAAAGAGTACAACTTACTGAAATCCATATTGATCTCATGTAATCACTCAATCGGTGTTTCACATCAATATGACAGCTTGTAAACATAATATCCTTGTTGAAAAAAATGGTTTTAGCTGGTTTATGCTGGTCCTTAGCTGGTCAGGGACCAGCATAAACCAGCAAAGGACCAGCTTAAACCAGCATCCCAGTATCAAAACCTACCTAATCAGCATATGTTGTTTTTTTCAACAGGAATGTCACATAACATCACATTTACCTAAAAAAAAACACATATTTTGTGACAATAAAAATGCCAATCAGCTAGAAAAATTAACTTTAGATATGAGCATTTTGCTAAACATATACACTATATAACATATCCATTATGATTTTTATTGTTCTTCACTAAATTTTAGTTTATGTTTGAACAAATTAGTCAATTTTTTATGACAGCCACCATTTAAATATTTATATTTGAAAACAACGAATTGAAATATAATTATGTAATTGTGAAGTTATTTAAGTGTTTTAACTTTCAATATTATAGAATTTGGTACCAACTGACTCTCTTGCATATTTGACATTAGTTGAAAGATTTTTTTTTCCATGGGAAAAATGGCATGTACTGTACATGATATCCAAAATAATCTATATCGAATCGAGTTGCAAGTTTGTGAATCAAAACCAAATCGAATTGCAAGATATGTGTCAAAACCCAGCCCTAATGCATTTAATCACAAAATTTAAAAACAAAAACCAAAAAAATATTTTAAATAAATTTTCCAGATTTTATATATATATATATATATATATATATATTTATCTTTTAGCAAAATTTTGTTTTTTTGTTTTATTGATTTTAATTGATTTTCATTTTTACGAAACTATGTTGATCCTTAAATCCCAAAAAATCGATTAGTCTAGCCTGTTTTCAGTTAATGAACGGAACATTTTCTCATCCAATAAATCACAATAAGCCTTATGATTTGTTACTTTTGATATGAAACAAAGTCTTCAAATTCTGACCATTTTATTGCAAAATTTAAAAAACCCAGCCCTAATGCATTTAATCACAAAATTTAAAAACAAACAAAAAAATACTTCAAATAAATTTTCCAGATTTTGCCCCCCTCAAATGCCAATTTACACACACACACACACACACATATATATATATATATATATATATATATATATATATATATATATATATATATATATATATATATAACTTTCAGCAAAAAATAGCTAGTCTAAAAAACATCCTGAACTATTCAGAAAGCTTTACTAATAAAAAATTTTTCAAGCAAGAATAATATAATCCATTATAACACAGCACACTTCTTTCTCTCTTCCTCTGGTGAATCTTTTCAGGGTTGGAGATGGCACAGTCCTTCCTGTTTCAAGGTTGGAGAAGAATCTCTAACTTTTAATGATGCAAAAGGAATGTGCGCCAGCAACAATGCCACACTCGTCAGTATTAATAACAGGTACTGGACACAAGCCTAGCAACATGGACTGGATTTGTATTCAGCTTGTAATGCTCTTTCCCGAAATCGATGAAGTAACTTATGAGGCATATGTGCGTGTTTCCAGGTTTGAGCAGGCCTTCGTGAGCAGCCTGGTGTTTGGCCGATCCGACGATAAGTTCTGGCTCGGCTTGTATAGTGATAACAGCACTGGCACGTTCCGCTGGATAACGGGAGAGGAGCTCACATACACCAACTGGAACAGAGACGAGCCAGGTACAGACCACCATGTGTGCACCTAAGTAGTTTGTGTCTATATGACTCCCTTTTATCATTCGGTGCTAAGCCATAAAAATGCTAATGATGAACCTGAACCCTTTGTCTTGTGGTGTTGCAGCAAAGAAAAAAGGAGGTTGTGTGGTGATGGTGGCGGGGCAGGCCATGGGTCTGTGGGAGGTGAAGGACTGTGCCAATGTCCGCTCCAAATACATTTGCAAACAGAATCAGGACTCTTTCATCCCCAGCCCCCCTGTTCCTCAGCCTACGCCCTCCCTCACAGGATCATGCCCTTCGGGATGGAAAAGCACCAATGCTTTCCGCCAGTGCTACAAGGTGTGTCTGTCAGAGTTGTGCGCCAATCAAAATTGAAAAAGCCTTTAAACTTTTAATTTTAACTGAATTTGCAGAACTGTCATTTTAAAGTTTATTAAAATTAATTTTGTAAATGTATTAAGTATTGTTGCAAAATGTAAATCATATTATTACACAGCTCTATGTATAAAGTTAAATATATTTTATATCCAGATTTATGTGCATACATACAGTACACTCACATAAAGTGGTATATACATTATACACCCAGCTCTTTACATAAAGTGATTTTTTTTTATATATATACTAGGGTGATATATATATACTCAAAGGAATGGTTCACCCAAAAACTAAAAATTGTGTCATTAATTACTCACCATGTTGTCGTTCCAAACCTGTAAGACCTTCGTTCATGCTCAGAACACAAATTAAGATATTTTTGATGAAATCTGAGAGCTTTTCAGTCGCATTCCTGTCTATGCAAGGTCAGAAGCTCTCGGATTTCATCAAAAATATCTTAATTTGTGTTCTGAGCATGAAAAAAATTCTTAAGGGTTTGGAACGACATGAGAGTGAGTGATTAATGACAGAATTTACATTTTTTTGGTGAACTATCTGTTTAAGGGCTTGATTCGTGCTTGTATCATTGCAAAATGTAAACTATATTGTCCCCCAGCTCTAATCTGCTAAATGTGACTAAGGTATGAAAATAGGTATGAAAATATTAAGATATTATAACCATTAACATCATGACTTTCTGCTTTATTATGTGCAGTTTTATTATATTAACAATATAAACATTTCTGGCTAAAAATGGTGGAAATGTCGCCTATAGAAAATATAATTCATACATTAAATCATTTAACATTAATTTTATAGACTGGTGAAAGAAAACAGACTGCACTAGTTTAACATAAAGTTCTGTTCAAAAGTTTCCATACCCGTTGTAGAATCTATGAAAATGTTAAGAATTTTAACAAAACAAAAAGGATCATAAAAATGCTTCTGATTTTTTCTTTAGTACTGTCATGAATAAGCTACTTCACATAATAGATGTTTACATATAGTCCACAAAACAAAATAATGATAATGATTTTTAATACTGTGTTGTTACCTGAATGATCCACTGCTGTGTTTTTTTGGTTCAGTGATAGTTGTTCATGCGTTCCTTGTTTGTCCGGAGCAGCTCAACTGCCTGCTGTTCTTCAGAACAAATTCTCCAGCTCCTGCAAATTCTTTGGTTTTCCAGCATCTTCTGCATATTTGACTCCTTTCCAGCTGTGGCTCTATAATTGGCTGTATAATTTTGAAATCCATCTTTTCACACTGAGGACAATTAAGGGACTCATACACAACTCATTACAAAAGCTGCAAACATTCACTGAAGTTGCTTTTTGAGTTACAATTTAGTAAATTCTTTAGTCATTCCTATTCAACATCCTATGTCCATTCAAGTCAAGTAAACAAATTCTTACATTTTGGATTTTGGCCAGACCTGCTGTGGTGTCTGTGTGTTCGTCTGTATTGGGTTGTGTGGTCAGCTCATCGCTGTGCTTTTGCAGGTCTTTCATGCAGGTGCACTGGAGAAGAGACTGACTTGGATTCAAGCTCACAAGTTCTGCCAGAAACATGGAGCTCAGCTCGCCAGCTTCAGCACACCAGAGGAAGAGGCCTATGTCTTCCAGATTCTCCATGAGGCCTTTGGGTAAGTGTCTAAAATTCAGCCCTAAAGCAACACTGTGTGTGCTTGTAATGTATGAGGGCATGATTTGTGTGAAAATGAATAAAATTTCCTTTATTCATTGGCTTTTACACACTCAATTACCTCAAATGCCCAATCTCAGTCCTGGAGGGCCGGTGTCCTGCATAGTTTAGCTCCAACTTGCCTTAACACCCCTGCCTGGAAGTTTTTAGCATGCCTAGTAAGAGCTTGATTAGCTGGTTCAGGTGTGTCTAATTGGGGTTGGAGCTAAACTCTGCAGGACACTGACCCTCCAGAACCGAGTTTGGGCACCCCTGCCCTAGTCAGAATTTTTTGAGGTTATATTTGTTATGTTTAAGATAAGTTAATATTTTACAATTCGAATGCATCACGTTAAAGGTATAGTAGGGTGAGGGTCTAACATCTCTGCCTTCTGATTGGCTGTGTGGGCAGGGAGGCGGAGGATCATGAGCAGCACTGGCTGTGGATTGGAATTTCCCGTAGGAATAGTGACAGTTGGACATGGAGTGACGGATCAGCTGTGAGTATTTCATTGTACTAGACCAGGGTGTATGTGTATATACCTATTTTAATAATAGTTCAAGATAAGGAACACATTTCTGAACCCTATCCTTGGGGCTCTGGGCAAAAACAAACCAAAAATAAATAAAGAAATGAAAGAAAGAAAGAAAGAAAGAAAGAAAGAAAGTCGGAAAACACTGTACTAGATATCAGTAGAGCAGGTGTTGTCAACCTTTTGACTCCAAGGCCCTCAAATTAATATTTGAAGGCTCAAAACTTATTTTAATCTATGGGCAGTCCTACTTTATTATTGTTATTATAGTTATAGTTACAGAATTTAAATTAAAAATATATAATATAATAACTGTATTATAATTATATAATATGTATTGTAATTATATAATTATAATTTAATTACTTACTTTTCAGGAGAATTCCAAAACTTTTAGAAGCTATATGTTATTAAAAATGCAATTCATTTCTTAAAAATCAGGTTTTTTAAGACCATGATAATCCAGGTTCTTCAAAAATAAAAACAGTTTTTGAAGGGTTGTATCAAGATAAAAAGATCATGATGAAGTTTTTAAGGTTTAAAGCTTGTTTTGTCTAATTTTAAATCATTTTAAGTAACCTTGAGGGCCTTTTGTAAGTATGCCGATGCCCCCTAGTGGTCCCTGGCCCCCTGGTTGAGAACCACTGCCATAAAAAAAGATCTTTCACTACTATCACAAATATCAAAGTAACATGGTTTTGTTTTCTGCTTCCATTTCTGTAACATTGTACCTCCGTAGTACCTTTTTGTTAGCGATTCTTACATGCAAAGTCTATTTTTTTTCTCTCTTTCAGGTGTCCTATCAGAACTTTGGCAGAGGGAATTATGGGTCTGCTGAGTGTGGAGCAGCTAACATGGCTGACACCAACTGGCTGGTGTCACACTGTGAGTCTGAGCTAGACTGGATCTGCAAAATACCGAAAGGGAAAGTGGAAGAAGAACCTGAGAGCCATGAAGGTCTGTCGCAGCGCACTCTTTATTGCCTTTGAGACTATAAGACTGTAATATTATCAAAAGAAAAAGTCTAACAAGTTTGTTTGTGAGCAGAATATGTTTTTGAATCTAGGTAATGTGACATTATTCTACATTTGCCTGTGTAGACACTGGTTTAGAGTGGGTTGATTTTGAAGAGGCCCAGTATAAAATGTTTGAGCATCGCTCCACATGGGATCAAGCTCAGAGGATCTGCTCCTGGTTCGATGCCTCTCTGGTGTCCATGCACTCTCCTAAGGAGAATCAGTTTTTGGTTAGCACTTTACGCAAGGTAAGCACACAACCACACACTGTCCTCTAAGAAGTATGCGTATGACTATTAAAATGAACAGCAGTTAAAGGATAAGTTCACCCAAAAATGTAAGGTACACAAGCTGTGGTGGTACTTTTTTAAAGGGCACACTTCTGTACCTTATTTACCCCTATTTTCCGCTTTATTTTGAGATGAATATTTTGCATTAAAAGGTTCATTTAAGGCTTAATGCTATATGAAATGTATTTGCAAAACTAACTAGGAATTGTGTTTACTGTGTCCAGATGTCCCGCAAAGAAAATGACCTGTGGTGGATTGGTTTACACACTTTTAAGAACGATGGCAGATTACGGTGGTCTGATCATTCGGTGCTCAATTATGTGTCCTGGGGACTAGGGCAGCCTCGACCAATTAGCAAAGAGCCCAAATGTGTCCAAATCTCCGCCTCAAAAGGTTTGATCAGTTTAACACACATTTACGAACAGAATATATGTGTGTAATATATGAATATATGAGTGCAATGTTCAGTTATTTTGGGCAATGATATGATTCAACAACAGTGAGTTTATTGAATTACTTTAATGCTCTCTCAGGTGACTGGTCAGACCAGAGGTGTCACGTTGATCTTCCATATGTGTGTAAGAGGGTGAATGTGACGGGTACTATCCCTCCCACACCTGCTCCTCCTCTTATACCTGCTGGCTGCCCACAGGGTTGGAGTCCTTTTCTACACAAGGTGAAAATTTACTCCCACAACATGTTTGCTTTTACACATTCCCAGGAGAAAATCAGTGCGCTTCAATAATGTACTTAAAGTGCTCTATTTTCATGCACTAAAAATTGAACTCACTAGTGTATAAAAGATGGGTTCAAGTGTACTGGAAGTGGTAACTAAATACATTTTTTTAAAACAGGGAACGTATTTTAAGCTCATTTTAGTTCAGTTTAGTTTAGTACATTTAGATGTTCTTTAGATTAATTATTAAGAATAATTGTTAGTATATTAAGTACAAAATTAGTGCACTAAAAAATAAAGCACTTTAAGTAAATTATGGAAGTGCACTTTTTTTTACCTGGGTTATTACACTTGCAAGGCTGAAACTAAATTTTTCTTCTCCACTACAGTTCGCATTCAAATTTAGTTTGGCTGATTTTTTTGAACCTTCTCTATTCTCATCTATTTTATATACTGTAATTTTTGTATTTTACTTCTTATATTTTTTTTAAGAAAAGTTAGATTACATTTACTTTCAGTAATTGTAATTGTTTGTCTTTCAAAGCCTACCCAAAACTCATTGTGAAACAGTCGCACATTTCATTTCACTTTTGTAATGTGACATAATTCAATGTGAAATGGGATATTCATTGAGAAATATGTTAGGGCGCCACTTTTTTTAGTCAGCAATTGATTGGATCATGAAGAGTTATCTATATTTGACAGATTTTTTAGATGGGAGGATGTGTAAAAATCTGATTGCTTGGTAACGGCATCTAAAAAGGAAAATTATCCTTGTGATATTACAATTTTATGACTTTTTTCATTCGCATTGTTAGAAAGAAAAATGTATATATATAAAAAAAAATATTACAGAAATATTCACATTGCACATTTTCTCTGAATTCTGTTTTTTTCCCTTATTCTAACAGTGTTATAAGGTGTTTGGAGAGGAGCTGTCGAGTCGTAGCACTTGGGAATCTGCCTCCAAGACGTGTCTGACACATAGAGCCACGCTAGTGACAGTGCCAAACCACAGAGTTCAGGGTAAATCAAACCCATACACACACACAGAAGGGAAGCTAGGTTATGTGAAATTGATAGCTCACACAAAAGAAAAAAGTACAAAAAATGTGAAAGAAAGAAAGAAAGAAAGAAAGAAAGAAAGAAAGAAAGAAAGAAAGAAAGAAAGAAAGAATCATAGACAAATTTTATGAACATTAGGACTGAAGTTCTCCAGTGTCTGTGGCACTTACAGCCCTCAATTTGTTTTGTCTTGTGTGAATAAAAATAGCACAAGATCTGTATCTGATCTATTTCTTTCTCTCTCTTTAGCATTCCTTGTGACTCTGCTGCCTAACAGTAGTTTCCATGTTTGGGTGGGGCTCACTTCAGAATCACAGGCTCAGTTCAGGTGGTTTGAACCTGGGTTTCTTAGCTACACTAACTGGGCCCCTGGAGAACCAGTGGACAACAGACAATTAAAAAGCCCGGTATTCATCTTTCTATCTATCTGTCTGTCTGTCTGTCAACAGTTCCTTGCAAAAGTATTCATACACCTTAATTTTTTACAATTTATGTTGCAGCCTTATGTTAAACTGCTTTCAAATGACTTTTTTCCCACATCAATCTACACTACACACACCATAATGACAAAGCACAAAACAGGTTTGAAACACCTTAGCAAATTTATTAGAAATAAAAAACTAAAAATATTCCATTGCATAAGTATTCATACCCTTTTCTGTGACACTTGAAATTTAGCTCAGGAGCATTGATGTTACTACACTTTGAGTGTGGCCAATTCATTTGTTATGATTTAGAAAGACACACACCTCTCAGAAAAGGTCTAACAGCTGAAAATGCATATCAGAGCAAAAACCAAGCCCTGAGGTCAAGATAACTGCCTGTAGAGCTCAGAAATAGACTTGCATCAAGCCACAGATCTGGGAAGAGTTCTGGGAAAAATCTGCTACATTGAAAATTCACAGAATCATGTAGCCTCTATTATCCATAATGGAAGAGGCTTGGAGCAACTAGGACTCTTCCTAGAGCTGGCCTCCTGTCCAAACTGAGCAATTGATAGAGAGGCTTGGTTGTACTGGTGACCAAGAAGCTGATGGTCACTCTAGTTAAACTCCATGATCATATATGCAGATGGCAGAAACTTACAGAAGGACAAACAACACTGCAACAATCCGGTCTTTATGGCGGCGTTGCCAAACTCAATCCTCTCTTCAATGAAGACACATGAAAACCCACTTGGCATTTGCAAAAAAAGCACCTAAAGGACTCTCAGGTTGTGAGAAACAAGATTCTCTGGTCTGATGAACCTCAATTCCAAGCATCATGTTTGAAGGAAACAAAGCACTGCTTATCACCTGCAGAGTACCATGTGCTGGTAGCAGCATCATGCTGTCTTTCAGCGGCAGGGACTGAGGGACTCGTCAGCATAGAAGAACAGCTCAATGCACCAAAATATTGAGATGAAAACCTAGTCCAGAGCATTCAGAGCCCCAGACTGGGCAGAAGGTTCATCTTCCAACAGGACAATGACCCTAAGCACACAGCAAGATTGGCTAATAGACAACTCTGTGTATGTCCTTGAGTGGCCCAGCCAGAGCTTTGGCTTGAACACAATCAAACATTTCTGGAGAAACCTGAAATCTGATGTCTGTCAGCCCCTATCCAAGCTGATAGAGCATGGGAGGTGAGGAGAAAAATGGCAGATAATTGCCAAATAATTGCCAAATGTTGATGTGCAAAGCTTGTTGCATCATACCTAAAAATACTTGAGGCTGTAAAGGTGCTTTAGGTAAGTCCTGAGTTAGAGGTATGAATACTTATGCAGTGTATTATTTCATAATGAAGAAGTATGAATACCATTTTTTACAAGGCACTGTGTCTGTGTACATTATCTATGATTATCCACCCATCAATCTGAGTATATGTGTGTCCCATTAGGGTAACTGCATAGTGCTCCTCCATGGTAGTCCTCCTCGGATGATGGGCATGTGGGCGTCTCGCAGGTGTGATGCAGAGAAACACGGCTTCATCTGCATGAAGGATAAAGGTACAGGAATATGTCAAATTCACGTGCCCACACAAATATGCATTGTATTACATACCCTGAACCACTAAAATATCTTGTGTGCATGTGTTTCCAGATCCTTCCTTGCCCCCTGGCGTGGACCCTCTCCCGCCATTATTAGATGGCCCATTAGAATTTGGTGGCGTGCAGTACCGGATCTTGCGGAAGCCTCTAGATTGGCGTGGAGCTCTGGGGTTGTGTGAATCCGTTAATGGAACACTGGCAACGGTACGGGATCCTCGGCAGCACGCCTACCTCACCCTCCTCCTCAGCACGCTCCGCAAACCCGCCTGGATCGGACTACACAACGACGGGGTGAGACATTGTGTGCGTGTTGTACGTATCTACTTCTGTCGTGTCAGAGCTTCAGCAAAAGCTTCTTGTATGTTTCCAGGCTCGGAGCTACACGTGGTTGGGCGAAGAGGAGCTCACATTCAGTGACTGGCGGGATGGAGAGCCTAATCAAATGTATGGATGTGGTCACATGACCATTGAAGGCCAGTGGACTGTGGCTGCTTGTAATACAAAATTAAATGCTGCCATCTGTGAAATTAACACAGGTAAGAAAATGTTAGAGCAGGGCTGGGCAACTTGAACAGTGAATTTGCTACAACATTGACTGAAATATGCAATTTTCAGTGTATACCAAATTTATTTCAGAATTATTTATATACTATTATAACATTCATAAAAGGGACATCGGATGCTCATTTTCCACAAGTTGGTGTTTCTTTAGGGTCTCCATGAAATGTCCGTAACATACTTTGGTTAAAATTCCTCAATGGTCTTATAAAAAAACACCCTTTGTACTTCGTCAAAAACAGCTCTGTTCACAGTGCATGTCTCTTTAAAGGATAATGAGTTACTGCTCACCCCGCCCCTCTCTTCCATTTTTTTTGTTTATTCAGTGACACATTACCATCAAAAACAAAACTAATTAATTGCGGCCTCAGTGGATCCGATGCAGGGTTGCCAGGTTTTCACAACCAAAACTGTCCAATTGCTTCTTAAAACTAGCCCAAAAGTAGCCCAATCACATTTTGAGGGGAGTCCCCCGGTAAAAATTGCATTCTAGGGAGTAAAATACACGCCTTTTGACAGGGTTCCCCTGGTAAAATTAGCATACCAGGGGCTAAATATTTCATCATTGGGGTCGCTTAAATACTTAAACACTGCTCAAAAAATCAAAACAGCTTGATAATTGAGACTGATTAGGTTTTTTGGGGATAAACAAAGGAGTAAATGTATTTTTATCATTGTAGGGTGGTTGCGTCCACACACTGCTAAGACACACTTATATGCAAACACAATGTAAAAGTGAATTTGGTATCCAATTTTAACATTATTATAACATTTCTAATGTTCATATTTATTTTATTTCATCTTCAATAGTATATGCAGTGCAGCATGCTGCTTTTCCATTTCAGATGTAACCTTTATGTGTTTGGATCTGTCTGTAGTGTTATTTTTGAACATATTTTGCAGGCGTGTTCTAATAGCCTTTTGCTTGTTCTGTTTTTTTTTGTGCCAGAGAGAACGATAGAACACAGATGGATGTATCCGGGTTTATGCCCACAGCCTGTAGGTAACTGGTCCTGGGTTTCTTTCAGAAATCACTGCTACTCGTTCATCCTGCACGAGCTACAATTTAAACACGAGGCCATACGCATGTGTAACAAAGGTAATGTCCACACACAGGGAAAATATCCAACTAAATCGGCACAGGAACACAATAAACTTAAGTAATCTTGTTTGTCCTTTCTCAGCGGGTGCTAAACTGCTGTCAATATTAGATGAAAACGAAAACAGTTTTGTATGGGAGCACATGCAGAGTTTTCAACAACAGGCTCACGGTGCTTGGCTTGGGATGATCTTTAACTCTAAAGGCAAGAAGTTTAATGGACAACACTTGTTTTTCTTTATTGACCTGGAATTTGGATCTTCTTTATCTAGACGTGTTTGTATGTGTTTGATTCCACAGAGGGCAGTCTGGAGTGGTCTGACAGTCAAGTAGTGGACTACAATAACTGGGAGCAGCAGGATGCCAATCTGAGCATGCTGTCTGCCAACAGCTGCTTTTGGGTTCAGAGCAACACGGGCCTCTGGAGGCCTGGGTCCTGCAAAAACCGCACACATGGAGTCATCTGTAAACGGCCACGAGGTATGGAAGGGCACATACAGTGCCTTGCGAAAGTATTCATACTCCTTAATTTTTTTCACGTTTTATGTTGCAGCCTTATGTTAAACTGTTTTAAATTACCATTTTTTTACATCACTCTATAATCTATGCACCATAATGACAAAGCAAAATCCAAATTGTCACAACTTCATAAATTTATTAAAAATTAAAAAGCTAAAATAAGTACATTGCATACCCTTAACTCAGTACTTAGTTGAAGCACCTTTACAGCCTCAAGTCTTTTTGGGTATGATGCAACAAGTTTTGCACATCTGCCATTGGCAATTATCTGTCATTCTTCACCTCACCTCTTTACCTTTCAAGCTCTTTCAGCTTGAATGGGATCTGGCAGACATTTTCAGGTTTCTCCAGAAATGTTTGACTGGGTTCAAGCCCAGGCTCTGGCTGGGCCACTCAAGGACATTCACAGAGTTGTCCTGTTAAAATTTGAACCTACTGCCCAGCTCTGGACTGGGTTTTCATTAAGGATATCTCTATATTTTGGTTAATTGAGCTTTTCTTCTACTCTGACAAGTCCCTCAGTCCCTGGTACTAAAAAAACAGCCCCGCAGCATGAGGCTGCTACCAGCACACTTTACTTATGGGATGGTAGTCTGCAGGCAATGAGCAGTGCCTGGTTTCCTTCAAACATGATGCTTGGAATTGAGGTTCATCAGACCAGAGAATCTTGTTTCTCACAGTTTGAGTGTCCTTTAGGTGCTTTGTTGTAAATTCCTATTGGGTTTTCATGTTTCTTCACTGAGGATTGAGTTTGACCACAGCACCATAAAGCCCAGATCGGTGGAGTGTTGCAGTGATGTTTGTCCTTCTGTAAGTTTCTCCCATTTGCATATATGATCATGGAGCTCAACTAGAGTGACCATCAGTGTCTTGGTCACCAGTCTAACCAAGACCCTTCTTCATTAATTGCTCAGTTTGGCCAGGAGGTCAGCTCTAGGAAGAGTCCTGGTTTTTCAAACTTCTCGCATTAAGGGTATCGGAGACTACATGCTTCTGTGAACCTTCAATGCAGCACATTTTTTCTGAACTCTTCCCCAGATGTGAGACTTGATGCAATCCTGTCTCTGAGCTCTACAGGCAGTTTTTTTTTTTTACCTCAGGGCTTGGTTTTTGCTCTGATATACATTTTCAGCTGTTAGACATTGTATTAAGACGTGTGCCTTTTCAAATCATACCCATTCGATTGAATTTGCCACAGGTTTGCTTCACTCAAAGTGTAGTAACATTTACAAGGGTCCCATAAGGGTATGAATACTTATGCAATGGAATACATTTGCAAAGATGTTAAAAGATGTTAAAAGCCTTTTGCTTTGCCATTATGGTGTATGGAGTGTGGATTGATGTGGAAAAAAGTAGTTTAAAGCAGTTGAACATAAGGCAGCAACATAACAAAAAAGCAGAAAATTAAGGGGTATGAATACTTCCGCAAGGCAATGTATATGTGTAAATATATGATATATTTGTGTCTACAACTAGGGTAAAAGCTACAAAAATTAAATAAAACATTCACGTGTGTATTCACAATGTCATCTAAACTTTGCAAAGAAGTTGTTATTTAAGGATGAAGCAAAACAAACTAACCCATAGCTCATGTTTAAGTGCAGCAAAGCACTGTTGCTCATTTTATACTGAAATTATAAAACTAACAAAAAATGATATATGAACTAATTAAAATGACAAAACAAACAAAATTAATAGAACCTAAACAAATGAATAGCACAGTCTTGCTCTAAGGGTCAATTAGCAGGTGAAAACTGGCCATGGTCATGATGCGAATTGTCCAAAAAACCTTGACTAATTGACAAAATGAAGTTGACTTCAGAGAAATCCTAATATAATTTTAATATACAATAAAATAATTCACTTTTGAAGCCCAATTTTTCTCTTTCTTCTCTTTTTCAATAGGAGCCACAGCAGAGCCTGTAGTTCACTGTAAGTTCCAAACATTTTTTTAACCTTATATTTACCCAAAATAAGTTGATAAACATGTATTGAAGGATAGTTCACCCAAAAATGAAAATTACCTCACGACTTACTCACCCTATAGTCATCCTGGGTGTATGACTTTCTTCTTTCAGACTAATACAATCCAAGTTATATTGAAAAATGTCATGGCTCCTCCAAGCTTTATAATGGCAGTGAATAGCTGTTGAGATTTTTATAGTCCAATAAAGTGCGTCCATCACAACATAGGAGTAGTGTAAGCTCCGGTGAGAAGTGACCAACATGGAAACTCAGTGGAGAGAGCAAAACTAAACATGAGTTAGAAGTACAAAACGAAAATTTTGGAAGAAAAAAGACTACCATATTCTCACCGGAGCCTTATATCACACAATGTAATGCCACTCTCTTGTAAACATGTGTGCGACAGTTAGCGGAAGCTAGAGATTACGGTTTTAAATATGGATATTTTTATAACACAATTGCATGGATTCACTTCAGAAGGACTTTATTAACCCCCCGTGGAGTACTTTTTATGATGTATGGATGCATTTTATTGGGCTTCAAAATCTCAACACCCATTCACTGCCATTATAAAGCTTGGAAGAGCCAGGACATTTTTAAATATAACTCCAATTGTATTCGTCTAAAAGAAGAAAGTCATATACATCTCAGATGACTTGAGGGTGTGTAAATCATGGGGTAATTTTCAATTTTGGCTGAACTATCTCTTTAAATGAACTTGTTTTAAATGTTTTGTTTGAATATATTTTTTTCTCTTTCTTCTAGCTGGGGTCGACCATCTCCATGTATTAATTCAGGTCCTGGTTGCAGCGCTCGTTCTGATTGCTCTGGTGGTGGGAGGGATTTATCTGTATCGTAGGCGGAGCTTCGGCTCCACGGGCGCCTATGAGAGCGCTCGGTACAGCCGCACTAACTCCAACCCCTCCGAAGAAGCTGAAAAAAACATTCTCGTTTCAGACATGGAGTTAAACGAACAGGGCGAATAATGCTGGATATGTTCGAACTGATTCGAAACACCTAGGGAAAAAATCTGCTACGGCAGCAACTGACTGAGAGAATTTACGTTTAAAGAAAAAATGAGCTGCGGTTTTGTTTTTCTGTTTATTTTTCCAGAGACATTGAAAGAGCTGTGTAGAGCGCAGCAGATGATCAACCAAAATGAGAGGCAAAACTCTTTCACATCCATCTAAGCCTGTCAACCAATCAAATTACACCATCTCAGAGAAGCTGTTTGGATTGGCTAGTGTGGAATATTGTTTTTTTGTTTGTTTTTATCCGGTTATGCATATTTTTTCAAGTCCTTTATGTCATAGTTATTCTTTAGTGCCAAAGGGAACAATGTCCCCCCGAAAAAAAATCACATTGACTTGAGAGCGCACAACCACAAACTACAAGGTAACACCACAACAGTATTTTTTTTAGACTGTGACTTATTTCTTGTGATTTTTTTGTTGCTGTTTTTCAAAATTTGTGCAGCTGAATTTGTTCTCTGGGTCAGAATTCAGGTCTCTCATGGATCAGTCTGAAAATGATAATCATAATAATTACACATCAAATGAAACGATGCTATGTTTGAGGTTCAGTGGTGCGGAACCAGAAGAAAAAAGCTACGGACAGAAATAGACAGATGAAAGTGCATGAGAATGAGCCTGCCACAAGCACCGCAGTATCTCTCTCTCTAATCACATGGTGAACACAGAGCTGCCCAACAGGAAGTCTGACCTCACTGTAACGGTCTGCTTGATCTCAGCTGGTATGATGAGCTCATGTAAAAGCTGAATCCAAACAGTACAGAGAATGAAACCTAAACTAAGTTCTTTTAACTCTACTTTCTCTCATTCTTTTCAGCTCTTAACTTTTCCCTATTTTCTTGCCCTCCTTTTTTTTTTTCTTTCGGCTCTTGGCAAGGCCTTGAGGTGAAACGGTGCTGTGGCCAGCTGCGGAATGTCGAGTCAGCGAGTGAAGCAGATCTGGAACCAATCAGGAAACAGGAACGATGAGGGTAAGGCAGGAGAGAGAGAGAGAGAATAGAGAAGGTTGAATGAATTTTTCAAGGGTTAAGGAAGGAGAAGATAGAGAGAAGGAGACAGTAAGAGGTGGGATTTGCTACGGAATGGGACGTTAGGTGAGCAGGAGTTATGGGAAGCGCTGGCGACCGAAAGGGGAGTTACGTTACTGCTCTCTGCTGGATATTTGCACAAATAGCTGATCTAAGAGCGTTTTTAGTGCTGTGGATAGGTTGGCCAAAGAAATCAAGTCAAAATGTTATTACAAATGGGTTTAGTTGCATAGATTGTTGCCATTACGTTCTTCATAGATTTATTTCGCAACATTTTAAGGAACAATTTAGATTTTGTGTATTGCCTTAAGAGAATAGTTCACTCAAAAATGAAAATTTGTTTAAAATTGATCTCATTCTCGGGCCAGTTGTTCAAAAAATTTGATCTGGATTTGGAAATTCTATATTTTGCTATCCAGGATTTTACTTTTGGGCCAGTTTTTCAAAGCAAATTTGGATTAGATCACCCTGATCCAGATACACACTTTTTCAAAAATTCCAGTGATTTGCTTTCTAGTTTTGCATTGCATTTACACAAAAAAAACACTTCTGACTTGTCCATCTCTGATGATTGTGCCAATGTAGTTTACAATCAGTGATTAAAAAAAACTTTACATTAAATATATTATATATATTATTGGGGATATATTACATGTTAAAATGTTGTATTTTTTGGACAAGTTTTATTACATTTTTGTTTCTGAAATCCACCCTTCTGCTGGGATCAGAATTATCCTTTTTTTTATCAGAAGTATTACTTACTAAAACATTGAACAACACAAACTGAGGATTTTAAAATCAAGGTTAGATTTTGTGATCTAACCTTTTTTTTCTTTTTGAACAAACCATTTTCAAGATTTGATCCAATCCGATGGCCAAAATCTTCTCAGATTTCTTTTGAACAATCTTCTTTTGAAGATGTAGATGAACATTAGAACAGATTTGGAGAAATTAAGCATTGCATCACTTGCCCACCAATCGACCCTCTGCAGTGAATGGGTGCCGTCAGAATGAAAGTCTAAAACGCTGATAAAAACATCACAAGAATCCACAGTAATCTACACTCTTTAAAATAAAGGTGCTTTAAAAGGTTCTTCAAGTGATGCCATATATGACCCTGGAGCACAAAACCAGTCTTAAGTCGCTGGGGTATATTTGTAGCAATAGCCAAAAATACATTGTATGGGTCAAAATTATTGATTTTTCTTTTATGTCAAAAATCATTAGCAAATTAAGTAAAGATCATGTTCCATGAAGATTTTTTGTAAAATTCCTACTGTAAACCTATCAAAATGTAATTTTTGATTAGTAATATGCATTGCTAAGAACTTAATTTGGACAACTTTAAAGGTGATTTTCTCAGTATTTTGATTTTTTGCACCCTTAGATTTCAGATTTTCAAATAGATGTGTCTCGACCAAATATTGTCCTATCCTAGCAAACCATACATCAATAGAAAGCTTATTTATTGAGCTTTCATGTGATGTATATATCTCATTTTTGTAAAATTTAACCTTATGACTGGTTTTGTGGTCCAGGGTCACATATAAGAATTTTTGGTTCCACAAAGAACCATTCAGTCAAAGGTTCTCTAAAGAACCATCTCTTTCTTACCTTTTTATAATCTGAAGAACCTTATTTGCCACAAAGAACCTTTTGTAAAACAGAAACGTTCTTCAGATGTGAAGGAAACATTTAGACAAAAAGGTTCTTCCATGGCATCACGAAGCACCTTTATTTTTAAGAGTGTACACGACTCCAGTCCATGAGTTAACACATTGTGAAGCGAAAAGGTGCATGTTTGAAAGAAACAAGACCTTTTTTTAAAGCAGTATTATGAGTAGAGGATTTTTAAAAGTTTAGAAGTTAAACCTGTCCTAATGATTCATTTGGTTCTTCATTTGTTTCATTACTTGATGGACTGGAGTCGTGTGGATTACTTGTGGATTGTTGTGATGTTTTAATCAGCTCTCATTCTGACGGCACCCATTCACTGCAGGGAATCCAATGATAAGAGTGGACGATTGAAAGCCAAATTTCTCCAAATCTGTTCCGATGCAGAAACAAACACATCAGGTTGGCCTGAGGGCGTTTTTTTTAGCAAATTTGCATTTTTGCCTGAACTATTCTTTAGAAAAGTAGTATTTGCCAGTGCAAAACTTGTCATAATGATGTTGTTTTTTTTTGTTTTGTATTGTTTTTGTGCATTTCTATGCAGTTGCTTACTCAAAAGAGCTTACCTCCAAGTTCCAATGATAGTCTAATAGTTTAATATTCAGGCTTAGGAGTTTGTTCAGATCCCTACGTATGAGGAATAACAATAGTCATTCTTGTTTTAGCAAACACCACTAATAATCCATAACCAGTGCTTCCATATATCCATACTACATTTACTCGCAAGCCTGTTTTCAGAGAGCTACTGTAGGTGGCACCAGTTCAGCACTTATAGACTATTCTTTACTTTAAACTTTCTTGCTTACTGTTAAAACTTCATTTTTGCTTAGTATTTGAGTTATATCTATGACGGTAGATTTGTATGAGATGGCCTGTAATATCGTTATAAGAAAGGACTTGAACATGCAGTTAATTTCATCAGAAGTAAAGCGTAATATGCAGTACAACATTTTGAAATGACATGTTTGACTATAACCATAAAGATCATACAGAGCATCAGATCATGTGATTTCATCATATAAATAGGCTGTGATATCACACACAGCCGTCAGGACATTTGCACATGCGCTTATGCAATTATCAGATTTGTGAAACAGTTTGTATGAGAGCTTTAGATTGATTTAGCCCTCAACAAATAGAAAGTGAGAAACACTTTTTATGACTGAATGATAGAACGAAATGAATCATCTTCAGTCCCTGTGAAGACAATGAAAAATGTTCTTTTTATGTTTGTTTTGAATATTTTGTTTTATGAATTTGCTTTAAAAAAAATAAAGAATATGTTTGCTATGTGACTGCTAGAAAAAAAAAAGATTGCCTTGATAGTATCCAGAGTTATGCATTTAAGCGATTTATAAAATGGAATGATATTTTGAAACTTTATATGAATACTTGTGGGATGTGGATTTCCAAATCTGTTTGAGCAATTGCACTAAACAGTATGTGTCGCAAGGGGGCAGAGTTTGCTTTTAAATATTCTCATCAATAATGAAGGACGGGATGGAAATGTATCCTTGAGTTTTCGTCAGGGTTTATAAATATATATACACTACCGTTCAAAAATTTGTGGTTAGTAAGATTTTGTGAAATTAAATGAACACTTGTATTCAGAAAGGACGCATTAAAGTGATTTTAAATGACTGTAAAGACATTTATAATGTTACGAAAGTTTTCCATTTTAAATTGCTGTTCTTTTGAACTTTTGAACAGTTCAACAAAGAACCTGAGAAAAAAACAGCTCAACTGTTTTCTACATTGGTAATAATAATAAACGTTATGTGAGCAGCAAATCAGCCTATTAGAATGATTTCTGAAGTGGCACTGAATAGCCTACTGGCGAAATGATGCTAAAAATTCAGCTTTGTCATCACAGGAATAAATGACATTTTGAAATATATTCAAATAGAAAAGAGCCGTTTTGAATGTTAATAGTATTTCCAATATGACTGTTTTTACAGTATTTTGATCAAATAAATGCAGGCCCAGTGAGCAAAGAAAGCGGTTTGGATATATTAGTGAACGTGTTTTGTGTGACTGTAAAATAGATCATTTCGCCTGAGTGACAGTTAATTTCAGATTTGTCTTCCACTACTTGTATGTGTGTGTATCTGTGCTAAATTCCCAAATCTCGAAACCAATCAAACAGAAGTGCCTGTTTCAGCACTGTGTAGGTTCCCAGAAAAAGTGCTGAGCTTCCTTTATTCTCTTTCATTTGGCAGATGTTTTTCATCTAGAGAATCATACAATACCCAGAGTGCAGTGATAATATCAGTGGAGCTTTGCGCAAGGTCACAATCCTGCCGACAAAAAACTGCGGGCTCTCACTTTATGGGTCGTTCCTAAACATTTACCTTCGAATAAGCTGCCAAAATGTGTAGCAGCCTTTAGCTAATGGCGTCTAGCAGCGAGGGCTGTGCTAACCAGCCAAACCTTGAACATTTGGTGAATCTGCGAAGCAGGTAATGTTATTAGCTGATACACTCAAATTACCCAAATATCAATGGCTTTGTTGGTACTTTGCTTCTTTGAACTGATTTTTATCACAGAAAAATGCAGGATTCATATTATTTTATCCACCTTTGCCTTCTCGTAAAAGTAGCCCTGCTGAAAAAAACAGCTAATTCCAGCCTAGGCTGGTTGGCTGGTCTTAGCTGGTTTAAACTGGAAGTAGCTGGTTTAAGCTGGTCTCCCAGCCTGGCCAGGCTGGTCAGGCTGGTTTTAGCTGGTGGTTTCCCAGCCTGACCAGCTAAGACCAGCCTGACCAGCCTGGCCAGGCTGGAAAAGTGGCCAAAACCCCTCTAAAACCAGCCTGCCTTCCAGCTATGACCAGCTAAAACCAGGCTAGTTGACCAGCTAAAACCAGCCAACCAGCCTAGGCTGGTTTTAGCTGGTTTTTTCACCAGGGAGGCGCGGCAATTTGTAAATTTTATGTCTCTTGCTTAAAGGAGTAGTTCACTTTCAGAACAAAAATTTACAGGTAATGTTCTCACCCCCTTGTCATCCAAGATGTTCATGTCTTTCTTTCTTCAGTCGTAAAGAAATTATGTTTTATGAGAAAAACATTTCAGGATTTCTCTCCATATAATGGACTTCTATGGTGCCCCCGAGTTTTAACTTCCAAAATGCAGTTTAAATGCAGCTTCAAAGGGCTCTAAATGATCCCAGCTGAGGAAGAAGGGTCTTATCTAACGAAACGATCGGTTATTTTCTAAAAACATTTACAATTTATATACTTTTTAATCTCTACACAGAGTTCACACAGAGCTAGACAAGATGAGCATTTGAGGTTACAAGGTATGTAAATTGTAATTTTTTTTTTAGAAAATAACCAACCGTTTTTCTAAATAAGACCCTTCTTTCCTCAGCTGGGATCATTTAGAGCCCTTTGAAGCTGCATTTTGGAAGTTCAAACTCGGGGGCACCATAGAAGTCCATTATATGGAGAGAAATCCTGAAATGTTTTACTCAAAAAACATAATTTCCTTATGACTGAAGAAAAAAAGACATGAACATCTTGGATGACAAGGGGGTGAGAACATTATCTGTAAATTTTTGTTCTGAAAGTTAACTACTCCTTTAAGGTCAGGGTTGCCAGTTTTTCACAACAAAACCCAACCAATTGCTACTCAAAACTATCCCAAAAGTAGCCCAATTGTGTTTCGAGGGCAGTACCTCGGTAAAAATTGCGTTCCAGGGGGTAAAATACACATTTTGTGATGGGGTTTCTCTGGTAAAATTAGCATTCCAGGGGCTAAATATTACGTTATTGGGGTTGCTTCAACCCGCGGACATGAAAAACAACTCGCGGCAACAGTATAAAAGTAGCCTAATTCCGCCGACTTGGCAACATTGCTTAAGGTCTCATCTGCGTCCAGCAATTTTTAGCTGTACAAAACAAATCGCTTTGCTACTTAATATTGCAAATTAATGTGTTTTACCATATTATTTTATGTATTATGTTAATTATGAGCACACAGTTTTACCGTTTACTGCAAGTTGTTATTTTTTTCCCCTATTTCCCTATAGATTGTTTTCACGACACTCATCAGTTGGCCATATTGGCAGCACTGAATGTAAACAATGCCACTGAACCGAATGAAACTCGCATATTTTGCTGAGTATTCCTGCAGAAAATGGTCAAGTATTGTCATGTTTTGGGCTGTACTATATATATCAGCTGGACCGGGAAAAACATTTGGAGTACTACAGACTGCCAAAAGTTATAACAAATCAAGGAGAAGAGTGCAAAAAAAAAAAAAAACGAGGAACAAAAGGCATTTGTGTTTGGCAACTAAACCAGGATTTTCAGAGCAAGAATTTTGACAACATTCATGATTGTTCTTATCATTTGCGATTAGGTAGGTGAAATATGTGACCCTGGACCACAAAACCAGTCTTAAGTCGCTGGGGTATATTTGTAGCAATAGCCAAAAATACATTGCATGGGTCAAAATTTTAGATTTTTCTTTTATGCCAAAAATCATTAAGAAATTAAGTTAAGTTCATGTTCCATGAAGATTTTTTGTAAAATTCCTACTGTAAACATATCAAAATGTAATTTTTGATTTGTAATATGCATTGTTAAGAACCTAATTTGGACAACTTT
>NC_133361.1:47467424-47549900 GCF_049309525.1 Garra rufa
TGCACAATGAGTTTTTTTAAGGAAGTAAAAGTGTGCACAATCTCCTGTGAGGGCTAGGTTTAGGTGTAGGGTAGGTGTAGGGCCATAGAAAATACGGTTTGTACAGTATAAAAACCATTACGCCTATGAAATGTCCCCATAAAACATGTAAACCCAACGTGTGTGTGTGTGTGTGTGTGTGTGTGTGTGTGTGTGTGTGTGTGTGTGTGTGTGTGTGTGTGTGTGTGTGTGTGTGTGTGTGTGTGTCTATATAATGTGTATTATGTGTACTTAAACTAAAATAAACAAACTAATATAATAATAAATAAAATAAATACTTTTTTTGCTAGAAGATATTTTTATGTATTTTTAAGTTTTATGTATGTTTATTGCCCTTTGTGACTTTTTGTGTAATATATTCCTGATATATAATATAATATAATATAATATAATATAATATTATTTAATATTATATAATATTATATTATATAATGGCATATAATACAAAATGTAAAAATGTGTGTGTGTGTGTATGTGACCCTGGACCACAAAACCAGTCTTAAGTCGCTGGGGTATGTTTGTAGCAATAGCCAAAAATACATTGTATGGGTCAAAATTATTGATTTTTCTTTTATGCCAAAAATCGTTAGGAAATTAAGTAAAGATCATGTTCCATGAAGATTTTTTTGTAAAATTCCTACTATAAATATATCAAAATGTATTTTTTGATTAGTAATATGCATTGTTAAGACCTTAATTTGGACAACTTTAAAGGTGATTTTCTCAGTCTTTTTGATTATGATGTATACGCCTCAGTTTTGTCAAATTTAACCTTATGACTGGTTTTGTGGTCCAGGGTCACACACACACACACACACACACACACACACACACACACACACACACACACACATATATATATGCTTTGTATGCCTGAGTTGGAAACTTTAATAAGTGAAAGTGTATGAGTAAAGAGTAAAGTTAGATTAGATGCTCTGTCAACATAAGCTGCCTTACCAGACCACTGCATTTCACTGAGCACATCTTCTCCTGAGAAAAAAGGGGAAGAAAAAGCACTGTTCAGCTTTTCTTAGTGATATCAATTTTGTCTCGTCCCAAAGCAGATAAATGTACATTTGTATTATAGCAGCTGCTGCCCACTGACTGCAGTTGTGGTTGTCAACTCAGCCCTAAAGCCCTGCCGCACAATACTGCACACTGTATGTGTCTCCTGTTTGTCTCAAGGGTGTAATTGAAGGCAAACAGAAGTGAGGCAGAGTGATTGAAGTAGAGGCTCGTGCAGGGCAAATCTGATTGCGTGTGCGGGTTTGAAGGAGAATGTGCGTGTGTTTAGAAAGACACTGATATGGGTGATGATTTAGGCTGCGTTCAAGCATAGGTGTGAAGGCTGACTGATTTGCTTTAATTTCCCTGGTGTTTTGCCACTATGAGATTTACAGGCAAATGTGTGTGTGCGTATGCGGAGAGAGAGAAGCGGGAGGCGAGAAAACAGCGCAGAGTGAACATAAAATGAGAGGAAGGTCTGATGTGTGAATGAGTGTTGTTTTTCTTGCGCTCTCAGAGGAACAGGATGACATATTGTAAAGCAGCAGGTGTCAGCCGATATGGGACCGCGTCTGCACTCCTGCTGCGTCAATCACCTAGCAGAGGGAATCTGATTGGCTCAAAGCCATGATGGGCGGGGCATTCTGCCCAATTACATTACAACCTCTCAGTCTCGAGCAAAAATTATTTCACCCTAAACAATTTACCGTGACACTGTAAACACTATGCAATACGAGATGAGCTACGGGAAAGCTTATATTATCATCTAACCCCCAAAATGTTTTTGGTTCACTTTCACCATTGTTATTCTCATTGTTCAGGAAAGAGCAGCCTCAACATTGTTCTGTTGTGTTCCACAGAAGAAAGAAAGTCATGATTTTGGAAACCAAAAATTATGTTCACTTCACTTTTAGATTTTCATTTTTTTATATTTTAACTTCTGGATGAACTATTCCTAGCATGTCAGCAAAAGCAAATGATAACAGCAACGCAAAATGTTAATTAGTACTAACATTAGCATCAGCCCCCAGTAATTATGCAGTCAACAATGTGCACAGTCATTTTTTGCTTTAATGTGTGTGTTTATCTTGCCTCAGATTCTGTACAATTAGCAGAGACAATATGAGGAGGAAAAGACAGACCACTCATTGAAGCCTTCTAATTAAAATAGGTTTTTTAAAAAGTATTACTCTTTTTTTGTGTGTGTGTGTGTGTGTGTGTGTGTGTGTGTGTGTGTGTGTGTGATTTTTTTCTACCCTGGACAAGCTCAATATATATGTATATTCATGTCCCAGTCACATTTGCTTTGTTAAATAAACATTACTTACTCTAGCAGAAGAAAAAGAAAAAAAAAATATTCTATTTACACTACCAGTCAAAAGTTTTTGAACAGTAAGATTTTTAATGTTTTCTAAAGAAGTCTCTTCTGCTCACCAAGCCTGCATTACAGCAAAAAGTACAGCAAAAACAGTAAAATTCGGAAATATTTTTACTATTGAAAATAACTGTTTTCTATTTGAATATATTTTAAAATGTAATTTTATTCCTGATTTCAAAGCTGAATTTTCAGCATCCACTCCAGTCTTCAGTGTCACATGATCCTTTAGAAATCATTTTAATATGCTGATTTGCTGTTCAATTTATTATTATTATTATATATTTAAAATAGTTGAGTAAATGTTTTTCATGATTCTTTGATGAATAGGAAGATCCAAAGACCAGCATTTATCTGAAATAAAAAGCTTTTGTAACTTTACACTATACCATTTAAAAGCTTGGAATCAGTATATTTTTTGTGGGGAAATAAATGATAGAAATTAATACTTTTTATTTAGCGAGGATGCTTTAAATTGATAAAAAGTGATGATAAAGACATTTATAATGTTACAAAAGGTTTCTATTTCACATAAATGCTGTTCTTCTAAACTTTCTATTCATCAAAGAAACCTGAAAAAAATCTACTTTAACATAATTATAATGTTTTTTGAGCAGCAAATCAGAATATTAGAATGATTTCTGAAGCATTATGTGACTGGAGTAATGATGCTAAAAATTCAGATTTAAAATCACAGAAATAAATTACATTTTTTTAAAATATATTCCAAATGGAATACTAACTTTTAAATGGTAAAAATATGTCAGAATTTTACTGTTTTTGCTGTACTTTGGATCAAATAAATGCAGGCTTGGTGAGCAGAAGGGATGTCTTTAAAAAACATTAAAAATCCTACTGTTCAAAAACTTATGACTGGTAGTGTACATACATGAACTAATTCTATAAAATAAATATTCTATTTATTTAAAGCCAAGTATGAATCTCATCAAGTTAGTGTTTTTACGCATTTTAAATTTTTTCCAAAATAATAACTCAAGGCAGTAACAATTTAAACAATATATTTGATTTGTGAATTTATGTTCAGCTGTTCTTTTTAACAGATAATTTTTTACGTTTTTTTTTTTTTTTTTTTTTTTTTTGGATGATCAGAGATCAAAGCTTGGTAAATATTGGTCACAGACACAAAAATTTACTTTAAATTTCACCACACTAATTTACTCACTAAAGACTTCCACAGATTGTGTTTTCATGCCATTTTAACGCACAAACACAAGAGACATGTTTATCGCATTAACCAATCACAACCAAACATAACCAGTCATATCGTGATGGATTCCTCCTCTCATGTGACTTTCCTCCATTCATTTTCAATTATCCCCCACTAAACTCACCGCAAGCTTTAGTTAAAACTCAATGGGCTCAGGGGAGGCGAGCGAGACACGGACTAATGTCTAATTTTACCTGTTCATTTGTGTCAAAGTTTCTTTCGAAAAATTTTGATTTTTAAAAATGTTTAGATTTTTTTCTCTAATATCAGCGTTGTTTTATTTTTAAAGGCTTGTCTAGTTAGCATCGGCAGCTTGCCCTTGCTGGAAGATGCTTTAACTACACTATTATGAGGGCAAAAACCATCTTTCTTCCGTAATATTAGATAATCATTTTACTAAGGATTATTATGTCATTAATACATTTTTGGCTCATTTATTATTATTTTTTTCCATGTTTACAGTCTTCACCAATCAGCATTTTGTGTGACAAATAATTAGTCCAATGGCATTTATGGCTCAGCTGATTGGCTAAAAAAATGTTAATGCTAACTAATCGCCGCCCTCACGAATTATAAACCTCTGTGGTTTCATCAAACAAAGTCAAACAGAGCATTTTAACCCGTGTCTCGTTTTTGATCGGTCTCAGGAGTCAGACAGACTGGTGACAGACTAAAAAGAATCTCCTTAAGCCTTCACCTTTAACCGTTCGTCCGCACCGCAGAGATAGAGACAGTGAGAGCATCTGTGTGAACCAATCAGTGCCATGGCTGAGAGGGAGAGGACATCTAAATATTTGCTTGTGAATGTTTGTGCATGTTGACAGTGTTTGTGCATGTCAAGTGTGCATGTCACTCTTCAAAGACTTCATTTTCATCTCTCTCTCTCGTGTCTCTTTTTCTCATTTTGTGTTTTCTCTTTCTGCACCAGGTTTGGCCTCTTGCCTGGGCGACACCAATAAACCTTCTTTGCATACTTAAAAAGCAGAAGCAGGGAAATGCGTCTGGAAAACACATCAACATTCTCATCCATCATTCGGCTTCTGAACTCCAATGTCAAGGCATGCACACACACACACACACACACACACACACACACACACACACACACACACACACACACACACATACACACAGTACTACAGATAGAAAGTTTCCAAGGCAACACCAAAGCAAGTGTTTCATCAGTATTTATTTACTCTGTAAGTGTGTATTTGTGGACACATGCAGAGAGCAAAGAGCGCTTAGAGACTCACTTAGCGTCAATGAAGCTCAGTCTGACCAGCGAGTGCTCCACAAGCTCTATGTTTATGTGTCAATCAGCCAAAACACAAACAGACTGTGCTGACAAAATCAGTCACAGAATCTGTCACGAGTGAACACGCACAAACTCTGCTGAAAAGAACAGCCTAGACCAGCCTACAGTGGTTAGATTGTCTGCTTTGTTGGTTTTATAGGGGGTGTTGGGCACAAGCTGGTGTTTAGCTGTTAGCCAGCTGGTCTCCGAGCCTGACCAGCTGGCTGCCAGTTAAATACCAGTCGGACCAGGCTGCTAAACTACCTAAGACTAGTAAACCACTAGTTGATTTTTTTCTTTCTCAGTACACAGTACCTTAAATTTTCTATTTTCATTGTAACTTACATTTTGGTACAATTTTGGCAAATTTTTGGCAAAAATGGTCTATTTTCAATAGTGTAACAGAAGTCACTTTCAAAACAATCAGTTTTCTGTTGGTCCACACAAAATTAATGATTGTATAGATTTCTATTGAACTGATTAGATTTTGCACACAAATATTTGCTGGACAATGGTAAATGTGACTGCAACTTTAAGCAGTAAATCAAAACTTTATGGAAGTCACCAATCCATAGTTTAGGTCTGTTGTTTTGTTTTTATTTCACTGAAATTAAAGGGATAGTTCACCCAAAAAATTAAATTCTGTCATTAATTACTCACTCCTAATTCGTTCCAAACCTGTAAGACCTTTGTTCATCTTCAGAACACAAATTAGGATATTTTTGATGAAATCCGAGAGCTTTCTGACCCTCCATAGACAGCAACATGACTGGCTTGTTTAAGACCCAGAAAGGTAGTAAGGACATACAGTGGTGTGAAAAAGTGTTGGCCCCCTTCCTTATTTTTAATTTTTTTGCATGTTTGTCAAAGATAACACAACATGCAGTTTTTAAATGAAGGGTTTTTTATGAAGGGAAAACAAAATCCAAACCCACATGGCCCTGTGTAAAAAAAATAAATAAAATGTTTGCTCCCCCACTGTTAAAACATAACTGTGGTTTATCACACCTGAGTTCAGTTTCTCCAGCCACACCCAGGCCTGATTACTGCCACACCTGTTCGCAATCAAGAAATCACTTAAATAGGACCTGCCTGACAAAGTGAAGTAGACCAAAAGATCTTCAAAAGCTACACTTCATATTGAGATCCAAAGAAATTCAGGAACAAATGAGAAAGAAAGCAATTGAGATCTATCAGTCTGTAAAAGGTTATAAAGCCATTACTAAAGCTTTGGGACTCCAGCGAACCACAGTGAGAGCCATTATCCACAAATGGCGAAAACATGGAACAGTGGTGAACCTTCCCAGGAGTGGTCGCCCGATCAAAATTACCCCAAGAGCGCAGCGACGACTCATCCAAGAGGTCACAAAAGACCCCACAACAACATCTGAAGAACTGAAGGCCTCTCTTGCCTCAGTTAAGGTCAGTGTTCATGACTCCACCATAAGAAAGAGACTGGGCAAAAATAGCCTGCATGTTCCAAGACGAAAACCGCTGCTGAGCAAAAAGAACATAAAGGTTCGTCTCAGTTTTGCCAGAAAACATCTTGATGATCCCCAAGACATTTGGGAAAATACTCTGTGGACTGACAAGACAAAAGTTTAACTTTTTGGAAGGTGTGTCCAATTACATCTGGCGTAAAAGTAACACAGTATTTCAGAAAAAGAACATCATCCCAACAGTAAAATCTGGTGGTGGTAGTGTGATGGTCTGGGGCTGTTTTGCTGCTTCTGGATCTGGAAGACTTGCTGTGATCAATGGAAACATGAATTCTGCTGCCTACCAAAAAATCCTGAAGGACAATGTCCGGCCATCTGTTCGTGACCTCAAGCTGAAGTGAACTTGGGTTCTGCAGCAGGACAATGATCCAAAACACACCAGCAAATCCACCTCTGAATGGCTGAAGAAAAACAAAATGAAGACTTTGGAGTGGCCTAGTCAAAGTCCTGACCTGAATTCTATTTGAGATGCTGTGGCATGACCTTAAAAATGCGGTTCATGCTCGAAAACCCTCCAATGTGGCTGAATTACAACAATTCTGCCAAGATGAGTGGGCCAAAATTCCTGCACAGCGCTGTAACAGACTAATTGCAAGTTATTGCAAACGCTTGATTGCAGTTGTTGCTGCTAAGGGTGGCCTAACCAGTTATTAAGTTTAGGGGCAAACACTTCTTCACACAGGGCCATGTGGGTTTGGATTTTGTTTTCCTTTCATAATAAAAAAAACTTCGTTCAAAAACTGCATGTTGTGTTTACTTGTGTTATCTTTGCTTGCAAAAAACATGCAAAAAAAAAATAAAAATCAGGAAGGGGGCCAACACTTTTTCACACCACTGTAGATAAAATAGTCCATGTGACATCAGTGGTTCGACCGTAATTTTACGAAGCTATGCGAATACTCTTTGTGTGCAAGGAAAAAACAATAATGGCTTCATTTAACAATTTCTTCTCTTCCATGTCAGTTGACGAGAGTACACAATGCTATTTTAATGACGTCCGTACTACCTTTCTAGGCACTGAACGTGTCAGTTGCGTTGCTGTCTATGCAGGGTCAGAAATCTCTCGGATTTCATCTTAATTTATGTTCCAAAGATTAAAGATCAAAAGTCTTAAGTGTTTGGAGCGACAACTGTTTGTTAGCTAAGCAGTTGAATGCATATTTTTGTACATTAATCAGTTATTTGAATGTAAACACAATTGGTTTATAAAGTTTTATATAGATTACATATTTTAGATGTGGCATGTCTAGTGTGGCATGTGATGATAGTCATTTATTCATAAATCCATTCATTTGAATGATTCAAACACACTGATTTCTTCAGGAATGACACAAGTGACCGTTATAAGCGAGTGAGTCATTGAATTATCCACGCAAAAGATTCATTCAATTACATTGATTTATTGATACTATACTGTGTTGATAGGAGATGCGTGAATTGATTCATTTTGGCAGCGGGTCATTAATGGACTCAACAACAAGCTTGCTCGATAGTTCAGCCGTCACAGAATTGGACTTAGGATGTAGAAACCTTGGGTACGAATCCTGTCAAAAACATGACTCACAATGAAAAGCTAGTTTTTTTTTACGTCGTATTCGCTTTTGTTCATATTATCGAGTAGGTTTAGGTGAAATGTAGATGGTATGTTATTTTAAACGTCACGGAGCATTAGAGTTATAGCGCCACTCAACAAACATTTCAAGTCAGAACTGCGTGACACATACAAAACCAACGTCACAAAAAAACTTTTTTAGCGCCACTCAGTGGACATTTCACATTGAATATGTTACGAAACGTACATGCCATTATGTGTTTCAGGTCTTGCGCAAAAAGTTCCCACAGAAACGTTTTTGTCATGAGATCAGGTTGTTTTTGTCGATTATAATTTTATTCTATCATGACAACATCCAAAGATTCTAGCATGGTAATAGATATGACAATGTTAGGGTGTGTTCACTCTTGTAGTTTGGTTTGTTTGGTTCATGTGGTCCGGACTAAAAAGAAAAATTATACATTTGGACCTGGTCCACTTAGCATTCAAACTGGCATTTTTTGACAGTTAACCTAAAGATACCGAACCTAAAGGCATAGTGATACGTTAACAAACTGATTGGTTGAGTTGAATGGCGTATGTTTTGTGACGAAACTTACTGAACACTCCGAACAAAAGAAAAAGGTGCATTCAACTTAAAGCAGCCCAAAGTATCCATTCACTGATCACTCATTGTTGTGTGTATATGATTTTATTTTCACCACCTGCAAACTCACAAAAAGCTCATAAAAGGCACTCCTTGTTGCTCCACGTTTACCCTCTGCTCATTTTGTTTTGGATACACTGCTTGTTCCCTTTGTGAAATCATGTTGCATAGTATCACATTTTGTCATTACATCCTAGTTTTGGTTAGTTTAGAAGTATTTAGAAGTATTTGGTGTGTGCACCAGAGCTCATTTGGAAGCGGAGTTCGGATAGCAGCAGTCACACTTACTCAAATGAACTGCACTAACAGAGCAATCGCAACACAGTTTGTTTTAATTGAACCAAACATGACAAGTGTGAACACACCCATAGTGTATTTTATTCTTGGCGGAATACTTTGGATCTGCTATGCTGCTGAATTGCTGCTGCTGTTTTTAAGGGTATAAACGTGCACTGAAACCCTGTTGTAATTGTTATAGTGGCCAAGGATCAGCAATCTCTACGTAAAACTGATCATGCAGACCAACCTGTAAGTTGTAGAGACTTGAAACTTGGAGGGATTGTAGTGCTCACATGCTCTAGAATGTCACCAAGGCTAAAGCTAACGCTAAAGCAATCAAAAGTACAAAATCGCTCATAACCCCTAAACGGGTTGTTGCAGACTCAAGTGTCTTATGTCGTTAGAATCCTTGGCATGTGCCGGGCAAAACATATTTTTACGCTTTTGTCTGTTATCTGGCTAAATTTTGGGGTATTTTGCATTTTTTGAAAAACCTACTTTTGCGAACTTGTCCTAGGCTTTTTGCCCGGTCGGAACCAAACCAGTACAGGAAGATTCTCTGAAAACAAATATCAATTATGCTGAATTGCTGCTGCTGTTGGTTATTGATGTTGTTGTAGATTATTGCTGCTGCTGCTGCAAAGCAAGTACAGGAACTTGCTACTGCCAAAACATGGAGCTGTGAGTATTAAAGACTCTGCTGTTGCACAAGTAGCATATGTAATAACAGGTGGAGCTGGGGAGGTGGAGGGTTTCAGGAACTGCTCTAGTGAGTGCCAACCAGCTGTGTATTGGCTGTGTATGCAACATAAACCAATCAGCCAAGTAGTTTAACGCTGTGATTATCATCAGTTTGCATTAATGACTCATCAGCTTGCGCCATCTAGAGTTTCATAACAGAACTTGGCATTAATGTATTATTGTCAGTGAAACAACTCGCAGACCAATTGTAACTACAGTTTTACAAGAATGGTTGGAGTTGACATAACTTAAATCATATGGTGGCAAAACAACCGCTAATAAACAATCAGAGCACGGCGAACGAACAGAAACGACGCCTTGTCACAGAGGATTTCATATTTAGCTCTGTGTTTGTTTTGCCTTTCGTCGCACCTGTGAACTCTCGGTTGAAATAGTGAATTTAACTCTGGAATACTAATGCGAATGCTAATTCAGCTCCTGTTCTCTGTTCATTCGGTTGCCCGCAGACAAAAGGGCATTTTGCCATTCAACAAGATCTGCCAGCCACACACACTCACGCATTTATACTGACTTCTACTGTTGTATACTAATCTAATGATGTTTTCCTAACCCTGATGCAAATCATTCAGCATGTTTATATTGTCATTACCAATTATTTAATATGTTTATTAAGTGATTTTCCTCACGGGAACCATTGGTTGGCTGATTGGTTCCTGATTTAAGGTTTTACTGTCCTTGTGGGGACATTTGGTCCCCTGTAATATAGCCAAAGTCTGATGGATACACTCATAAACACTCTCTAGAGACATACTTGATCATCATCTTTGGCTTGTGAATTATTTTAGGACTGTATGCGTTTACATGCTTCTTTTAAGTTCATCATTTTTGTTTTGCTCAGCAAATGAGTAATTTCGCATTCCAGAGTCAAAACAGTGTTGGGACTTTGAAGGGAAGAATGTGTCTTTGAATATTCAGAGAGCACATGATGACTAACTGTCACACACACACACACACACACACACATTGACTAATCCTCTTACACTCAGCCTGAGCTGTAGGGCTCGGCTGGTCATGACTGTTGCTGGCAGCCTCAGCTACCTGCTGCTGTCAGGAGCTCATCATGCCACATGTTTCTTTCTATGTGTGTGTGTGTGTCTCTGAGGCATGAGGCGATAAGTGAAAGTGATTGTGTGCAGTGTTCAATAACATGGAACATGTAAAATTAATCAAACACGACTAATTCTGACACATCCGTCATTCGGGGTTTGGATGCGTGACCTCAGTTTGTGTGTGTGTGTGTTTGAATGTATTCCTCTGTTTGTTCGAATAGATGGACTTCTTCATAGACCTTCCAGAAACCACGGCAACAGCATTCCCCTCATGCTAGACTGTGTTGTGATGTCACAAAGGGCTGTACACAGTTGCCTTGGCAATGACTGCATATTTCTGATATGAAGCCCTAGTGGTTTTTTCGTGCATCTAACTGGCTCCAAGAGAATTTGCATACAGAAATAACCACTGTTTGCTGTATCCAGAACATTGTAATGCTGCACAAAGCCGGATTTCTTGAGTTGCTTCTCTTTGAGGTTGGTTTAGGGTTTTATTCCAAATTGGAATAGACATATAAAGCACATATGCCCCATTCTTCTGGCCTCCACAATATAAATTAGAGGGAAATGCATTGAAACAAAATTATAATGGTTACCGCACACTTCTATAAAGCCCACGAGAAGCAATTGTTTATTTTTAATAAATTCTGCAGAATCACATTTACAATGGCAATCTATGTGGCATGGTATTATGAGACTTTAAAAGCAATGTCTGTTCATATTTTTGGTAAGGCATAAAGCACTTTTTTATAAAGTAATGGTAATTACTGCCATGGCCTAATGGTTAGAGAGTCGGACTTGTAACCCAAAGGTGTCAGGTGTCAAGTGTGTAGTGCTGAAACCCTATTGTAATATTAGAGTTGCCAAGCATCAGCAATCTCCACAGAAAACTGACTGGGCAGACCAAACCATAAGTGGTAGACTTGAAACTTGGAGGGATGGTAGTACTCACACCATCTACAACAGGGTTCCTCAAATCTTGCCCTGGAGGGCCAATGCGCTGCAGAGTTTGAAGGGGTTATCGGATGCAAAACTAACTTTTACATGTTGTTTGCACATTAATGTGTGTTGGCATTTTGTGAACACAACCACCCTACAATGATAAAAATCCACCCAGTGGTATTTTTTTTAATCTTAAAAAGTAATATCCCCTTTTTAAAATTGGGTCATTCTCAGCTTCTTGTCGGTGTGATGAAACACAGTTGATTGGCGTCTTACCTTAGACCCGCCCTCACTGAGCTGAAACAGTCTGAATACGATCGCCATTGTGTGACTCAGGTACAGAGGAAGACTCTAATTGAGCGATTGAGGTGTTCTGTTGTTGGATGTAATAATGAACATAGCAGTAGTCATTTACTCCCGACATCTGAGCCACTGAAGACGCAGAGGAAAACGTTACTTTCGCTTTTAAAAGGAAAGCGCCGATCTACATATGCATCTATGTTCGTGTGAATCATTCGTGATGCAGCTTCACCCACAGCAGAAGTGAGTATAAGGTTTTTTTTATGCATCTTTGCAAATGGGCAAGTTTCACCAATAAATGCGGCTAAAGTAAACATTACAGCTCGTAATCCCTCAGCAGAGAGGGGCGGGGCGAGCAGAGCTCATTTGCATTTAAAGGGCCCATGCAATAAAATGAGCTGATATTTTGTAGAGCTGATTTTGACAAGGTAAAAGGGTGTTTTTTACACTACTATTGAGAATTTTTAACCAAAGTATATTAGAGACTTTTCATTAACACCTTAAAGAATCATGTGAACTTGTGGAAAATGGGCATCCGATAACCCCTTTAACTCCCACCCTGATCGAACATCCCTGCATGTGATTTTCTAATGATCCTGAAGACATTGATTAGCATGCTCAGGTGTCTTTGATTAGGGTTAGAGCTAAAATCTGCAGGAAAGTGGATCTTGTGGGCCAGATTTGAGAATCCCTGATCTACAACGTCACCAAGGTGCACCTCAATCGGCCTGACAGGGCGCTACAGCAATCACAATATGAAATTGCTCTTAACTCGTAAATGGTTCATTGCAAACTTATGTTATTGGAATTATTGCCAAACACCAGACAAACGCATTTTGACGCATTTTTCCATCAACTGGCGAAATTTTCGTGTATTTAGCATTTTTTGAAAAACATACTTTTGCAAACTAGTCCTAGGTTTTTTTTGCCCGATCGGAACCAAACCAGTACAAGAAGATTCTCTGGAGAACAAATGTCAATAATTAAAAAAAAAAAAAGTTTCACTTTCGACTCTCCATTGCAAAGAGGCACAGTGTTTGAAAGGGGTGAGGCTGCCTTTACTAAAACAGCTATACATCTTGAACGGAATGAGATATCTTTGCCAAACACACAACACGTATGTAAAAGCTGAATCTGAAAATCGTTATGTACGCTCTAGGTCCAATCTGCAAGTGGCTATAATTCCGAACAACTTAGAACCACTGCTGTCAATCAAACCATTAGGTGAATGCTTGAGAAGGTAAAAAGCTACTTTTGCGAACTAGTCCTAGGTTTTTGGCTAAATCTGAAAAAGAAAAAAACACTGAAGTACAATTCTCTGGACTCTCTATGTCAGTATTTTTTTTTTTTAAATGTTAAAATTTATCTTTGGGAAGCTATAACGGGGTCGTTTAGAAAAGGGGCCTGTCCAAATTGAACAAAAAGCCTATAAAGCCTAAACGAAAACTGAAAACTTCACCAAACACCAAAACATATGCAACAGGTGACTCTAAACCCCAGCTGCCACTATAACAGTCATAAACATTAAAAAACATATTTCTATGGCAAATGACCTGTATTTGCCAAAAATGCTTTTGAAACCTGAATTAGGTGGTTACAGGCTTGCTAAATAACATGTACTGTAATATCTTTTTTCATATCTGCTTAAATGCCTTCAAGTGCTTTAACCCCGGAAATCACTGCTTGCAGCTATATTTTTCAATTTAATTCCTTGTTGCTGAATTAAAGTATTAATTTCTTAAAGGGGTAGTTCACCCAAAAATGAAAATTCTGTCATTAATCACTCACCCTCATGTTGTACCAAACCCATAAGACCTTCATTCATCTTCAGAACACAATTTTTTTTATGAAATCCGAGAGCTTTCTGACCCTGCATGGACAGCAACACAACTGACATGTTCAAGGCCCAGAAAGGTAGTAAAGACATCAACTATTTTAACAATATTCTTAATACCTGTCTATACAAAGTCAGAAAGCTCTCAGATTTCTCAAAAATATCTTAATTTGTGTTCTGAAGATGAGTAAAGGTGTTACTGGTTTGAAACAACATGAGGGTGAGTAATTAATGACAGAATTTTCATTCTTGGGTAAACTATACCTTTAATACTCCAAACTTTTGATTGGTAGTATATCATATATACATATATGGTCCTGATATGAGTTGACATTTGACCACAGTGTTTTACAGATAAGTGACTTTGTCACAGTAGTATTTTGCCCCAGTAACATTTCATTCTAAGTGCATTGTTCAAAATGAGCAATCATTACTTTAAAGTGTTTTTACAAACTAAATGATTTTTTATTTTTTTTTTTGTAATCAACAAAGTTCAAATGAATAGTTCACCCAACAATGAAATTTGACAAAAAATGTCATCATGTACTCACCCTCATGTGGTTCCAAACCTGTATGACTTTACATTCTTCAGTGGATCACAAAAGTAAATACTCTTTAATACATACAGTGAAAGTCATACAGGTTTAAAACGACATGAGGGTGATTAAATAGTGACACAATCTTCATTTTTGAAGATTAACTCGTATGTAACATAGAAAACTCAAATTTTGCACGTTGACTACAGAAACTCAGGCTCACAAAAATATGTCTATCCTTAGACAGCATTTGCGTTGGTGTTTCACTATAGTGTGAATGAAGTCTTTGTAATGTCACGGAGCATGACTGATGGTGCTGTCACACATGTAAAGGAGCGAACAGCAGAAGTCACAGATGCCTTTGTTGGGCTAACGCTAATGCTAATCATGGCTAATGCTGGGGAAAGATTCTCAGAACTCTCAGAATTCCAGAGATTTAGTTCCACGCAAATGAGCTTGCCACAGATCTGCGATCTCTAGAGAAGTATGTCCCAAGAGACAAAATCAAACCATGAAAAACAAAAAGGAGTATCTTTTCAGTAAAGGTAAATATTGAAGCTACCCACACAAATACTTCCAAACCATTTTTTATTCTTTTTGCATCTGCTTTACACAGTTTGTGACACTTAGGTCTGCTAAGCAATACCACAATGATAAAAATAAAAGCAAACTTGAAGTTAATAAATAGAACTCCTCTGTATAATGTATTCACACAGCTGTACAATCCCATGGGCCATATATGGGACAATATGACTCTCCCATAAATACAGAGAAACTGTCTCTTTTTGTGTGTGCATTGGTCTACATGATCGTACAGCTCTTGGCTCTGTCCTCCCTGAGGGTCGGGGTGGGTTCAAGGGGCGTGGCTTCTGAGCTGACTGGCAGCAAAGGCTGATTAGATATGCGCTTGAGAGCGCGCCTCGAAGAGCTCCTCTTGAGGCTCGGGATGGCTTCACGTCTGACAGACACCAGTGTAGTGATGTGAAACACGTCTCGGACGCTGTTCACGCACATTCGGGACGAACATTCCACGTATGCAACTGCGCCCAACTCTCGTGCTCGTGAACTCCCCTGAGAGACAGAAAAAACAAGTCAGTTTAATTGTACTCTGTCAGAAATATCCCAGAGAATTTACATTCTCATTTCTCAATTTCCTTGTCACCCCTTTCTCTCTCACGCTCTTTAATGGAAACCCTTTTTTGGTGTTCATCTGAATTACAGCAAAAGCCAACCAAATGTCAAAGCAAAAATAAACATGCCACTCAACTGTTTTTTCATCTCTTCCCTTCTCGCACTTTTTGTTAATGTTAGCTCATGGTTTTTTTTCTTCTCATAGTACTTTCCACGAATAGGGTGCACAAACAAGACCTGAAGCTCTTCTAAAATGTCATTTTTTCGCCCACAACAAAAGGTCAGTGAAAGTACATGAACATATCTAATAGGCCTCACAACAAAAACATGTAATTTGTGCTTCTGATGCTTTAAAAATACAGTAGCTGGACACAGAATTGAACCATTTTCTGGTGAAGTGCCATATATTCTTCTTATTACAGAGCAGAATTATAGAGAAAACTAGGTGTTTTATAATGAAGTGTTGCTACAGCGAGTTGACCCGCTCAGAGCATTGACGTAATAGAGGGAACATTTTCTACCGCTCTCTCTGTAGTTCGGTTTCTGTGTATAATTATAAGCTTTCTTTTAGTGTCTGTGCGTGCTTAAGAAATGGTTTCAAACACAATATAGGAGTGGTTGACATGTCATTTCAAGCTGTGACATCAGTGAACTGCGTGAGATACTATATTTGCATCTAAATATATATATATATATATATATATATATATATATAAATGCCATTTTTTTGAGATAGGACAGATCAGAAGTGACAGGAAACGAAGTAGGAGAGAGATGGGGGGCAGGATCGGGAAAGGTCCTCGAGTCGGGATTCGAACACAGGACGCCCGGAGCACAACGACGCTGTATGTCGGTGCGCTGCCCACAAGGCTATCAGCGCTGACTGCATCTAAAAATATTTTAAACATAATTTCATATAGTCACTGAGGAAGACAGGGCTTAACCTTTTAAAACTGAATTTTTTTACACTTTTTAAGGGGACTTTTTTATTCACACACATGCTACTCTATGCGTCTTACAGTTCGCACACATCTACCTTTGATCTTGAATTGACAGTCTACTAGGTACAGTGGTGTGTAAAAGTGTCGGCCCACCTTAATGATTTCTTTTTTTTTTGCATGTTTGTCACACTTTAATGTTTCAGATCAAATTTAAATATTAATCAAAGATAACACAAGTAAACACAACATGCAGTTTTTAAACAAAGGGGTTTTTTATGAAGGGAAAAAAAAATCCAAACCCATGGTTAAAACATAACTGTGGTTTATCACACCTGAGTTCAGTTTCTCTAGATACACCCAGGCCTGATTACTGCCACACCTGTTTGCAATCAAGAAATCAGTAGACCAAAAGATCCTCAAAAGCTACACATCATGTTGAGATCCAAAGAAATTCAGGAACAAATAAGAAAGAAAGCAATTGAGATCTATCAGTCTGGAAAAGGTTATAAAGCCATTTCTAAAGCTTTGGGACTCCAGCGAACCACAGTGAGAGCCATTATCCACAAATGGCGAAAACATGGAACAGTGGTGAACCTTCCCAGGAGTGACCGGCTGATCAAAATTACCCCAAGAGCACAGCGAAGACTCAAAAAGAGGTCACAAAAGACCCCACAACAACATCTAAAGAACTGCAGGCCTCTCTTGCCTCAGTTAAGGTCAGTGTTCATGACTCCACCATAAGAAAGAGACTGGGCAAAAATGGCCTGCATGTTCCAAGACGAAAACCGCTGCTGAGCAAAAAGAACATAAAGGCTCGTCTCAGTTTTGAGAGAACACATCTTGATGATCCCCAAGAATTTTGGGAAATTACTCTGTGGACTGACGAGACAAAAGTTTAACTTTTTGGAAGATGTGTGTCCCATTACATCTGGCGTAAAAGTAACACAGCATTTCAGAAAAAGAACATCATCCCAACAGTAAAATATGGTGGTGGTAGTGTGATGGTCTGGGGCTGTTTTGCTGCTTCTGGACCTGGAAGACTTGCTGTGATCAATGGAACCATGAAATCTGCTGCCTACCAAAAAATCCTGAAGGACAATGTCCGGCCATCTGTTCGTGACCTCAAGCTGAAGCAAACTTGGGTTCTGCAGCAGGACAATGATCCAAAACACACCAGCAAATCCACCTCTGAATGGCTGAAGAAAAACAAAATGAAGACTTTGGAGTGGCCTAGTCAAAGTCCTGACCTGATTCCTATTCAGATGCTGTGGCATGACCTTAAAAAGGCGGTTCATGCTCGAATGTCCTCCAATGTGGCTGAATTACAACAATTCTGTCAAGATGAGTGGGCCAAAAATCCTGCACAGCGCTGTAACAGACTCATTGCAAGTTATCGCAAACGCTTGATTGCAGTTGTTGCTGCTAAGGGTGGCCCAACCAGTTATTAAGTTTAAGGGGCAAACACTTCTTCACACAGGGCCATGTGGGTTTGGATTTTGTTTTCCCTTCATAATAAAAAACTTCATTCAAAAACTGCATGTTTTGTTTACAAAAAAATAAAAAAATCAGGAAGGGGGCCAACACTTTTTCACCCCACTGTATATTTGTACAGTTAAAGGGTTAGTTTACTCAAAAGTGAAAATTCTGTCATTGATTACTCACACTCATGTCGTTCCAAACCTGTGAGACTTTTGTTCATCTTCGAACACAAATTAAGATATTTTTGATGAAATCTGAGAGCTTTCTGACCCTCCGTAGACAGCAACGCAACTAAAATATTCTCAGGTCCAGAAACGTAGCAAGGACATCGGTAAAATAGTCCATGTGACATCAGAAGGAGTTCATTTTTTGTGCATAAAAAGTTCTTGTAGCTTCGTAAAATTACAGTTGAATCCCTGATGTCACATGGACTATTTTAATCTATTTTTTTACTATTTCAATGTCCTTGCTACGTTTCTGGACCTGGAACATAGAGCTGTCTATAGAAGGTCAGAGAGCCCGCAGATTTCATCAAAAATATCTTTATTTGTGTTCCAAATATGAACAAAGATCTTATGGGTTTGGAACGACATGAGGGTGAGTAATTAATGACAGAATTTTAATTTTTGGGTGAACTATGTGTCTTTGTTCTTATGTTTGTGTAGCAGCAGTTGAATAAACACTAATGTCCTAAAACAATCTTTCTTTTCTCTTCATGTTTCAGTCCCCTGTGTGAGTGTATTTATATGCTCACCTGTTCGTGAGTGACAGGTATGAGTCTCTGTTTGGACAGTTCCCGTAAGGTGCTGACATCTGTTCTCATATCCAACTTACAGCCAACCAACACCAACTTTGCATTAGGACAATACTCTTGAGCCTCCACCTGCCACTAAATGAAAAGGAAAGAGAGAATCTGTCATATGTAGGTCAGTTTAGGTAAAAGCATCTACTTACTTATCTACTGATCTGCACTACCATTCAAAAGTTGTTTTTAAATTAAAGGATTATTTCAGTTCTGGAATGAGGATTTCCTGATAATTTACTCACCCCTGTGTCATCCAAGATGTTCATGTCTTTCTTTCTTTAGTTGAAAAGAAATTAAGTTTTTGAGGAAAACATTCCAGGATTTTTCTCCATATAGTGAAGGTCCAAATTGCAGTTTAAATGCAGCTTCAAAGGGCTCTACACAATCCCAGGGGGGAATAAGGGTCTTATCAACAAAATGATCAGTCATTTTCTAAAACATATTTAAATATATATACTTTTTAACCACAAATGCTCGTCTTGCACTAGCTGTGTGATGTGCGAATGCGACTTCATGCATTATGTAATCATGTTGGAAAGGTTATGCGTGTTTATTGTACTCCAGTTAAAAAAGGTAAAAAAAGGTCTCATTTTCTCCTTTAATTTTGAAGTGATCTGACATCATTGTTTACCTTTTTTGTAAAGGGCTTTTGACGTTCGCTTTGTAAACACTGGTAAGTCCATTATTCTTTGACTGGGATCATGTAGAGCCCTTTTGAAGCTTCATTGTAACTGCAATTTGGACCTTTAACCTGTTGATCCCCACTGAAGTCCACTTTATGGAGAAAAATCCTGGAATGTTTTCCTCAAAAACCTCAATTTCTTTTAGACTGAAGAAAGAAAGACAAGAACATCTTGGATGGCAAGGGGGTGAGTAAGTTATCAGGAATTTTTCACAGAATCACAGAATCTGGAAGAAATATTGAATGGTTTCCACAAAAATATTAAGCAGCACAACATTTTTTTTTTACATTAATAATCAGAAATGTTTCTTGAGCAGCAAATCAGCATATTAGCAGGATTTCCGTACCTTTCTCCCTTCCTTACCCAGCTATTAACAATGTATAGACTGCAGCAGCTACATTTTGGCAGTAGCATGTAAATATTTTATTTCACCTTATAGCCACGACTTGTCCTTGTTTATGCTGTGATATAGTGAGCCTGTGGTACATTGCATCTGCTCCTTGTAGTTCATGTGCGCATAATGAGTGCATAATGTAGTTGTGTGTACATCTGAGAGAGAATTAGGGAAGCAATTTGACCAGTAATTGTCTGATTACTTACAAACACTCACGCTCATGCACATCCAAATCAAACGGCACAATATTTACACCAGTTTTAACCAATTAACCATACAGCGCAGTAAACAACAACAGCTTTAAATCTCCTTTCACACCACTGTAGCTTGAAATGACCCTGATGAGACCCTTTTCAGGAACATTCCAGCTAATACAGAACCATCCAAAGCCAGATATGCAGACAGCTTGTGGGTGTGAGAGAGGCATGGTGCTTTTGTGTGTGTGTTGTTCACCAGCCGCTGCAAAGGTTCAGCTATCTCAGCTATGGCACCATTTCACAGGTTCTGAATGTGTTCAACCATCCATCAAACAGTGATGTGATCTTTAACCTTAAATGCCACTGTTAACTGGCCAATAGGAGGTCACCGCCTGCCTCTCAACATTCCGCAACAGCCGTTAGCTCCGCCTCTGTGGCCTCAGAGGTGAGATGCTGAAGTCATTGGTGTAAAGACATTCAGTGTGTCTGCTGTAACAGGGTTAGCAGAACAGTGATGATGGTTTAGAGAATGAAAGGCTTTTGGAGAAATTTCAGACAAATCACTCTCTTCTAATTTAAAAAAAAAAGAGATAATTTATCTCACAATTTTGACTTTTTTTTTTCTCGTAATTGCAAGTTTACATCTCACAAATGTGACTTTTTTTCCCTCAGAATTGCGAGTTATTAAGTCAGAATTGTGAGATATAAACTCAAAATTGGACCTTTCCCCTCAAAATTGAACGGTGTAACTTGCAATTGCAATTAATATTGCACAATTTTGTGATTAAAAGTCAGAATTGCAAGAAAAAAGTCAGAATTGCGATATATAAATTCGCATTTGCGAGACAAAAGGTCAGATTTGCGTGTTTTTATTTTGCAATTCTGACTATTTCTCGCAATTGTTAGTCTATATCTCACATTTCTGAATTTTTCTTGGAATTGTGAGATATAAACTTGCAGTTGTGAGTTATAAAGTCAGAATTGTGTGAAAAAGTCACAATAACCTTTTTAATTTTTTTTTATTCTGCGGTGGAAATGGCCTTTCATATTTAAAACTTCAATGTTTTTGAAAAAAAGTTGAATTTTCACAGCATTTATTTGATCACACAATATAAACAGCAATATTGTGAAATGTTATTGCTATTCAAAATAACTGTTTCTGTTTTATATATATTTTAAAATTTAATTTATTCCTGACATGCAAAGCTGAATTTTCAAAAGTTATTACTCCAGTCTTCAGTGTCACATTTCTTGTTGTTATCAATGTTGCCAACATTTGTGCTGCTTTTAATGGTTTTTATGTGCTGTGATAATGGTTTTTCATGATTCTTTGAACAGATAGTTCAAAAGAACAGCATTTATTTAAAATAGAAATCTTTCATAAAATTGAAAAATAAAGAAATAAATGTCACTTTTGGTGGAAACTCAAAATTGCTAGACATAAACTCTCGAATTTGATTTTTTTCTCCAAATTTGATGACATAAACTCACAATTCTGAGAAAAAAGTCTGTTTTTTCCCACAAGATATAGAATTGCAAGATATAAACTCGCAATTTGGACTTTATTCTGCAAATTTTGTGTTATAAACTCACAATTCTGAGGAATTCTTTTTGCAAGATTTAGAATGACAAGATATAAACCCGCAATTATATTGTTTATTATATATATATATATATATATCAATACTTTTTCAGATCAAAATTGGACACTATAACTATAATTTTAAAAATTTCTCACAGTTGCGAGTATATATCATGAAATTCTGAGGTAAAAAGACAGACTTGTGACTTTATATCTCATAATTCTAAGAAAAAATGTCAGAATTGTGACATTATATCTTGCAATTCTGAGAAAAAAGTCTTGCAAGAAAATTATTCAGTGGTGGAAATAGGCTTCAAAAGTTATGAAGTCAGAATTGCAGGATATAAACTCGGAATTGTGAGAAATAAAACCAGAATCGCAATTCTGACAAAATATCAGTCTTTCCCCCTCACATTATTACTCGAATTGCGAGTTTATGTCTCACAATTCTGAGAAAAGAAAAATCTGAATTGCAAGTTTATATCTCACAATTCTGACTTTATAACTCCCAATTGCATGTCATAAGGCCAGAATTGCATGGTATAAACTCACAGTTGAGAAAAAAACCTGACTGATTTTAACTTGCAATTGTGAGTTTATACCTCATAATTCTGGGGGGGAAAAGTCAGAATTATAAGTGTATATTATGCAATTCTTAAAAAAAAAAAAAAGGTCAGAATTGTGAGTTAAAAAGTTGCAATTACCTTTTTTTTTATTCAGTGGCTGAAACAAGCTTCCATAATAGAAGCATTGATTTCTTAAATAACCTCAATCTGACCTCAATCTTCTAAATGTCTGAATATCTTTTTCTCATCAGACATACACTACCAGTCAAAAGTTTGGACACACTTCCCCATCAAAGAGAATGGAGAAGTGTGTCCAAACTTTTGACTGGTAGTGTATACTAAAAGAGACTTAAAATCGAAAAACCCATTGAAACCCTTCAGTGCTAGTCTCACACCCTCATTGCCACATAATTGCTGGCATCTGTGTTTAGGTAAAGCTTGTGTTTTTGTGTAAATCCACAATGCCGTCATCCTCCCACTGCTAAACACCCACAAACAAAAACTTCTCTTAGTCGACAATAACATTGTGTTTTCGAAGCGAGGTTAATGCTGCAACTATGTGCGTGTTTACAACTACAGCTTATAACGTCATTCCAAAATGCGCTGTTGCATTTGTATTTACTGATATTTTTCTTCTTTAGGGCAAGAAAAGAGAAAACAGAATAAGAAGAGATTCTGACCTTCTTAGGGATGCTGTCCAGTGTCTCCGGCCTGCTGATATCGAAACAGATGAGCACAGCATCACAGTCTGGATACGCCAGAGGCCGTACATTATCATAATACGAGGACCCTGCGGAACACAAGCACAGTGAGGGGTCAGGATAAAGCTGATGTTCAAATGAAAGAGGAAACGCCGCTGGAATGGCGCTTGTGAATGCTGTGGCACATACAAATTATGTACAGTGGGTCATACAGCAGGGCAGATGATATAAAAGACTGATGTTTCTAGAGTGGTGAGTGCCTGAACAGGAAGGAGAGGTCAGTTTAATTCCAGCACAGTAAATTCTTTCTTTTCGACTGTGTTCTGAATAGCATTTTTAACATTAGCATTCATACTTCTGCAGAATGATGTATGTATACTGTATACTGTGCACATCATGTCAATCTTCTAACAGCTGGAATACACTAGATGACCTAAAATCTAAACAGATATTTTAGCAATGTCCTTACTACCTTTCTGGGCATGGGAACATTTCAGTTGTGTTTCTGTCTATGCAGGGTCAGAAAGCTCTCAAATTTCATCCAAAATATCTTAAAGGATTAGTTTACTTCCAGAACAAAAATTTACAGATAATGAACCCCCTTGTCATCCAAGATGTTCATGTCTTTCTTTCTCCAGTCATAAAGAAATTATGTTTTTTGAGGAAAACATTTCAGGATTTCTCTCCATATAGTGGACTTCCACGGTGCCCCGAGTTTGAACTTCCAAATTGCAGTTTAAATGCGGCTTTAAACAATCTCAAATGCGGTTGTAAACCATCCCAGCTGAGGAAGAAGGGTCTTATTTAGCGAAACGATCCATTTTTATTACAATTTATATACTTTTTAACCTTAAATGCTCGTCTTGTCTTGCTCTGCCTGATCTCTGTTTTTTCCGGTTCAGGACAGTTAGGGTATGTCGGAAAAACTCCCATCTCATTTTCTCCCTCAACTTTAAAATCATCCTACATCCCTGTTTTACCTTTTTTGGGTTGGTACTTCTGCAGCAATGTAAGATGATTTTGAAATGATTTTTGAAGTTGAGATTGTTTAAAGCCGCATTTAAACTGCAATTTGGAAGTTCAAACTCGGGGCACCGTGGCACCTTTATTTTACGTTTTTTTTTAACTAGTTGCTTATTAGCATGCATATGAATAGAATATTAGTCATTTATTAGTACTAATTAAGCACATATTAATGCAGCAAATTAGGAATTTACTGAGGAAAAATCCATAGTTAATAGTGAATAAGTGTTCCCTATTCTAAAGTGTTACCGGGAGTTTTTCTGAAATGCTTTCCTCAAAACATAATTTCTTTACGACTGAAGAAAGAAAGACATGAACATCTTGGATGACAATGGGGAAAGTACTTTATTTGTACATTTTTGTTCTGGAAATGAACTTCTCATTTAAAGGATTAGTTCATTTCCAGAACAAAAATGTACAGATCATTTACTCACCACTTTGTCATCCAAGATGTTCATGTCTTTCTTTCTTCAGTCGTAAAGAACTTAAGTGGTGCCCCTTTGTTCACCAGTGTGAGCAAAAGTTAAAAATATAGTTGATAGTATTGATTCCAGTGATGTTAGAAATAGAAGTCGGTCAAGTTAAACTCATAACATTGTGGAACACATATTGCGCTCAGTACTTTCAATGGGGTTATGAACTGCCACTGTCTAAAATTGGCATAGTCTCTGTCTTTCCTAATCTCCTCTCTCGAACTTTGCATTCATCTCTCACTCTCCTGTCCTTCCCTCGAGTGAGGACACAAATCCAGACATAGACAGAGAGCGATAGGGAAAGAGGGAACGAGAGAGAGAGGAAGTGTGAGAGTGACAATGAGCGTTTGAAGCGCTGATCAAAGCTATCAGTTATTATGGGCTGGCCTCAGGAGCTACCCTATGAGCTGCATGTCCCACAATTCCCTCTGGCAGGTCTGTCAACCACAGCCAGGGGAAGATGGTCAAATCTCATTTCTTAGATGAGAGTGCAAATAAGGATAAGAGGAAACTAATACAAGTGTACAGAGAGACAGACTGGCATGAATAAGCGGATTCTGTCGTCATATTGCTTGTTTGTTATTTGTCACCAAGTTGTGCTAGTCCACAGGGACACAGAAGAACTTTTTCTGTTCTCCCTACAAAAGCTTCTAAAATAAACTTGTTTACTTAGCTATTCAAATGAGGACATAATTTTTACATAAACCCCATGAAAATCACCCAAACACCCTACTCCAAGTAAACCTTTAGCAGACAAAGAAAAAAAAAATTATATATATATATATACACACACACACACACACACACACACACACTATATTGCCAAAAGTATTCGCTCACCCATACAAATAATTGGAATCAGGTGTTCCACAGGTGTATAAAATCAACTGTGGAACTGTGATAGGATGCCACCTGTGCAACAAGTCTAGTCGTGAAAAAAATATTCCACAGTCAACTTCCAGCTGTATTATAAGAACGTGGAAGCGCTTGGGAAGGACAGCAACTCAGCCACGAAGTGGTAGGCCACGTAAACTGACGGAGCGGGGTCAGCGGATGCTGAGGTGCATAGCACAAAGAGGTCGGCAACTTTCTGCAGAGTCAATCGCTACAGACCTCCAAACTTCATGTGGCCTTCAGATTAGCTCAAGAACAGTGTGCAGAGAGCTTCATGGATGGGTTTCCATGGCCGAGCAGCTGCATCCCAGCCATACATCACCAAGTGCAATGCAAAGCATCGGATGCAGTGGTGGAAAGCAGTGGTTCTCAATCCTGGTCCTGGGGGACCCCTGCTCTGCACATTTTGCATGTCTCCCTTATTTAACACACCTGATTGAGATCATCAGCTCATTAGGAGAGAGATCCATGAACTGAACTAACAAGCTGAAGATCTCAATCAGGTGTGTTAAATAAGGGAGACATGCAAAATGTGCAGAGCAGGGGTCCTCCAGGACTAGGATTGAGAACCACTGGTGTAAAGCACACCACCACTGGACTCTAGAGCAGTGGAGACGCGTTCTCTGGAAAAAATTCCCATAAACACACTCCTAAACCTTGTGGACAGCCTTCCCAGAAGAGTTGAAGCTGTTATAGCAGCAAAGGGTGGACCGACGTCATATTGAACCCTATGGATTAGGAATGGGATGTCACTTAATTTCATATGCGATTCAAGGCAGGTGAGCGAATCTCCATATAGTGATCAGTCCATACATTATTATTATTATTATTATTATTATTATTATTTTATGAATAATAATAACAAACATTACTATATTAGTTTTAACTTATTTTATTTTATTTATTTATTTATTACTAATAAAAAAAATCCATGTAATATTAATAATAATTCATGATATTTATATAGTATGTTTTCTTGACACTCTTGACAAGCATTTTACACATTTAGTGGGAGAAGTAATAATAATAACAACAAAAGATGAAATAATTGTAACAAAATTGTAATAAATTTATATTTAATCACGTATGAAATAATAATAAGAATGAGAATAATAAGAATATTATTATTATTTATTAATTAATTAATTTTTTTAAAGAATAATTTTCCTTTTATTTCTTACCTATGAATGGAAAGTCCCAAAAGGGAAATGAAAATTTATTTCATACCAGATTTATCTCACCTCTCAGGACAGATTTGTCCCCAATGTATAACTCAGTAAACAACCCCCCCCACCCCCCCCCCCCCCACACACACACACACACAGAAACAGTGTTTACAGCTGCTCTGCATCTTGTATGGTTGTGAGCTCTTTTCGTAACACTGCTGTTATCTTTTTTTATCTGTTTTTCTATTTACCAATCTGAAGCCCTTCTCATTAATGGTCACTCTCCTCTGCCAATCCAAAAAACATTCACGCCATGTTAAAAACCATTCATTTCCTGTCTTGTTTGCAGTGGGTGTTAAATAACAGAATTCTTGGCCGGTTGTTTTCTTTGTTTTATTTTCTAGACATTATTACTGTGATTACGTCTGTAGTGAGAGAAATAATTTGTGTCTGGAGAACAGTGTGTCTGTACGAAATGCTGACCTGAATGTTTGCCAGTAAACATTCTCCTCTTCCAGTCGCTAGATTCACTTCTCGCCAGCTGTACAGCTGTGTGTGTGTGTGTGTGTGTGTGTGTGTGTGTGTGTGTGTGTGTGTGTGTGTGTGGATGAAGCAGAACTCTATGGGACATCACTACAGATTGTTGAAGATGTAGCCGTAAGCACAAGAGTGTCAGTCAGCTCAATAGCAGCACACATATGCTCACACAAACATCGACAGACACCTCATTAAGACCCATCAGAGACACAGCGCGATTACCTGTGTGAATGTGTGTTTATGTTTACATTTTTCTAGATCTAAACAGGCCTAAGGGTAAGGCACAAACAGGTAAAACTGAAAAGAAGAACATTATGTCGGCAGAAACTATGCCTGATGTAGGTTGTATGACTAAAATATTGCATTAAAATTTGATTTTTCACAGTGCAGAACGTCTTGTATTTTTTTAATAATACTTTGCACTGTAGCCACTGGAACTTCAAAACATTTAGATATGGTCTTATAGCCCTTTCCTGACTTGTGAGCAGCCATAATGCACAGCCGCAGGTCCTCAGTGAGCTCCTTTGTCTTATCCATGACTGTTTTTCACCTGTTGAGTTGATTAAAACAGCTGTTCTCAATGAATCAGGGTAATTAGGATGCTTTAGAACAGCTTGGACTATTTGGAATGGTATAGAACTTTGGATTTTCCCATAGACTGTGACAGTTTGCAAAGGGAATGAATAATTTTGGACATGCCACTTTTTGTTCAAATGTAAATAAAAGCTGAGAAATATTTTTTTCCACAATGATGCCTCTTATTGCATCATCTTATTATCTTTTGGGAGAAGCCTGTGTCATTTCCGGTCAAAAAAAACCTTGCTGGTTGAATAAAAGTAACTTTAAGTCAGAATTTGCCAGGGGTATGAATAATTTCAGGTTTGACTGTATTTACTTGAAAAAAAAAAAATTTAAACAACACAGTATTTCTGAAAAATGTAATAAAACCATTCAAATGGAATCCAGAAAATTAATTGAAAATAGAATTTGGTCAAAATAAAACTAAATTTGAGAAAAAATATTATGTATTTCATAGTGCCTTAAAATTTTAATTTTTTTCACATTAGTAAATTGTGTAAATTTAATGATTTCAGTTAATTATATTGGGTTTTTTTCATTAATAAAATTTAGCTTAACCACTAAAACAGAATCTATAAAAATTAAAACAGAAAAAAACTTCATTCCATTGGCTTCATTAATATAATAACATTATTATAATGAAATAAACTATAAGATGATTTTTATCATCACAAGTCAGGATTCAAACTCGGGATGCCTGAAGAGTAGTGGCTCTATGTGTTAGTGTGTTGCCCACAGAGGATATGTTTCATCAACACTTGTCCGAATCGCTGTAAAGGTTGTTTCAGATCAAAATGTGCAAGTGACTACTAGGTGTCACAGTGGAGACAAGTGTCGGATTGTTTTGAAGCCTCAACACAATTCGGCACATTTGCTTCAACTGTTTCAGTGATTCATGAAGCCTCGCTCTGCCCATCACTACTTTGCAGTTACTTTGAAGAGCGAACACTCTTCAAGGGTTGCCATGTCCTCTTATTATAAGTGACACTTGTTAAGCATCTTTGGGAGTTAATAAAGTAGTCAGGTGCAGGTCAGAATATTTTGTTATTTTGGATTTGTTTATTATGGGCTTATTTGCTGTTTTTATGCCAAGATCTGGCAACACCACAGAAGAGAGAAACAACTCATTAAATATGTCCATAACAACTACTGTTCCAGTTCCGTACACACTGAGTAAAATTTTTGTAAATGCGGTTGTCACTACCTGAATTTTTCGGAAGTCAGCTCAGTTGTAAAATGCATTTGTCACTCCTATAAATTATTGAACTCTGTGTACAGAACAGGATTAAGCACTAAAAGGTGAATTGACAGTGCAGAGTGTATGTGGCCTATTTTTGTTTGACTATTTTGGTAGAACTCAAGTGACCTAAATTCAAAAGTTTACAAGTTTGAATAAACTTAAGGAAATGTACCTAAAGGAATAGTTCATCCAAAATTTTTTGCTGACTTTCATGTCATTCCAAAGCTGTATAACCTGTTTGATATTTTGAAGAATGTTTATGGACATTTAATCACACATTTCTTCCTCTTTAGACATAGAGTCAAACCAAAAATTATTCAGACACCAGATATAATTTTGATAATTTTGACCAGTAAAATTGATAAAAACTTAAGACCAAAAATTATTCAGACACTTTGACTTGACCTTTTTACACAACAGAAGGAACAAAACAAGCATTGCTTGGTCAACAAAGTATTGATAGTTGTGTAAATATTATCATACTAGCAGTTGTCTGAATACATTTTGGTTGATTGTAATTTATTACATAACTTTCTATCAAAGTTATCTGACATTATCAAGATGAATTTGTTCTGACAATTTAACTTTGAGTTCTTGTCATATTTTATTACCATTTTCTAAACTATAGTGAATAAACTGTGATAATGTAAGAAAGGTTGAAAGTGTCTGAATACATTTTTAGTTTGAAAAATCTTTTCAATAGGTCCATTAACTAAAAGAATATTAGTTGGGGTACCATCAAAATAAAGAGTTAGGAGACGGTGTACTAATCCTATAATGACCGGTAGCTGACATCCCTGGTGAAAAAAAAAAAACAGCTAAAACCAGGGGGTTTTGGCCACTTTTCCAGCCTTGCCAGGCTGGTCTTAGCTGGTCAGACTGGGAAACCACCAGCTAAAACCAGCTACTTCCATCTTAAATCAGCTAAGACCAGCCAACCAGCCAAATAGAATGTTTAAAGTGGACTTGAAGGAAGAATATTTAAAAAAATATTAGGGCCGGGACTTTAACGCGTTAATTTAGATTAATTAATTACACAAAAATAACGCGTTAATTTTTTTTAACGCATTTTAATCGCACTTAATTTTGCACCGCGGAACGCTTCTCATTGGATGAGTTTCAGCGGACCGATTATACTGGAGCGCCAACTAGCGTTCAGACAAAGGAATGCGCATATCACCGCAGCACATCGAGCCTCAAGTATCACCTCAATGCTTTTACAGAAGGTCTACCTACCTATAGGGTACCTGAATTTCTGAAATGAAGGCTAGTGTATTTCTAAATATCCCAGTGTTTCCCCTACCATTATCTTAGGTGGGCGCTTTTACAATGTCTCCTCCAAGAAAACACGGACTGGATCGCGGACTCCATTCATAAAAACCGAATTTACTATAGCGCGGAATGCCACGTAAATTCGTCGAATTCGCGATATGGACTAGTGTCTGTGAAAACTGAAATGCAAAAAGACCGTTTTAATATGAATCCTGCATGTACCGTTTGCCTCTAGAATGGCAGAGACGCGTTTTTTTCACTGCACGCGTGATGCTCCCGTTAATGTTTGCCATTTGCATCTCACATGAACAGAGACTTAATCTCCAAAGCTACTGTCAGTGTCACTTTTACCGTTTCATTTGAGCAAACTAGCATCATATCATACTTTACACACAGAAACTTCACGGCAACCTGTCAAAATAAAAGTACGGTTTAACATGAAACAGAACAATATTCCTATTTAAATAATTGACAAAAAACAATATATATGATAAAAAAAAATAACAACAAGATTAACCACTTAATTTTAGAAAAAATACTATGATTATTATTATTTATTGATTTTAACATTTGATTAAAAATAAATAAATGTTTATGCTTTCATTTGATTATGAGAAAAATTAAAACACAAGCACAAAAAAATAGCAAAAGATTGTAAAGCCCTATTGTTCAAAATTTTAAAATAGAGAGTTTTGGATTTATTTGTTCACTGAAATAAATGTTTTCGTTATGGGAAACACTGTATCCTATTGCTACAGTTAATGGCAATATTGCAATGGTCTGTTGGACTTGGTTGAACAAAAATAAACAATATTTTGTTGCTTAAGTTTATGTATTCAGTCATTATTCAATGGTATACTAAAAATCCATATGAAAAAACTTACTTCTCACTGTTCTCAGGTCAAATATTTATATGCGATTAATTTCGATTAATTAATTACAAAGCCTCTAATTAATTAGATTAATTTTTTTAATCGAGTCCCGGCCCTAAAAAATATATATTGCATTCTACAGAATAAATTAAGTCACACAGCTCTGAAATGACGTTTGACTAAATGATGATTGTAATTTTCCCTTTAAGCTCTATCAACAACATCTTTAGCTTGCTCTCGGAATCTCAAAACAAACAAAAACTGCACTTGACAGATATGCGAATACAAAGGAAGTCGTACGATTGCAGCGCTGTACACTTCCCTGTATGTGGATTTCTGTCAGCATGTTATTTGTTTGATAATAAAAACTGAGGGCCGACTGAAAATGCTGAGGAAAAGGCTGAAGAAATCATATAAGAAACAAAACAAATCACACACAGTTAAACAAAGGGAGTCTCTCATTGCCATTCAGCGTTCTCATTACTCATTTCTCATTAGTCATCAAATCATTAGTTGCCCAAGTTCTCCAGATGGCTGGGCCAAAACACTCATCCAACTCTCGATATTTACAACTGCAAATTCACCTTTCACACACATTCATTACAAATCCATAACACATCTTGACATAAAGATTTATCCACAGTTACACTATCTTGTAGCTTTCATGTCAAAATATTTACTTTTATCCCACACTCTCAGAAAAAATGGTACAAAAGTGTTACATTGCTGGCATGGCACTCTTATTTAGATCTAAAAAGATGTATATTTGTACCTCAAAGGTACATATTTTTACCTAAAACGTGCATTTTAGTTTATTTTAGTGTATATTGGTGGATATTAATACCTTTTGAAAGGGAATTCGGCTTAATGTGGACAGACAACAATGAGCAGTTGTTGGCTTGGGAATAAAAAAATCCAAATTTGGTTATAAAATGTGCTAACATATGTCAAGAAAAAAAATGTGTAGCTGATTTTATGTCTGGTTCGTTCATCACACTAGAGATAGAAGGTCAAGTCAAGTTTATTGCATTGTGGGATACAACATTTCATGCAGTGTGCTCTGTTGTATGCTGCACATTTTTTCAAATGTAGAAGGTCATCTGGGTATTCTCTGCATGTAAAAATTTGCACAATATACAGTTGAAGTCAGAAGGTTACATTAACCTTCCAGAATCTGCAAAATGTTAATTATTTTACCAAAATAAGAGGGAAAATACAAAATGGATATTATTTTTTATTTAGTATTAACCTGTTCGAAAGTTTACATACACTTGTGTTGTTACCTGAATGCTCCACAGCTGTTTTATTTGTTTGTTTGTTTGTTTAGTGATATTTGTTCACGAGTCCCTTGTTTGTTCTGAACATTTAAACTGCCTGCTGTTCTTCAGAAAATCCTTCAGGTCCCACAAATTCTTTGGTTTTTCAGCATTTTTGTGTATTTGAACCCTTTTTAATGACTGTATGATTTTGAGATCCATATTTTCACACTAAGGACAACTGAGGGGCTCATATGCAACTATTACAGACGGTTCAAACACTCACTAATCCAAGGAAAAACAACGCATTAAGAGCTGAGGGGGTGAAAACTTTTGAACTATGTACATAATACTTAATACATAATAATAATAATACTACATAATACTGTTCTACCAACTTATAGAGTTAATCATTTTAGGTCATTTCAGTAAAACAATATCGGCCAATAAAATAGATGTAAATATACATATACTGTACTTCTGCTCACAAAGCCACTGGGTGCCTGGCTGTTGTCAAGAGGGCTTACTGACAACATTTTTAAACAGTGATAAAGTTCATAACCAGCTGAAATTTATTATCACACAGTCCACGCTGAAACAGTCTCTTGAGTCCCAGACTGTAGTATGAGAGCGCTCACGGTAAAGTGAAGATTTACTCCCGACAGGGTTACAGTCTGACCCAGCACAAGCCTACAGACCAACAACAACAGGAGGAGAGGAAAACATTCCCATTGGAACTTAAAAATGGAGATGACAAGAAAAGAAATTCCCATAAAGGACTTTTATAGCAGGGTGGGGAAACATGCAGAGGCCAAGAGCGGGGGATTTATGGGTCACGCTTGCTGAGAAACCCCCGAAGTGTGTGTCAGGACGAGTGTGTGTCAGCAGTGGTGTAGCTTAACACCAAGTGTGCTAAAATCCACACTGACAGTACTGTCCAAACACGCATACACAGCCCTGAACATATTACTGGAGTTGTGGCTAACTTGTTGGCTTGTTTTATAGACGAGAAGCTCGAATCCGCACAAAGCCATTTATATTAGAGATCTCACCCAGAGATACAGTCCAGAACTCAAGAGCAATATAACAGGATCATCTGTATTCATAAACCCTGCATTGTCTATTGTGTATTGTTAAATCAAAGCAGCGAGAGTTCTGCTTCCTGACTCTTTGTAGTTCAGACATCACATATTATTTGAGGAAATGTTGCTGAGACACTCTTGTGAGTCTCTCCAGACAAACAAAAAGCCAAGCTCAATCTTTCTCATACAAATTCACAAGGGGTCAGCCAGGCCATGGGAGCGGTCAACAGGAATGAACCGTGTCCATGCATAGACGACACTGGCACCAGGATTTGTTACAGTAGAACTTTTGCTATTGCATCTATCTGTTTATCTGTTTATGCAGAGGTTTCAAAATTTACACTCCTAGACTTTCCAAATCAGTTTGACGCCGCTAAAGAGCACAGTGCTTGAGTCACAGTACATCACTGGCTAAGCTTGGACTGGAATATTGGTATATTTCCTTTTGAGAATTGAGAATCTGTGGAGGGAGCTAAAGAACAGGGTGATGGCAAGGAGACCCTCCAACCTGAAAAAGTTGGAGCTTATCGCTAAAGATGAATGGGCAAAAATAACAGTGGAGACATGCAAAAAGCTGGTCAGCAATTATAGGATGCGTCTGATTGCCGTAATAGCCAAAAAAAGGCTTTTCTATTGATTATTGAGAAGAAGAAAAAAACTTGCAGGTTGAATAAAAGTAACAGGGGTATGAATAATTTCGGGCTTGTCTGTATACACACAGAGAGAGAGAGAGAGAGGGTATTACAAGCATGGTTATTAAAGTGATATTATCATGCCTATATGTGATATTATCATGCACACTAATAATGACTCAAACAGATAAAACTTAGAAATCACACTAAAATTACTAACAGTAATGACTGTTTTGTGGCAGAAAACACTGGCAACAAGTGGAGGGAAGCTAGTAAAATCCATGGAATACAAGAAAAAATGTATTGTTGTGCCTTTGGATGTCAGAATCGGAATACAAATCATTTCTATAGAATCCTGTCGTAAAGACACCATTTGAAACTAAATGCAGACGTTTAAATGGACAGACTATGGATGAAACCTGCTATGATTAATCAACTTTTAAAGAATACATTTGATTTAAACAATATGTCTGCAAAATATTTACATATGCAGTTCATAGGGGACATACTGTATTGTATTAGCCCTACAGTTACAACATGAAATACTATTTGAACCTATAACATTTTACCTGTTTTATCTCACTGTTCTGTTTTATCTCTCCTGGTTCAGATTTTATAACTCGATTTAACTCAACAATAGCGAGTTCCGTCAGTTCTGAGGGAAAAAAAAAGCCAGAAATGTGGGATATAAACTCATGATTCTGAGCTCAGGGAAAAAGAAAGAATGACGAGTTGACCTCAGAATTAAGAGAATAAAGTCAGAATGTTGAAATATACACTCAAATTGACCTTTTTTATTCTTTTATTAAAAGACTTCCATAAACTGCTACTTACTGTAATTTTCTGCAACTAAAATGCTGTAAGTGACGTAACTGTGATGTCTACTCCAAATTGGTCTATAGCATACAACCATATGCCCTGTTGTATACTGCATCCTTTGGTGAAAGTACAACTTTCCAAAATAATTATATTTTGTGTAGTATGGTAGCATGATATTCCGAGCAGCTGTTTAAATTTAATGCCAAGCCGATCTCACCTGATGTGTCCCACATGTTTAGCTCGATGCGGTGCTTGTCGATCTCAAAGCTCGCCGTGTAGTTCTCAAACACTGTGGGCGCGTAATTCTGCAATGAAAAAAGCAGATTTGTTTAGTCTACTAAAACAAAATATCAACTATTTCAATATTTAAATGTGTGTCATCCCCTTGCTATGTATAGATAATACCTTCGATTTACTTTCCAATATGAATCATAGCGCCCACCTACTATTACTATACTAGTTATTGATTTGTCCATTTTTTAAAGACAGTTGCAACAACAAAAAATGTCTAAATTGAGAACGATTTAGCTAACTCTGAGTTGTCAGACTAGTACTTACAACATAGTCTCTGTGTTTATGCATCTGGCCCTAACTTGTACACAGATCTGGGTAATAACTGATTACATGTAATCTGGATTACGTAATCAGATTCCAAAAATGAAGTACTTGTAATTAGAGTAAGTTACATTTTAATATACTTGTAATCGGACTACAGTTACTCTTTATTGATTACATGATAACATATCATTCACACAATAGAAATAAATTATTCATCATTTATTGATGCTCTCTAATTCCTCTTTTTATCTTTTAGAATTTCCTTTTTAAAATAGTCTACTGCTTATATACACTCAGAAAGTCCAGTTTTGTGAACATTCACACATAGACTAGTCATTAGTCAGGTGGCGACACAGCACTTGACCAATGGATTTACAAAAATCATTTCAGGTTTAAGAAGAGTTTCAGCACTGCATCAACTACTAATGGACGCATGCATTTTTATTTGAATTATCAATCAGTAGGTTATTTAACCATGTATTATTATGTTTTATTGAAAGGCTTTTGTCTTTCAAACTCATTAAAATGCACAAATTCTCATTATTTCTTATTTGCATTCTCAAACTTTTTGTCATCTGAACCTCTTTCACCTAATATATTTACTTTAAAGGAATGGTCAATCAGAAATTCTGTAAAAGATATCTTCAATATCTTTGCATTGAACATTGAGCATCGTAACTTTGCAGATGTTGTTTATGCTCAAACAGCAACATTATACTCTAACAAAAGTTTAAAAAGTGAAATCATGATCAATGACCCCCTTAAAGGTTGTATCAGCGATTTCTAGCCTGAAACATAAAGTGTCAAATTCAGCTGACCTTTCATCACGATCCGCTCGCTGCCTGCCCCATAAATTGTCTGTGAAAAAACGCGTCTCTCAGCCTAGGGTCCGAGATATGCCAAAAAAACAATCGGTACTACCAACCTTTCCACACATAAACAAACAGTGTTCCAACCAATCAGCGTCAGGGGTTTGGTGTTGTGGACTTTCGCTCCGCCTCCCTCACATCCCAGCACCAGTAGGAAAGTCCACAACACGAACCCCCTGACGCTGATTGGTTGGAACACTGTTTGTTTATCTGTGGAAAGGTTGGTAGTGCCGATTGTTTTTTTGGCATATCTCGGACCCTAGGCTGACCAGAGAGATGCGGTTTTTTCACAGACAATTTATGGGGCAGGCAGCGAGCGGATCGTGAAGAAAGGTCAGCTGAAATTGACACTTTATGTTTTAGGCTAGAAATCGCTGATTCAACCTTTAAGTACCACTGAGATTTTACAATAAATATTTTAATTATTAAGTATCACATTTGCATGTTCATGGTTTTCTGACATTGGTTAATGGTCATATGGCACACAGGTAAACATAAAATATTCCTTCTTTTTTTAGTAAGTGAATTATTTTGATTATTATTTTAAAATGATTTATTTTAATTATACATTTTTATGATTGAATTACTTGTTAGCCTTTCACACAAACCCCCTGCAGTTCCTTTACGAACCCCAATTAGGAAAACCTTGAAGTAATATAATGTTTAACGCACTTCATGTTGTTAATTACAATTAAAGGAATATATTTTCTATATATATGTGTATAAACCCTGTTGTATATCTTTGATGAATTTAATAGCTTTTCCAGCATGTGATAGCTTTATCTTCCTGGACCATAACACTTGAGAAAAAATAGAATTCAAAAAAGGTAAATTAATTAAAATGTAGAGATGTTGAACTGCTATATTTTTAGTTACTGTTTGACTTACCACTCTACTTTAGTACTCACTCTTTGTATTTCTACATCATTATAGTACAAGATTATCCTGTTTAAATCAATGTGATAAACGAGGTAGGTCAAAAGTAATCTAAAAGTTATCAAAAATATAATCTGATTGCATTACCTAAAATGTGTAATGCAATGGATTACCTTACTGACTACATTTTCAGTAACGGATTACAATTTGTAAGTAATCTACCCAGCTCTGCTTGTAAAAGCCAATAACTTGTATAGTTTTGTAATGAAATGTTATTTGAAAACGCGGTTACAATTCGTATGTAAATAAAAAAAAATTATGTATACATCCTAATTTGCACTCTGCTTAGTAGCAGTCTCACTTAAGCGTTTCTTGCAGTGAACGCCTCTGTGCCAAGTTAAAAACGACCAGTCACAAGCATCATGCTGTTTATAAAACTCATAACATTATAAACTTAAATTTAACAACTTTTAATGCAACCTACAGTTATGTTCACAGGTTTACAGGTCATAGTATTAGGCTACTTTAACACATACTCTGACTATTTTCCTATTTAGTAACTTATTTGCTTTTTTTATCTAGTAAAATAGGTATTAAAGATAAATAAGATGATCCGTTCACCTCTGGGTAGCTGTCCTTGGCGAACACATGCAGCAGCGCCGTTCCCTTCCGAAGGGAACTCTCACTGCGTCCTCTAGAGGGCGCTTTTGGGGAACGCTGCAGCGTTCCCCAAAAGCGCCCTCTAGAGGACGCAGTGTCTCGTTCCCTATTCTCAGGGAACTAGGGTTACATACGTAACCTGAGACGTTTTTCCACACTGAGTGTCACCGACCACCACGATCTTACAGCGGCTGCACTGTCCTTCCATCATCATCACTAACAGCACTGTCCTAGCGCTTAACGAGCACCATCCGCTGCCTGCTAACGGTCCTTTATAACGGCAAATCAATGATTCAGAGGAGAAACAGTGTGAGTGTGTCTCTGAGTGGACGGATATGTGCCAGGGAGAGAGTCCACTCACACACTGGCGTGCGCCCCTCCCCTGTCCGCCTGTCAGTCTCCGGGTTCCCACGGTGACACCACGCGCTCAGTCTCACCCCCTCTCGAGCGTCATGAGCCGGGCTTGCGGGTCGTGCTGCCGCCTCTAGACTCGCTACCCTTGATTTCGAATGACACGATGTGGTTATCTTGCCTTCCTGCTGTGGTTTGGGCATGGTGTAAATTAAGCGACCCCTCTGGCTCGTGTATGGAAATTGTTTTAACGATGTGATTTAACACTTCGCTGAGTCCCTCATCCAGGGTTGCCAAGGTCATGAAAAATATCAAGAAAATGTCATTAAATTAAAAACCATGCACTTGGAACATTAGTGCAATTTGACAAAATGTCAAAAAGTCTATTTCTATACTGTTGTGAGTGCAATCTCTACGAATTGATTTTAAATCAATTAAATCTTATACATTTAAAATGATATTTCTGTTTCTAAATGTTATGGTAAAGTGTTCTAATGTTTTGTGTTAGCTGCAGAGTGTTAAGAAAGTTCAGGTGAGGTTTCCTAGACTGTAGTTTATATTAGATTAGGAAAGTTTGCAAATTGGACTACCTGAATCTCTTTATAAGGGAAAAATGGTGATGAAAGAATAGCATGAGTCGTCTAAAAACCCTGTTGTATATCTCTGATTAATTTAATTGCTTTTACAGCACATTTTGGCACTTTGGGTGATAGCTTGCTATTGCTAGACCATAACACTCCAGAAAAAAATGTAATGAAAAAAGGTAAATTTATAAAAAAAATGTAGAGATGTGGAACTGTTACTGTTTGACTTACTTTATTACTGAGAATAATAATGTTAGTATACTGTGAATTTAAAAACTTTTTTTCTCAGTTGTTCTGTTTTCTTTGAAATATTATATAAGTTTTTTCCCCTATAAATTGCCAAACCAGTAGCCTGTAAGAATAGAATCGAATTAATGATTTTAATTATTAAGTATTAATAACATTAATATCCTCTTGACTACCAGCTATGGAATTTTGTCCTCTGTAGAGGACATTATATTTTAGCGATTTCTCTGAAATTGTCCGAATAAAGACTATTCAGGGTTTTTCAGAGATACAAAATGTTTGGAAGTTTCACCATGACCCTCTCCTTCGTCTTTAAAAATGGCTGACAAAAATTTAGTAATCAAATGTAACACCCATATGGATGATCATTAAAATCTGACTAATTTTCAAATTGTTTGTCATAAATCAACATTGCATGAAAATGTTATGGGTTTTCAAATCAAAATATGGCTTTATGTTACACGTCCACTGTAGAGGACACCAGGACTGAAAGCATATTTATTAGGCATTTTGGGAGACACAACAAGTGAAAAGAGAAATAAATTATATATAAATATTCCTATAAAATATTAGTTGTTATTATTATGAAAATCCTACCAATTATTACTCAAATTATTACACTTCTTTCTTCATTACATGTTGGTCCAAAAAACACATTAATGTGCAAATTAGATGCAGTTTATTGATACATTGTATATAATGGCTATTTAACACACATTTTGCAAAAAGAAAAATGGTATATCAAATGATTCTGTTATATCTTTCATAACATCATTGAGAATCATCTTTATATAAATTTTGGTATAAAAAATAAAAATTGATCTGTGATTAAAACAAAAAAATACACAAATGTTTTGCCTTTTCATGTCTATTCATGTCTTTTAATTAAAAAACAAAAACAAAAAACAGGACTTTAAAAAAATATATATATATATTATATATATATATATAATTTTCCCCCAAAAATATTTTTTGATTCTTATGTTCTAAACATGTAAAGACATCTTTTCTGTATAATGCACCCTCTGCAATTAAATTATTAAAAATATTTAAGAATAATAAATAAGATATTCTTTTACTTTTTCCCAACAGCATGTTAAAAAAGTTACCTTTTTGGTTGCATTGCTTTCTATCTTATCAATAGCCTTAATTTACATATACGTTTCTGCTGTTTTCAGTGCGTTTGTATCTACAAGACTTTATTTATTGAATTCATTGTAAATATAATGTCGCCATCTGTTGTTGAATGTCAGTACTGCAGATCTTTCTCTGTTGAGAGATGTTGGTCTTTTGATTTATTATATGGTCTGTTAAGTTTTTATTTGTTGAGTGGTGTGGACATGTGCTCACTTTGTGTATTTGGGTATTGAATAACAAGTATTAAATCTGATTGAAAAGGATGCATTGCGTTTACCCACATTAGTTCACTGCAAGAATGGAATGCTATAATCAATTTTTATGTTTTAATTGTCATTGTGAGTTCTCAGCTTCTTTGTGGGACTATTATATTGTGTCTTAAGCTAGTGATGTGGTTTTAAAATCATATCACTTTTAAATTCTAGCAACAATTTATTCAGTTTTGCTCAGGAATTAAAATCCCACTCAGTGCTTCTAAATACTTGTGTATTGAGTATTTCTCTCAGGCATTCAGTTCACACCCTAAACCCAACCACTACAGACAACCATCATCCACACACAGACGAGCTCCATCGGACAGCCACACCCATTAAGCACTTTCCCGCTTTTACCAACAGGGGGAGACAAATACCACTAGACCAAGCACTTGTGTCGCGTTTAGTGCGCAACACGTTTGCCAAACGTTTTATGATGTTTTATTTAACACTGAGCTGTTGTCACCAAAAAAACCCCGCATAATTGTACTATTTTGTAGTCAAAAGTAATTTTAGAAACTAAAAAAATGGTCCATTACTAACCACAGGAGGTTAGCACATTCCTGCTGTCCATGAATGTTTACTTTCACACAATGGGTTTATGACCTTCTGAACTGCGTAACTGTACTGTACTCACAATAAAGGGTTTGCATTTACGGTACGATTTGGTCAGTTGGCAATATTGGCGATACTTGGATGTAAACAAATGGATTGCACGTTAATGTACTACTGAATACTATTTGCTGCTAATGCTGTCTAAACCACGGGGGGAAAAAACGTGTGGAAGCTGCTAGTAACCAGGAAAGAGCGCAGTATTTTGACTAACTAAAGTTAATAGGTGGTAAAGATATGTACAAGCAGTATTAATTAAGACATTAGCCTAATATTTCACCTACCTGACCGGAAATGATAAGAACAAACACGAATGTTGTCAAGATTCTTGCTCTGGAAATCCTGGTTCACTTTGGCCAACCACAAACATCTTTTGTAGGTCAGACAGTTTTTTGCACTCTTCTCCTTGATTTGTTATAACTTTTGGCAGTTTATAGTAGCCTACTCCAAATGTTTTTTTCCGGTCCAGCCGATTAGTACAGCCCAAAACATGACAATAATTTCCATTTTAGCAGCAATATTCAGCAAAATATGCAAGTTTCCTTTGGTTCAATGGCATTGTTTCCGTTCAGTGCCGCCAACTGGTGATGTGTCGTGAAAACAATCTATTTCTTTCAGCATTATTTCTTGTACAGTCTGTCTGGTTTATTGTTTGTAAAGCCAGTTGCAACTGGTATGGCAGAGTTTTTGATTATAAAGCCCTGAAAACCAACCAACAAACAAGCAAGCATAAATAAATATTACTTATTACTTAAATATTATATTACTTACATTACTTATTGGACCAAAAAACAGTACACAGAATCTCTTAAACTGCAACTTGCAACTAGACGGATGTACTGTTATTTCCTCTACAGTCAAAAATCTAGGTGTTATATTAGACAGCAACCTGTCTTTTGAAAATCATATTTCCTATGTTACAAAAACAGCATTCTTTCATCTTCGAAACATTGATAAGCTACGGAACATGTTACCTGTTTCTGATGCAGAAAAGTTAGTTCATGCATTCATGACGTCTAGACTGGACTATTGTAATGCACTACTAGGTGGTTGTCCTGCATCTTCAATAAATAAGCTACAGGTAGTCCAAAATGCAGCTGCTAGAGTCCTTACCAGGTCAAGAAAATATGATCATATTACCCCAATTTTACAGTCTCTACACTGGCTACCTATTAGGTTCCGTATCACTTACAAAATATTACTTCTTACCTATAAGGCCCTTAATTGTTTAGCTCCTGCATACCTAACTAGTCTCCTACTACGCTACAATCCCTCACGCTCCCTAAGGTCGCAAAACTCTGGACTTTTAGTAGTACCTAGGATAGCAAAGTCCACTAAAGGAGGGAGAGCCTTTTCTCATTTGGCTCCCAAACTCTGGAATAGCCTTCCTGATAACGTTCGGGGTTCAGACACACTTTCTATGTTTAAATCTAGATTAAAGACTCATCTCTTTAGCCAAGCATTCACATAATGTATCTCATAACGTTGTAATTTCAGTTACATCTGATCAAATGCACATTAATATTCTTCAGCTTGGGCTAAACCATCATTTTTGTTTGGTCGGAAGTTGGAACAGCAGCTACGCTAATTATTTCTCTGTTTCTCTGTCTTTGCCACGGGATTTCCATCCCGTGGTAACTAGGATTTACACAAGATTCAGCCCGGATTCAGATGAAGAGATGATGCCAACCCCTCAGAGGACCGCAGATGATGCCAGCCTTGAAACAACATACAGCACTACATAATTTTCCTACAAGTTTGATTACAGCACATAACCATTGCAATTAGTGTTCATCATCTGTTTAATTACACAGTTACTGATTTAATATTTATATCATATGTACATCGACTCAACATACAGTATTCACCACTAATAAGCTACTAAATATATTGTAGTAGCCTAAAACTTTTGTGCAGCTGCTCTGCAACAATCTGTATTGTAAAAAGCGCTATACAAAAAAAAAAAAAAAAAAAAAAATACGATGTTGCCAACAAAGATATAAAAAGACAGAAAGACCATCTAGATTACTGTAATACTTTACTGTGTGGCACATAATCCCATGAAAAGCAACAACTTTGCATAATGTGATAAATAACTTTGATGTTTGCTTGTTTGTATTAAAATTACAGATTAAAATTTATGTTCATGTAAAAGAAAGAGTATAGATTGTATTGTATAAAGGTGCTTATAGATTCTTTACTACTTTGAAGGGTTTCACATAAGGGAAGTTTATTTTAATGGTCCTGTGCTGTGACAAATTTGTAATATTTGTAGACATGATGGTACAGTATTATGATAGGGTATCATGAATGTTTGCTAGGGGTTTGCTTTGCAGTTGCTAAGGTGTTTTAAGTGTTTCTACTGCATTTCAGTCAAACCCGTGACTTCCCACTCGTGAACTCGTACTAGATCGATGTACTCCCAGTTTCGAGTTCTGACGTAACATAGCCCGCGAAACCACAAAGTCAGCCCTAATGGGTGCGGTGTTTATGCAAGTAGTACACGGTGGAAAAATAGAGCTTAGGACAATATAACGTTGCAATCAAATTAATAATAATATAAAAATAATAATAATTCATAAATGTGCCCAGGCATTTTGGCTTGACTTGCCTGGAACGCTACAAAGTCGTGAGTCGTGGTTTGAAGTGGTGATTTACCAGTTAAAAAACCTGCCTGGAACGCAGCATATGTTGTTGGGTGTTTTGAGTGATTGTTAGGAGACTCTTTTTGGGATCTGAGGAAGTATTTGGACCCAGTATAATCCCCTTCAGCAGTCAGATTATTTTTAAAGAAATGGTTCACCTAAACCTAAAAAATTGCTCAAAATTTACTCTCCTTCAGATAAATTTGGTTCCTCATTGGAAAAGATTTGGAGAAATTTAGCATCACATGCTCACCAATGGATCCTCTGCAATGAATGGGTGCCGTCAGAATGAGAGTGATAAAAGCTGATAAAAGCACAGTACATTACAATAATCAATAAATATGGATTATGGAGTCGTATTTTGGTCAGAAATTATGAATTTCTTTATAAAAATCTTTATAAACAGTTTTGTGCTTCACAAGATGCTAAAAGATACTTACTTGTCGATTATTGTCAGCGTCGGGGAGTAACTAGTTACATAGAATGTAATTTAATTACAAAATAGATGTAAAATCTGTTATAGTTACTAAGAAAAATGTGTAATTAAATTAGTTATTTATGAAAATGTTAACGATTACAAAAGGGTGTTACATTTTCACACACAAACAGATTTGATCGATTTCTTTCCAAAATGGCATTTTTTAAGACATAAAATGGGACACATGTTTATTTGAAAACTGTTTTATTTCCTATTTGGGTTTGTGTTTATGTGTATATATTTGTTAGATTAACAGTTTTTCCAAGGCATTGTTAGATTCCAGTGTTTCCTGTCATAGCTGCAAATATTTGATTTTAAAAACAGTATCATAGCTAAAAAACTATATCTTGTTTATGATTTTTAATCAGCATTTATCCTCAGAATGATCTCAGTAAAAAGTCTGATTTTGTGGTGGCTGTGCTTTGAAATTAAATTATTATAATCTCAATTTTAAACTCTTTAAAAGTCTGACAGCAATCAGTGTTGAGTACTACTGTAAGTTTAACCCATGTCTGCTTTAGATGTTTCGAAATGAATAACAGTTTAGGAACATTTAGAACAATTTTAGAAATTTCAATTTAGAGCAGTGATCAAATGTAATCAGTTACATTACTTTAATAAAGTCATTGAAATAGTTAACCTGCTTATTACATTTCAAAAAGGGTAACTGTATTACATTTCCAAAAACCTTCCCAACACTGATTATCGTTTTTATCAGCTGTTTGGACTCTCATTCTGAAGGCACCCATTCACTGCAGAGTATCCATTGTTGTGTAAACTATTCCTTTAACCTACTGTATCATAGAATGTCACACTGAAGGAAACTCCTGTCACCACTTGAAATGTCATGTCAATTTCCTTTGCCTTTTTTTGTCCGGTCAGGCACTTAAAATGTGAGTGTGCTGTGGACCTGGTTACGTAAAGGACTGTCTCCTGAAATATTTTCCTTGTGGACACACTGTTTGCTGGGCTGTTGGTCTTGTTTAGGGTCAGAGCGAGAGCAGTCAGTGGGTATCTTAGTGTTTTAGCCTCTTATAAACAGTAGCGCCATCCTCTTTTTGTTGTGTATGTGAATCTGGCACAAGTCTGAGCAAGTTTAAACAAGTAGCCCACTTAATTTACAACTGTAGTGTATATGTGTGAGCATGTACCTCGCGTCTCTGGATCTCAAGGGGCTAAGGAAAGCTAATTTTCATCCAGCACTCCAGCCTCATTCTCTCTGTCTTGCTTTGTGTGCACAACCTATATCAGGCTCTGAATGCATCAGATGCACACAGTCTAACCCACTTACAGCTTAAGCGGACTGCAGAGGGTGCCTATTCACAACTATGGTCTATAGGGTTAACTATGGTCAGGAAGTCTCTCTCTGTCTCTATTTCCGTTCAAACTTCTCCATATAAAATGCCCTTGTCAACTTTTATTACCCCTTATATGTCACCCTGGAAAGAGGTTAAGCATGAATTCTAATTACCAGAAGGTTAGACTGAGGAAATTTTATTGCTCAGAGGTTGCACTTTCATAGCTCAGACTATTGTTCTCACACAAGTATAGAGGAGATTATGAATATATGTGAAAATTTAGGATTATATTTAAGATTATAACTCAGTTATTTTGCATAGTTAGATATTGCTAAAACAAGAATAATGCAAAAAAATATAATTATATTTAATTATTATATTTAGGATTGAAACTATTGTTTTGCATAGACAAAATAATTTAGAATTTAGAATTAAAACAATAATTTTGCATAGATTTATAGATATTGATAAAACAAGCATCATTAAAATTCTAATCATACTTGTGATTATATTTATGAAAAAAGCTATTATTTTGCACAGACAAATAAATATTAATAAAACAAGCATTATTAAATATGATTATTATTTATGATCACAATTATTTTGCATATTGCTAACATAATATTGTAATAATAATTTATAAAAATATATTTACAAAATAAGCATAATGAAATACAATTTTAATCATAATTTATAATTACATTTAGAGTTAAAGCAATTTTTTATAGATATTGATAAAATAAGCATAATTAAAATTATAATTATAATTTGTGATTATATTCATAGTTAAAACAATTACTTTGCACAGACAAATACATATTAATCAAACAAGCATTATTAAATATAATTATAATTTATGATTATAACAATTATTTTGCATAAGTATTGACATAATTAAATTGAATTATAATAATATTTAATAATTATATTTAGGATTGAAACAATTATTTTGCATAGATAAATACTGACAAAATAAGCATAATGATTTACAATTATAATCATAATTTTGAATTTTTTAATTAAAACAATAATTATGCATATATTTATATATATTGATCAAATAAGCATAATTACAATTATAATCCTAATTTTGACTATAAATAAATAAAACAATTATTTTACACAAACAAATAAATATTAATGCAACAAGCATTATTAAATTTGATTATAATTTATGATTATAATTATTTTGCATAGGTATTAACAAAATAAGAATAATTAAATTTTAATAATATTTAATTATTATATTTAGGATTGAAATTATTATTTTGCATAGATAAATACTGACAAAAAACGGATAATGATATACAATTATATTCATAATTTAAAACAATAATTATGCATAGATTTATATATATATTAAGCAAGATTACAATTATAACCATAATTTGTTAAAGCACAATTATTTTGCATTGACAAACAAATATTAATAAAACAAGCATTATTAAGTACAATTATAATTAATGGTTATATTTATGATTCTAACAATTATTTTGCATAGATAGATATTGATAAAATAAGAATAATTACAATAATATTTAATAATTATATTTAGGATTGAAACTATCATTTTGCATAGATAAATATTAAATGAATTATAATTAGAATTTAGAATTTAGAATTATTATTTTTTTATCGATATTGATAAAATAAGCATAAAAATTATAATCATAATTTTGATTATATTTATGATTAAAACAATTGTTTTGCACAGACAAATATTTTTTAATAAAATAATCATTAATAAATACAATTAAAATGTATTATTATAATTATTTTAGATATTGATAACATAAGAATAATTTAGTAAAAGTACAATAGTATATTTAATAATTATATTTAGGATTAAAACTATTATTTTGCATAGATACAAATTGACAAAATAAGAATAATGAAATAAAATTATAATCATAATTTATAATTACATATAGAATTAAAAGAATAGTTTTGCATATCGACATAGATTTATCGATATTGATCAAATAAGCATAATTTAAATATAATCATAAACAAACAATTATTTTGCACAGACACATTAATATTAATTAAATAGGCATTATTAAATATGATTATAATTTATGATTATAACAATTGTTTTGCATAGAAAGATACTGATAAAATAAGAATAATTAAATAAAATTATAGTAATATTCAATAATTATATTTAGCATTAAAACAATTATTTTGTATAGATAAATATTAACAAAATAAACATAATGAAATAAAATTATAACTATATATATATATATATATATATATATATATATATATATATATATATATATATATATATAATTTAGAATTCAGAAATAAAGCAACAATACATATTGCATAGATGTATAGATATTGATCAAATAAGCATAATTAAAATTATAAATATAATTTGTGATTATATTTATAATTAAAAAGATTATTTTGCACAGACAGAAGAATATTAATAAAATGAGCATTATTAAATATGATTATAATTTATTATTATAACAGTTGTTTTGCATAGATAGATATTGATAAACTAAGAATAATTAAAAAATATATATCATAATATTTAATCATTATATTTAGTATTAAAACAATGATTTTGCATAGATAAATATCAACAAAATAAACATAATGAAACAAAATTATAACCATAATTTAGAATTAAAGCAACAATTCATATTGCATATATTTATAGATATTGATCAAATAAGCATAATTAAAATTATAACTATAATTTGTGATTATATTCATGATTAAAACAGTTATTTTGCACAGACAAATAAATATTAATAAAATGAGAATTCTGATTATATATTTTTTTAGACTTTTTTAGAATTATTTTGCATAAGTAGATATTGATAGAACAATTAAAAAATTATTATATTTAGGATTAAAACAATTTTTTTTCATCATCACAGATAAATAATGACAAAATAAGCATAATGAAATGAAATTTTAATTTATAATTATGCATAGATTTATAGATATTGGTTAAAAAGCATTTTTAAAATCATAATAATTATGATTATATTTATGATTAACAAGGTTTTTTCATAGATACATAAGTTCTAATAAATAAAATAAGCATAATTAAAATTGCACACATAATTTAGAATTATATCTATTATTAAAATACTGATAAAAAGCTTAATTAAATAAAAATAATAATATGATTTGCTAGATGTTTATATTTTCACTCCTTGAAGCAATTGACTTTCTTATCATTCGACGAGCAGGGACTGCCTGCCAACAGGACTTTGCCCGACTCTTTAGCCATTAGACGATTTATGTCACCATTGGCAGGTGGAGTGAGACTGGCACACAAACACCAGACATTATTTGCAAAGATTTAGAACCAGAGCTCAAGCAACTAAGCCGCAGTTTGCAAGACATTGGGTGCCTTCCAAGATCACCCGTTTTTAGATTTCCAAAGCATTGTAGTTTTTTATTGTCAGCATTTCTAGAATGCCGGCGACATGATAAAAGGAAAGCGAATTCCACTTATTTAATCTTAGTCCTATAGCGTGATCTGCATAGCTTTTAAACCTACTCAGCACTGTGCCCTACAGTTCACTTCCTGTTTCTCTCAAAGCACTTCCTTTGCACTTGTAGATGAGTCAGAGTGCAGTTTCACTGACCTTTACTATTGCAGTGTTTGCCTGTATATATGTTTGTGTAAGTGTGGTGGGGTGTGGTGGCTGATTTAGTGTGAAAAAGCAGGTCAGTGTTGTTCCTAGCACGGTTATTTTATGTCAGAGCACTCACAAACACATAAGGCGCACTGCACCGCCTTCAAGTGTTAACAATGGTTTGTGAATTTACTGTAATTTCCAGAACGGTCTTGGAGAATAGAAGGAATAAATAGACATTTCCTCTTGGCCTTCTGGTTGCACACAAACATGCTCATAAGCACGCCTCCACAGCCACGCGAAGGACGTACCCGCCTCTACACACATGCTCGCAGATGCACACATCCGTTCTACTACAATCTTGCTAACAAAAACAACACTTGAAACTCACACAACAGATGCACACCTCTTGTATTTTACACAGATACACCCAGGCACTGTGCAGCATATTTTTCTCTCCTCACCCTGACAAAAATATCAATGTGTGATATGTTTTTCTCCCCAAACCGGTTATTTGCAAAACCCGCCCCACAGTCAATTCTAAAGATTTCATTGGTCAATCAAATTGACAAACTCAGTATACCGCACATCTTGACAGATGACAACACTGTTTGTCACTGTGTTCTAACCTGAATCCATGATTTGTTTTGACAGGAGACTTTGTAATTGATTTAGTCAATAAAAAATTGGGTTTGGGTTTTAATGGTTTGGAGATAAAAAATAGGAAGAATATTGGGTTTGCATTGGTGGTTGGATGAAAAAAATCAGGCAATATGAATACATCAAGACCTAAGTATTAAATATAAACTGTCTTAAGCTTTTAATTGTACTGTTGTGTTGTGTATTGTCTTAAAATATGATAAAATAAGATTATACGACACTTTGACTTCACTTTGAGTTATATACATGTACATAAATTGTTCTAGTCTATACGCACCTCGGTGACATAAAATCAAATACTTAGACTATTTACATTGGCAGAGAAGAATTAAACCAACTAACTAGGACTGTTACAATTCCTCAATTCAATTCGAGTACTTGGTTTTAAAAAATCCTCGAATGCAATTTGCCTGCATCAGCGCCACAGATAAGAATCTATGAAACGCATTTTAGACCATTTTCCACAGTTGCATGATATATTAAGCCTATTTAAAACATAATAATAAAGCATAATGCTATTGTGAATTCACAAACTTTACGACTCAATTAAATAAATATATGCGATGCAGGTTTAATATATGTGACCGAGGTCTTAGGTAGCATGGGTATATTTGTAGAAATTGTATGGGTCAAAATTATTAATTTTTCTTTTATGCTAAAAGCATTAGGATATTCAGCAAAGATCATGTTCTGTGGAGATATTTTAAAATTTTCCTACCGTAAACATATCAAAACTGAATTTTTGATTAGTAATATGCAATGTTAAGAACTTCATTTGGACAACTTTAAAGGTGATTTTCTCAATATTTAGATTTTTTTGCACCCTTAGATTCCAAATGTTCAAATAGTTGTATCTTGGCCAAATATTGTCATAATACATCAAAGGAAAGCTTATTTATTCAGCTTTCATGTGATGTATAAATCTCAATTAAAAAAAAAGACCCTTCTGACTGGTTTTGTGGTCCAGGGTCACATATGCGCTTTAATTATTTACATGCGTGTAGGTTACGTACCTGCATCTCAGAGCAGTAATGTGCCATTTTATCAGATTTGTAATGTAAATCATTTATAAACGTAGAGAATGCATCAATATCTTTGTGAATATGCTAACTGTTCATTGCGATTTCAAAATAAAAGTTCAAACCTTCACTCTGAGTTTTGATGTCCACATTTTCAAGAAATGGCAGTGGCTATAACATTTATGTTGTAAAAAAATGGCCAAATATTAAAGATTAAGAGGACATTTGATTTAAATCTTGTTTAGTCAATATTAAACAAGGAGTAGATCGCGCAGTAAAGTGTAAAAACAATCATCAGGCCGTTGGTCATTTGTTGTAATGCATAATGTACAGTCGTGGCCAAAAGTTTTGAGAATTACATAAATATTGGAAATTGGAAAAGTTTTTATAATAGCAATTTGCATATACTCCAGAATGTTATGAAGAGTGATCAGATGAATTGCATAGTCCTTCTTTGCCATGAAAATTAACTTAATCCCGAAAAAAATATTTCCACTGCATTTCATTGCTGTCATTAAAGCAGTGGTTCTCAATCCTGGTCCTGGGGGACCCCTGCTCTGCACATTTTGCATGTCTCCCTTATTTAACACACCTGATTGAGATCATCAGCTCATTAGGAGAGAGATCCATGAACTGAACTAACAAGCTGAAGATCTCAATCAGGTGTGTTAAATAAGGGAGACATGCAAAATGTGCAGAGCAGGGGTCCTCCAGGACTAGGATTGAGAACCACTGCATTAAAGGACCTGCTGAGATCATTTCAGTAATGGTCTTGTTAACTCAGGTGAGAATGTTGACGAGCACAAGGCTGGAGATCATTATGTCAGGCTGATTGGGTTAGAATGGCAGACTTGACATGTTAAAAGGAGGGTGATGCTTGAAATCATTGTTCTTCCATTGTTAACCATGGTGTGGCTACTAAGATTGCACCTAAATCAACAATTTATAGGATCATCAAGAACTTCAAGGAAAGAGGAAAGTGCCAGGATCGTCTCCTAAAGAGGATTCATCTGCGGGATCGGAGTGCCACCAGTGCAGAGCTTGCTCAGGAATGGCAGCAGGCAGGTGTGAGCGCATCTGCACACACAGTGAGGCCAAGACTTTTGGAAGATGGCCTGGTGTCAAGAAGGGCAGCAAAGAAGCCACTTCTCTCCAAAAAAACATCAGGGACAGATTGATCTTCTGCAAAAAGTATGGCGAATGGACTGCTGAAGACTGGGGCAAAGTCATATTCTCTGATGAAGCCTCTTTCCGATTGCTTGGGGCATCTGGAAAAAGGCTTGTCCGGAGAAGAAAAGGTGAGCGCTACCATCAGTCCTGTGTCATGCCAACAGTAAAGCATCCTGAGACCATTCATGTGTGGGGTTGCTTCTCATTCAAGGGAGTGGGCTCACTCACAATTTTGCCCAAAAACACAGCCATGAATAAAGAATGGTACCAAAACACCCTCCAACAGCAACTTCTTCCAACAATCCAACAACAGTTTGGTGAAGAACAATGGATTTTCCAGCACGATGGAGCACCGTGCCATAAGGCAAAAGTGATAACTAAGTGGCTCAGGGACCAAAACGTTGAAATTTTGGGTCCATGGCCTGGAAACTCCCCAGATCTTAATCCCATTGAGAACTTGTGGTCAATCCTCAAGAGGCGGGTGCACAAACAAAAACCCACTAATTCTGACAAACTCCAAGAAGTGATTATGAAAGAATGGGTTGCTATCAGTCAGGATTGGGCCCAGAAGTTGATTGAGAGCATGCCCAGTCGAATTGCAGAGGTCCTGAAAAAGAAGGGCCAACACTGCAAATACTGACTCTTTGCATAAATGTCATGTAATTGTCGATAAAAGCCTTTGAAACGTATGAAGTGCTTGTAATTATATTTCAGTACATCACAGAAACAACTGAAACAAAGATCTAAAAGCAGTTGAGCAGCAAACTTTGTGAAAACTAATATTTGTGTCATTCTCAAAACTTTTGGCCACTAAAGGGATAGTTCACCCAAAAATGAAAATCCAACCCCGCAAGACCTTCGTTCATCTTCAGAACACAAATTTTTCTGACCCTCCACAGACAGCAAAGGTCCTTCCACGTTCTAGGTCCAGAAACGTTGTAAGGACATTGTTAATGTGTTATCAGGTTCAACCATAATTTTATGAAGCTACTTTTTGTGCGCAAAGAAAACAAAAATAACAACTTTATTCAACAATTTCTTCTCTCCCGGGACAGTCTTCCGCCATTACAAAGAGTACCATGACGCATACGCCTGATGTTGCTGATTTTTTTTTTAGGAGCAGAACAAAGCACATGCATGTGTCATGGTACTCTGAAATATTGCACGAGGGTGATGCAGAGGAGTTTGAATAAGGTTATTTTTGTTTCATATAATTATGGCTGAACCACTGATGTCACATGGACTATTTTAACAATGTCCTTTACAGTGTTTCTGGACTGGACCCTTGCTGTCTATGGAGGGTCAGAAAGCTCTTGGATTTAATCAAACATATCTTCATTTGTTATTTGAAGATAAACAAAGGTCTTATAGGTTTGAAGCAACATGAGGGGGTGTAATTAATGACAGAATTTTCATTTTGGGGTGAATTAATTCATTAAAAGTTACATTGTTTAGAATACATTATGTATTTTAACAGTTTAGTTCAATAAAACCATATGATTACTTGGTTTAATACTTTATTTGAACTAATTATTGCCTCATTGCTATATGCATTTTAATTAGTTTTAAAGACTATTTTTCCACACACAAAAAAAAATATAATTATCCGATAACTCGATTAATCATCAGAATAATCGACCGATTACTCGATTACCAAATAATCATTAGTGACAGCCCTACAACTGGACAAAATGTTGTCTGAAATGCAAATTACTTTATATTAACTTATGCGGTCAAAATACGGTCGATTTTGCTTATTATTTAGCTTGTACTGATCTTTGTTCATGTAATTTTATTTTAACATCAATAACAACATATCTTGTTGTCTGAAGTGACTTAAGAGAATGGAAGATTTTTGAAAAGCAAATTATTTTTTATTTATTTTTCTGATTTATTGGTAGATCCTCACAACAAAACATATTCATTTCTATAGCTTAATTAAAAGCAATAAATCACTTTACTATTCAAATTTCTTGAAGCATAGATAGAAAAAGCAGCTTCTGCTTGGTTGCATTTCAACAGCACACATTCCAAAAGACGAAAACGATTAATTTGAGAAAGTGTATTTAACACTCAGCCAGAATTCTTCTCATTCTCCTGTGTGAATTTCAGCTGAGTATAGTAAAAACAGCTTTACTGCATTTACTAAATTGAAGTCAGCACAGCTGCCTGTCAGCACACAAACTCCCTCATTGGACTCTTCAATCCATTATTCTCTCTCCCCCCCCTTTAAATCCATTTCTCCGGGCTTTGCAGCTCGCCACGCCTCGCCTCGTTTTTTTCTCAATAGTTGTCAGAGCCTCGGGTCACTCACTAGTCGTCGTGAGGCATCTTCCACTCCCTTTCTTTCTCTCTCTGTCTCCCTGTCCTCCACCTTCTCAGGCTCCAGCATCCGTTTTGCAAAGGCTGAGAAACCCGTGGACCGCGAAGCCGTTCGTAAATCGTTGGAGCTCTGCATTAGTGAGGCAGGAAAACAAACGCCAAGTCCTTTCTCTTCAAAAGTTCGCGACTCAAACTCCGACCATGTCCGGCGAAGACGCACCTGCCCAGCAGCAAAACGCCGAGGAGCAGAAGCAGCAGCAGCAAGAGACCAAGACGCCCGCCGAGTCCCCAAAAACCGAGAGCAAACCAGACCCACCGCCCGCCAGCGCGTCCACCGAGGCCGCCGCCGCTGATGCAGCCGCCGCCGACACCCCAGCGCCCGCCGCCGAGAAAGCCCCAGAGGAGGACACCTTCAGCTACCGGGCTCTGGTGCTCACCGGCTACGGCGGGTATGATAAGGTGAAGCTCCAAGTGAAGAAGGGGAAACCGGCTCTTAAGAGCGGCGAGGTGATGGTACGCGTGAAAATGTGCGGGCTCAACTTCGCAGACCTGATGGCGAGACAGGGACTGTACGACCGGCTCCCGTCCCCGCCTGTAACCCCGGGCATGGAGTGCTCCGGGATCATCGAGGCTGTCGGTGAAGACGTGACTGACAGAAAAGTGAGTAAACTCATAGCTTAGCTCATCTACACAGCCATTTATTGATTCATATTCGTTCTCATCCTGTACACTTAAAACAAAACGTGTTGTGAAAACGTTTCCCCAGTGTTTGCGATTATTTATACGCTTTAAATTCAAAGAGACAACTCCTTCTCAAACTCCTGTCATATTCGGAGACAAAAGAGGAGCGGGAGGGGCACCGATAGCCTCATTTCAGAATCACCGGAGCTCTCTGACCCGAGCAATGGGCCGGAACGCTAAACGTTCACGGGAGAGCGAGCTTTGCTCGTACACGCGGCAAGTTGAAAGTAACAAACCGTCTGATGATACTTTTTATACACAGTTATGCAAACACGCTCCCACGTCGCGTTCACCGCAGCTTGGTTAGCGTTTAGTTTTATCCCGTCACATTGTGGATGCAACCACCGCCCCTCTTTCTCTCTTTCGCGCACCTGAGACGCACAACATCCAGACGGTTCTTAAAAGTAGCGAAATACGCCTTTGACGGTTTTCATTCACTTTTAGCGATTTTTGCGAGCCGGTGTCAAGTGGGCGAGCAGAAAAAAAGGGCGAGGCGCGCAAGGGGGGAAAATGCTAATCGCACGCGCCCTTTGTCATCAGCCTCGCGCATTGTGACACCGACATACACTCTGACATCATTCATCATTCTTGCCAGCTTTTTCTTCTTCTCCTTTTTCTACATTTTGACCTCTTTAATCATTAATCAAAGTTTTTCTTCCCTTCATATAAACGTCAACGCCTATTTCTGTAGGCACGGCGCCAATGCAATACAGTTTCTTATTATTACCATATTTGATATAGTGGGCCAGCGGATATCTGTGTGATTAAACAGTGTAAATAAATCCAAATCTCGGGTTACTTTTTTCAGCCCTAAAGCTGCGGAGTCTTAGTATAACGTGGACTAATTGACTTTCTATGTGCTCCATATGAACAAATCGATGAGTCATGCCTGGTGGTCGCTGCGCTGGTCTCCATGGCAACGTATCATGGCAACGCCATGCACCGGCTCTGTGTGAGAGTTCGTTGAAAGGATTTGATATTTGTGTTACCGAGAATAAACATGTTTAATGAGAACCAGTCGAGGAGGTAAGATGTTGAAGAATTGTGTGAAATGCAGATTAAAAGCCTGAGCCGGTGTTAACAGGAGAGAAGGAAAGAGGGAGCGAGCACTAGGCGTTGGCTGGTGGGTGATGCGGAGGAGGAAGATAATGGTTCAGCCCTTCCTCAGCCTCGCCTGTCACCGATATTGAATTTAAAGGTCACCGTCCAGCCTATCTCCCTCTCTCTCTGTTTGTCTCGCTCTGTGTAATACCATGTCAGCAAGCAAACAATTGCTTCTTCTCACATTGAGAGACCTGATAGTGCTTGGCAAAGCTGACATTGTTTGGTGAGCATGTGAGGTGAGGAATCTGCTGATCGCGGTGTCCGGAAAATGACTCGTTCTTGGAGGAAGAGCTTGAGAGACGCTATACGCATCTCCATATACACCCTCACAAGCTGAAGGCCGTGACATCCTCTCACATGACCTGACAGATGTTATTCCTGAACTGCTCTCTTGTGCCCACTCTCTGTCTATATTAGCATTTTTAGATCATGAATAATTCATGTAACTTGTTGCTTATGCGCACACACAATATTTATCAGAGTTCTGCTGCGAGGATCAGATGCATCTGTTCACAATTATCTTCCTCTGGACCACATTGTCAGCCTGGAATTTCCTCTCTCTCTCTTTCCTCTTCCCTCCCTCTCTCTGTGTGTGTGTGTGTGTGTGTGTGTGTGTGTGATTTGACAGGTCGATGATAAACAGCGATGCAGTGAATATCAGTAAGCGAACAGCAGGACACAAGCCGCTATAGCCCAAATCTGACGGTGCTCTGTAACATTTCTGATCGAGAAAGGTTTTTGACATGGAAAGCTGATGTGGTTTCAAGAACACGCGTTTAACAGCAGTTTAACTGCGCCATAAAGGAAGAGTTATGGGTTTATGAGGCGTAGGCTGAGATTTGTTCAGTTAGTGGTACTATAAGAGTGATCAACAAGCTGCATCAATGTGGAAAAATAATCAAAACTTTTACTAAGTCGTAATCTCACAATACAACGAGAGGTAACAGTGTTTCACAATGTGGTCACAGAAGTGGAAACTGTATTGGAGCTGTGATGGAAGTATGACCTAATTTGACAATTGTAGGGTATAAACAACACGGATGAGGATAAAATGACTCTCTAAGCCCCGTTTCATTAGGTACAGTGTAAAAACAAGCAGCAATAAATGGATAAACTTCACAAGTCAAACTGCGACTGCAGTACCTTGCTGTGCGTTGAAGTATTTTAACTTTTTAACAGTTTTTTTCTAAGCATTTAATACTTTTATGAAAAATGTATGTAAATATATTATATACTTGTACATGGAAAAAAAGACTTCCAAAAAGAGTGAATACATATCATATCTGTCTGAAAGTTATGGTAAAATTGCTGCTGAATGTTAAGTTAGTAGTTAAAAAAATATTGCAATTTATATGCAATGCATAATAAGCAAGTATCGGTAATATTAATATAAAAACAGGGGATATCATAAGCCTGGTATTTGTCACTGTATTTTTTTTTACCCATTTTTTGAGACCTTATTTCCTTCTCTAATTCATTTCAAATTTTGCCAGACAACAAATAAAATCATAAAATTAAATAAATGATGAAACAACACTGAATGAGGGGGAAAAGTATAAAATTTGTGTAATCTCTCTATATGAGATTATTAAAATGCATGCATAATAATTATACAATTTTTACTAGTAGTTAATATTTAAATAATAGTTTTTAATATAATATTTTAATAATTAGTTCAAATGTATAGCAGAAATATTTAGTAATTAGTTTCTCCATATTTAGTTGCCATTTCATAGATGCTTCCAATTTAAAATTTCCTAATAATTTACAAACATTTACACACCTGTCATCCAAGATGTTCATGTCTTTCTTCGTTCAAAAAGAAAGGTTTTCAAGGAAAAACTTTCCAGACTTTTTCTTCATATAGTGGACTTCAATGGGAGCCAATGGGTTGAAGGTCCAAATTGCAGTTTCAATGCAGCCTCAAAGGGCACTACACAATCCCAGCCGAGGAATAAGGGTCTTATCTAGCGAAACGATCAGCCATTTTCATAAAAAACAAAACAAAAAACATCTATATGCTTTTTAACCACAAATGCTTGTCTTGCAGTAGCGCTGACCATTCAATCTTTACACATGAAATTGTAGACGCACAGAGCTAGTGCAAGGTGAGCATTTGTGGTTAAAAAGTATAACTTTTTTTATTTTATTTTTTTTTTTAGAAAATGACAGTTTCGCTAGGTTAGACCTTTATTCCTCAGCTGGGATCAAGTAGAGTGCTTTGAAGCTGCATTGCAACTGCAATTTGGACCTTCAACCCGCTGATTCCCATTGAAAAATCCTGAAATGTTTTCCTCAAATGTAATTTCTTTTTGACTGAAGAAATAAAGACATGAACATCTTGGATGACAAGGGAGTGAGTAAATTTTCAGGATTTTTTTCTTTTTCTGGAAGTAAAGTAATCCTTTAAAGCAACAGTGTATTTTTGCATGGACTGCACCCCACCTGGCGCATGCGGGGGCTAAGCGTTTTGCTCAAAGGCACAGTGGTGATAAAACAGGATTGTGATCTCAATATCTCTCCACCCCACGTGGGATTTTCAGCCGCCGTCCTTTGTGTGAGCAGCCCAGAGCCTCAACCGCAGGACTACTGCCACCACATACAAAACAAACAAACAGATAAAATAGACAAAATCAGTGCTGGGAGACAGCAAAGCTTTATAGAGCAGAATCCCGCTCATTTCCACAGCAACAAGATTAGAAGTTCGCCGACAGATGTATTGCGTGAGCCAAATGCATTAGAGAGAGCCACTTTACCCTTCAAAGTGTGTGTTTGAGTGTGTACGTGCATGCATACAGGACAGGAAGAGACTGGAGAGACATGGGAGAGAGGATCGCAGCCAGTGACTGACATCTCACAAGACCTTCAGCTGGCCTTGAGCTTTGCGATCTCAGCTGAAAAGTGTGTTTGTTTAGCGCAAGCACAGCATACATAGTATGATAAATTTGTGACACAAGTGTGACTGTTTTGCAAGGCTGACGAAGAAAGCGAGAGAGAAAAGGAGGGGGAAGAGGGCTGATTTCCCCGTATGGTGAGTCATGATCACAGTTCCTGGCCGAGTCTTGAATGTCCATTGATCTGTGATGTGCAGAAAGTCCAATTAAAGGAGAAGGAAGAAGAAGAATGGCAGAACGCAAGACTGAGACGTGGAAGATGTGAAGAGAGAGACAGGAAAGACTGCAAACTGTGAGGAGAGATGAACTGGGGCACAGACGTATCGGCTTGGGAGTAGTCCCGCTCTCTAATTGGACAGTATAGACAAAGATGCCCATGCGTCCCTTGGGCCTATTAGACTATGTGTGTGTCTTCCTGTCTGTGAGGGAAGCGCTGGGTATATTAGTGTTTGCGTCACACAGAAAAGCTTATGTGTGTGTGTGGTTTCTGAAGCTCGTTGGACATTTGTGCCAAGTATGTGTGTCCTCAGAAAGAGAAATAAAGAGATAGGTGGTTTTCTAGCCATGTGTGTGTGTCTTCTCTGAAGCTCATTGAGGCTGAAGGATCTGCCTGCCCCCTGATGAGAGGAACTGATCTTTAGAAATAAAGAAAGACAGAGATACAGGGGGAGATGGGAGATGAAAAGGAGTGATAGACGGAGAAAGAGTGGTGGAGGAAGTGGGATGTTTATGATGCTAGCGATTGAGGAAATTCACAAGCGGAGGACGGGACACAAGTGTTGAGTGTTTTTGTGCACGTTACAAAGGTTGAATCAGTCAGTGTCACTGCCTTTATGAATTCTGAAAACAGCTTAAAGGTGAAGTGTGCCATTTGTTGGAGCTAGCGACGCCAGACAGCGTTGCAATCTGTTTATTTGAGCTGCTTGACTGGGTTGGATGTAACAACCATGATTTAAAGACGTGGACTATTAGTAGTGCAGATATTAGACTGTGTGTTAGTGGTACTTGCTATTGCTCATGCTGAATTTAAAGGAACACTCCACTTTTTTGGAAATGGGCTCATTCTCCAACCGTTTTGAAATCCATTCAGCAGTTCTCCTGTTCTGGCGATATCTCTTTTAGCATAGCTTAGCATAGTTCATTGAATCCTATTAGACCAATAGCATCGCGTTCAAAAATGACCAACGAGTTTCAAGCTTTGTCCTATTTAAAACTCGACTCTTCTGTAGTTATATCATGTACTAAAACCGGCGGAAAATGTAAAGCTGCGGTTTTCTAGGCCAATAAGATTAGGAACTACACTTCCATTCTGACGTAATAGTCAAGGAAGTTTGCTGCCGTAACATGGCCGAAGCAGGCAGAGTAATATCAGGCAGCACATGTGCAAATGCTAACCTAGCTGGGAACTAACTTCAGGCGCTGCGTGATATTACTGCACCTGCGTAGTTCACCCAAAGATGGAAATTGTGTCATTTACTCCCCCTTATGTAGTTCCAAACCTCTCTTTTTCTTCTGTGGAACACAGATATTTTGAAGAAAGCTTTAAACTCCGTTTAAAGAGTTTGTCACACCACAGAAAAATGTTATTAACTACCCAACCTAATTTGAATGATTAAAAAAGTAAATAACCAAGTAAATAAAATAAGTTATCAAAATTTTGAAGAAAAAAAAAGCAGTATTGTCTGCTTTCAAATGCTTGGAGGCGTGTCCACTGGCAGCGCTGAAACCATGCCCACTTTTGGGAAAGTTGCTGCCTCTCTCAACTGTCAAATACAAAGAAATTTTATTGAATAGAGGAGTCCAATAAAGGAGATGGAGCTGTTTTGTAAATGATCACAGCTAGGCAATATGCATTTACGTGATGAAGGCACAGCTAGCTAGCAAACTGTAGGCTGTAGTAACTAAAGGTAATGATAAAAACTGCCGATTGAGTGGGTGGACCATTGATGCGCTCTAGTTATTATAGTGTTAGGGGACGGGCCCAAGCTCAGTGGCTCCAGTGCATCATTGAGAGAAGATTTCAGGCCCACTAAAAAAAAATCCTGACACAAAAATGGTAAAAACTGTTCTTAGTATTAAAGAGTTGCAGAGTTGTGGCCGCACCACAGCTAAAACGAAAAAGGCACAGAGAAACAGCAACAATGAAATCGCTTTCAAAATGATTTTTTTCCAGTTAATGAACGATAAAAACATTGACACCAAATCAGCTGGTGTCACCAGTCTGCTGGTGTGGACGCTAATATAGTTATCTTTATAGTTATTGTTTTTGGTGTGAATGGGTCTTAACTCCTCAATTCAGTACTACATAGTTCACAGTCTTTGTAAGGTATTTTCAGCAATACATTTCTAACATGTATATTGTTTAGAAACAATTTTTTGAATTGCCTGTACACACACTTTAACCAATTTTAATAAAGTGAAAATCCAAAATAATGCTAGAGTAAAGGCTGGACTAAAACAATTGACCATCAAATGCCATGTTAAATGCGTTACTTGACTTTGCAAAGAACGGACCAGTATGATTTTAACTCTAGACTAACAGACCTAGATAACACAAATGTAGCTTGGCTTTATCCAACATGTCTACACCCTAAAATTGCGATGTAATGAAATTAGTGTCAGACCTTTTGTTCTGTATTGTGGTGTAAATCTGAAAGAAACAGCTTATTGAAAAAGAAAAAAATAGGGTGGGGTTATAGTTCGATCCATTGGTTGTTGATTTGATAGAGGCAGGTCTGAAAGCAAGCTTGCATTTGGTTGTAAGAAAGGGACAGGGTTTAAAATACCTGAATGATTTGAGAAGTCCAGCATACTTTACCAGAAAGAAATTGGCCCTTTCACTGGAAAGTCAAGTTATGAAATTTTGATTAAAGTTTTAGTTCACCCAAAAAACTGTCCATGTTCTCCATGTCGTTCCAAAAACATAATTTTAATGAAATCTGTTTTCTTTGTGCAGAAAGAGTATCCTTGTAGCTTCATAAAATTAAGGCTGAACCACTGATGTCACATGGACTATTTTATCGATGTTCTTACTGCCTTTCTGGGCCTTGAACGTGGTAGTTGCATTGCTGTCTATGCAGGGTCAGAAAGCTCTCAGATGTAATCAAAAATACCTTAATTTGTGTTCTGAAGATGAACAAAGGTTTTACGGGTTTGAAACGTCATGATGCTGAGTAATTAATGACAGAATTTTTATTTTGGGGTGAACTGTCCCCAAAAATCACAAGCTCAATTTAAAAAAAATAATAACTTGCATTAGTGACTTGCACAGGAACAGTAACATACAGGAAATAGTGAATTTCCATTTGACAAAATACTAGATTACACATTGTTAGAGATTTTGTAGGCTCGACTATGCAACAAACCACTGTAGCTCAATTTCAGCAGCACAAACCTATTAATGGTGGCTCAGAGGTCGTGTGTGTGCGTGCGTGCGTGCGTGTGTGTGTGTCTAGTATTCATCACGTTGTGGGGACCAAATGTCCCCACAAGGATGGGAATACCAGTAGATTTTGACCTTGTGGGGACATTTCTCAGGTCCCCATGAGGAAACAGGCTTATAAATCATGCACTGAGTTTTTTTGAGGAAGTAAAAGTGTGCACAATCTTCTGTGAGGGCTAGGTTTAGGTGTAGGGTAGGTGTAGGGCGATAGAAAGTACGGTTTGTACAGTATAAAAACCATTACGCCTATGGAATGTCCCCATAAAACATGTAAACCCAACGTGTGTGTGTGTGTGTGTGTGTGTGTGTGTGTGTGTGCATTCCTGATATCTCCTCGTTCCAAAGGAAGTAGTGGACGTCTGCTCAATGATTTCTCCTTTATCTGTGTGTGTATGTGGGTCGCCAAGGTAATTGAAGGATTTTCAGTTACAACTGATATTATCAAACAGCTCTAAATGCAGCACATTTATCCGCTCCAAGAAAAAGATTAGCAAAACAGTCCAGCTGGCCAGCAGTACAGGTTTAAATATTTTGTTGAGGTATGCTAACTGTCTTGAAGGGTAATGACAACAAAACATACACAAGAGATCCCCCAGATCTCTACAGCTGGCCTATCGTCTTGCCAAAAAACTTTTTTTTTTTTTTTAACTCTGCTGCGCAAAACAGCAAATGAACAAATAGCCCTACAGATCCAATGAGCATTATCACATCTTCTCGAATGCGCTCTTAATGTTTATTGACATATACTCAACATTGTTGCAGTGCTGCTGTGGTAACTGTGGCGTAAAAACACTGAAAGGCATATTGTTGCTGAAACATTCCAGGGCTGTTTTCCAAATGTTCCTTGAATGTTTCTTTCTCTTTCCTCGTCTGTAGGTGGGTGATAAGGTCCTGGTTCTGAACCGGAGCGGTATGTGGCAGGAAGTAGTAGTGGTGGCCACCACACACACCTTCCTGATGCCTGAGGGCATGAGTTTTGAGGAGGCGGCAGCACTTCCTGTTAATTACATTACCGCCTACTTGATGCTCTTCGACTTTGGGCACCTGCGTCCCAACCAAAGCGTACTCATCCATATGGCTGCAGGTAAGCGAGTGTGTGTGTGCTGTAGAGATTATGCAAATGTACAACAGGCTTCGTAACAGGGATTACATGCAGCCTAATGCTGTTATATTTTCATGTGCTGCAACACAATGGACACATCCATTATGTGCAGGTGTGCGTAAGTGTTTGTGTATACGATCCTTGCAGCTGGACAAAGGGGAGCACTGGGGCTTTTTACGCCGACGAGGGAGTACAGCAGTGGTTTACATTTACTTACTTGCTCCCATTGCCATTCGTGGGAGTGGATCAGTGAGTCCCTTGTGGCAATTAACTTTTTCCAAGTGTTGTCCCCAAGGGGTTTCTAACTCTCTGTGCAGGTGTACGTATGTGTGGGGGTGGGTTGGGAATCGGTGCTCTCTAATAATGAACTTTGGGAGGTACTGTAAATGCAGGTGCAGGATTGAATAGTTTATTAGTTCTCCGAGGATGTTCCTGTAGGTGTCAAACAAATCTCTTATCGATAAATTCATACGAGCGTGTCCCTTGGCAGCCGTTTAGTTTATAAATGTTTAGACAATGTTCTGTTCGCACTGAAGCCTGCGCTCTAGTTGTGTTGGAAAACACTGACAGTTTTTTGGGATGATAGTTATTTGGTGAAACTGTGATTAGACAATTATTCATTTAATTATGCAACATTTAAAGTGATTATGGGTTTTGTTGTTGGAATAGAACGGCGTGTGTGTGTGTGTGTGTGTGTGTGTGTGTGTGTGTGTGTGTGTGTGTGTGTGTGTGTGTGTGTGTGTGTGTGTGTGTGTGTGTGTGTGTGTGTGTGTGTGTGTGTGTGTGTGTGTGTGTGTGTGTGTGTGTGTGTGTGTGTGTGTGTGTGTGTGTGTGTGTGTGTGTGTGTGTGTGTGTGTGTGTGTGTGTGTGTGTGTGTGTGTGTGTGTGTGTGTGTGTGTGTGTGTGTGTGTGTGTGTGTGGATAATTCAGTCTGTGAGTGGGTTGCGTTGTTTCTTTAAGTGTGGATTTTTATTCATAAGAGTCCTGTTTTTTTTCTCACCAAAGTGAGATTTTTGTGGTATCAGTATTAAAAAAAAAAAAAACACTTTTTAAAATCCTGAGTGATATCACATCTGCCTATGAGAGAGAATGTTGGGGAAAGAATGGGGAGTAGTTGGATGCATCAAAATTGCTGATAAAATCTGTGAACTTTGAATAAACTACTCTGGTATGAAACGCCCCCCACATACTCAAGAAATACCAATGTTAAAAATGCCAACATTACGATGAAGAGTACTAGACAGCCTTCTCCTGCCTAAGAGCACTGCTTAGGCTTACATCCAATTAAAACAAGTGTTTTGAAAATGAAAATGGCAAACATTGTTCAGAATTAAATATTTGATTCTAATACTTTATACTTAGTATTGTCATTTTTGTATGCATAGTTTACAGAGAATCTCATTAGCTTTTGTAAGACAGCTGTTAAAGTCTGTTTATAAGTGTAATTAGAGCTGAGCACCCATGGTCGCAGCGCCAGCTACTGGTAAAAAAAAATTACTAAATTGTTATTTTATCTTACAACTACTGGCTTAAAGGATTAGTTCACTCCTGACCTGAATTAAAATTTCCTGATGATTTTCTCACCCCCATGTCATCCAAGACGTTGGTGGGACCCAAGGGGTTGAAGGTAGGGGTGTAACGATATAACCAATTCCACGGTTGGGGTCTCAGTTTTGGAGCCACTGTTCGGTTTGGTTTGCTGTGGGTCTAGGGTTCATGGCAAGGCATCAGCAATGCTAAAGAACACTAGATTCACTTAAATTAATAATAATGATAATTGCTATGTTAGATCATGTTAAATCATGCATTAACAAATGAGACTTCAAAAATTGTTGGTTTGTAAAATGTTACCAAAAATATATTTCCTTAAAAAATGTAAAAAAACAAAAAAAATGAAATAATGACTAAATAATGCAAACAAGTCATTAGACAAAATTACTTAGGCTACATATAAAAATTGCATGTGCCATGGATAAATGAAATGGAATAGCAAAAAAGGAAATGATTTTTATCAAATAACTCAATCTGACAATCGCTTGCAGAGCAAACTCAACCGGGATATTATTAAGGCCATTTGTGCATTTTGAAAGAGTGGGAGAAGACGTGGTAGGATTCCACTCAATCTATCTCACAGGAAGTTGTATAATGACTGGTCTGCTCTGATAATCTGTTTGGATTCAACCTAGGGTTGTGCCGATAGACGATAGTATCGTGTATCGACGATAGTCAGAGATATCGCCTGTGGCTGATGCCCTTGACGATAGTTAGACGATTATTATTATTATCCGTCAAAAAGGCGCCTAACTTTAGCGATGCAGCGCGGAGAGTCGGTTATAGGATGCTTCAGAAACTTGCCGCGGTATAAACACACGCAAAGAGAGTGGCTACGTCGCCTTAACGCGCCACAGACGTGTGCAGTGAAAACGGGTAACGCATGTTTCACACATACTCCGTCTACAGTGCGTATGTGTTGCGTCCGTGCACCCACGGAGAGATTTTCATCATACAGCACGGTGTAGATAGATTAACTGATTCTAACGGGAGTGTTATATTATATTAGCATTGCACAGTCATTAGGATAACAGAGGTAGTAAAACGTGGTTCAGGCTGAATTAATTACCATATATCAGAATCGGTCTGTCTGTATATAGTAGGCTAAACATAAACATTCACCTCAGTAACATCTGTATGCGTTAATTAGAATTACGATGCGATCAAATGGCGCTAAACATACGCACGTGAATTACACGGGCATCACTTCTCCACATTCTACATAAACTGAATTACAACATCACCTGATGACAACGGTCAGACATAAAGCGATAACATTATCGCAATATGACAGGTAAAGAAAGATACACTCATTTACATTCATGCACGCACATTTACCACTCACTGAGGATAGCAGAGAATGAAACCGAAAGTAAGACCTCTCCGGCAGAACTATATCGTCAGCGCTCTGTAGCCTACACGCACAACTTAGTCACATGCCCAATAGCAAGTCTACCTTTACAAAATGAATAAGGAATTTAGTACATAGATAATTAAATAAATCAGCACGATAGTATTGTTTATCGGCGATCTCTCAGGCTGACGATAGGACGATATGAAAATTGAGCATATCGCCCAACACTAATTCAACCTACATGCAGTATAGCGTTAATGTTTGCAGGAATTTCCAGCTATAATCGCGAAATCTGCGGGAATGTGTAGAATAATGCTTAAAGGTCCACTATATGGAGAAAAATCCTGGAATGTTTTTCTTAAAATCCTTAATTTCTTTTCGACTGAAGAAAGCAAGACATGAACATCTTGGATGACATAGGGGTGAATAAATTATCAGGAAATGTTCATTCTGGAATGAACTAATCCTATAATGGTACATGTAGATTGACTGGTTCATGCTCCAACCAATTAATTTTTTTCATTTTTAAAACTTTGAGAATCATTGACGCCATATTCTGAACACAGCACCACTGAGTGATCTGTTTCATTGCACTTTCAGCAAATATTGTACAAACCTAATGGATTTTTATTCAAAATCCTTTTGGCTGAAGCAGCAACAGCATTTTCTTTGGTGTGCTGATTCTCAAATTAGTATTTGTATTTGGCATCTGACTCTATCTATTGTGATACACATCACTTAGTTCTTGCAGTTCTTAGTTCTTTTCTAATTAAAATTACTTTAAAGAAGCCTCCTGAGCCCTGGAAGAGACTTTCAGTAGTATAAGCCAATTTTCAAAGCGATGATATAGTCATGTGGAGGTATTACAGTGTTTTGTATGCAGCACTTTTGCAATAGTTGATTAACTTGTCCTGAGAAGTGCCTGGAGGACTTCTGTCTAACTACATGAGAAGTCAGGCACACCATTTAAAAAGCATATGAAATGGTTTCTGTTCCATTGCTTTCTGTGCACTTGTGGTGAACAAATGTTACTCTTGTTAGTGGTATGCTTTTGCATAATCATTGATCTCATGAAATGCTCAGTGTATGTAATGAAGACATACCTTTTAAAAAACACTAACACCACGAAAAAACACTAACAGAGCCTTTTTGTGTAAACCTTACGTAAAACCATTCTGCAATGAATTGCGGCATTCAATTTAGTGGGGCAATTTATGTAAGAATGGATTTACAAATTATATACACTGGAATCAGTTCTGCTTGTGTTTCATGAATGAGGCCCAATGAACAGACTGAAATATTCTCATATTCTCTCTCTCTGGGGTCTGATATGTATCTGATATCCCCTGTCGCTGTGAATACTGGTGGACATATGCATCAGACAGTGTGGGTGTGGATGTGGATGAAGCTTTGGCTCGGGGTGGAAGGAAACGCTCTCGTCCAACTGGAGTGTTGCAGAAACCAGAATTCTCAAACAATCTCGAAAGCGTCTCCTTGAGCCGCCACCACACCCTACAAGAGACGAGAGGGAATGTTTTAAGACAAAGCGTAGTAGTAGTCACAAATATTTGCAGAGAAATCAAACCAAAACCCCCATAATAAAAAGAGGTCTCTGGTCTGTCATTTCTGGAGTGGGGGCGTCAGTCACAGATGAGTAGTCTGTAGTTATGTAGCACGTCATGTTTCTCGTAATTATAGCCATCGCTCTTTGTTTCAGCTTGTAAGTTTTCTTGTTTTTTGAGATTGTTTGTGTATGTGTGAATGCTCAAGTGTGCGTGTCTGTGTGTGCTCAGGAAGCCCTTGGTATCTCAGTGCACAGGATGTTTTTTGAATTCGCTGTAAAAATGGAAATGTGTTTCCTCTGAGTTTCACTGAGAGTAAGGAATAGCACTGCACCTTCATATGGAGCATGATGCATAACTTTAGGTAAATAAGTTTGGCAAACCACAGAAAAATGTGTTATTAACCCACCAGGCAAATTTGAATGATTAAAAAAAGCTGTCAAGTAAATAAAGTAAGGTATCAAAATCTTGGAAAAAATAAGCAGCGTTATTTGCTCTCAAATGCTGGGGGCGTGTCTGCTGTCAGCTGCTGCCTCTCTAACAGTCAAAAATACAAATAAATTTACATAAGGTGACCGAGCTGTTTTGTAAATTGCAATTAGGTAATATGCATTTACATGATGAAAGCTAGAAAAGTGCAGGCTGTAGTAACTAACGGTAATGACAGTAACTCGCGATTGAGCGGGCGAACCAATGATGGTAATGCACTCTAGTTGTTATAGTGTTCTGTGAGAGCCCAAGCTTAGTGGCTCCAGTGCATCAGAGAGACATGATTTTAGGCCCACTCCAAAAAATCCTGAACACAAAAATGGTGCAAAACTGTCTAACTCCACAATTTAGTACTACATAGTATACAGTCTTTTAGAAACTGAATTGCCTTAACACAGACCTTAAGGGAATAATTTACCTCAGAATGAAAATTGATCTTAGTTATTAGTTGATGCTTGTTACTTTTTTTTTCCATTCAGCAACAGTGCAGAAGAACTGAAGCTGTCTGGCTTTAAAGAACTTTACTTCCAGAACAAAAATTTACAGATAATTTACTCACCCCCTTGTCACTGTAAAAAAAAAAAAAAAAGTAGTTTCAACTTAAAGTGTTCGTGCTGCCGTAAAATTAAGTTTACTCAATTCAAATATCCACGTTTTTGTGTAGTATACAAACATTTTATGTTGACTAAACTTACTTTAAGTTGAAACAACTTTTTTCTTTTCTTTTTTTTTTTTACAGTGAAGATATTTTTGTCTTACTTTCTTTAGTCGTAAGGACATTATGCTTTTTAAGGAAAAAAATCAAGACAGTTTTCCTTATGTTCATATGTTAATTTTGTAAACACTGGGTCAGTACTTCTGAAGCGATGTAGGATGATTTTGAAGTTGGAGGAGAAAAGAGATGGGAGTTTTTTTGACATACCCTAACCTTTTGACCCAGAATGCACAGAGTTCACACAGAGCTAGACAAGATAAGCATAGTAATTATATAAAATGGTTTTTTTTTTTTTTTTTTTTTTTTTTTTTAACAAAATAACTGATCGTTGCACTAGATTAGACCTTTCTTCCTCGGCTGGAATCATTTGGAGCCCTTTGAAGCTGCATTTAAACTGCATTTTGGAAGTTCAAACTCGTGGGCACCATTGAAGTCCACTAGATGGAGAAAAATCCTGAAATGTTTGCCTCAAAAACATAATTTTTTTTACGACTGAAGAAAGAAAGACTTCTTGGATGACAAGGGGGTGAGTAAATTATTCTGGAAGTGAATTTCTCCTTTAAGGGTGCATAAAGTATTGGATCACAAACAGATAGGTGTATATGGGGACTAAAATGTTTTGTGATTGGATCAATCAAATGTGTTTAAAAGTGCATATTAGACTACAGCGATTTGTACTGTAAACGCTAATTCATCCTGATGAGTCCCGCCTGACAGTGAAGAGCCGCCTACTTGTTATAATAGTTTGTCGTATCTGGAAAACCTTAAAGGATGTCAATGGGCGCTTTGCTTGTAAAATAAAACAAACATTACACTCGAACCAAAAACAGCATTCCAGGATTACAACATCCAGGAAGAACAGTCGCCATCTGCTACAGTTTATGAAATCGATTTCTAAAGATCTTTAACAGTCCCCTTCTCCTGTTATTATTATTATTATTTTTAATAGTGAATCCAATGAGTTCTGTCATTTATTCACCCTCAAGTCGTTTCTTTTATGGAACACAAAAGAAAAGTCTTGAATGTTTACTCTGCTCAGTGAAAGTCTATATGACTTGTGTGTTATATTCTTCTAGTCTTCTAAAGTCATGCAATAGCTTTTTGTGAGAAGAATTTGAGTCGTTTGTTAAAATTCTTCCCCTAACCGCAGCATTATTAAAGGATTGGTTCACTTCCAGAATTAAACTTTTCTGATAATTTACTCACATCACTGTCATCCAAGATGTTCATGTCTTTCTTTCTTCCGTTGAAAAGAAATTAAGGAGTTTGAGGAAAACATTCCAGGATTTTTCTCCATATAGAGGACTTCAGTGGGGATCAATGGGTTGAAGGATTCATTACAGTTTCAAAGGGCTATACACGATTCCTGCTGAGGAATAAGGGTCTTATCTAGCGAAATGGTCGTTCATTTTCTTAAAATAAATATTAATACTTTTTAACCACAAATGCTAGTCTTGCACTAGCACGACTTACTGCATTACATAATCATGTTGGAAAGGTCATGCGTGACGTAGGTAGAAGTACCGACCCAGTGTTCAGAAAGAGAACATGCAAAGAAAGTCAAACACTCTTCACCAAAAAAGTTAAACAACGATCTCAGATGATTTTGAAGTTGGAGGAGAAAATGAGTTTTTTGCCCAACCCTACCCATTACACAAAGAACTAGCCACACATGACCTTTTGAACATAATTATGTAATGCATAAAGTTGAGCTAGTGCAAGACGAGGCTATGTGGTTAAAATATATACATTTTTATTTATTTTTTTTAGAAAATTGTTGATCGTTTCGCTAGATTAGACCCTTATTCCTCGGCTGAGATCGTGTAGAGCGCTTTGAAGCTTCATTGAAACTGCAATTTAAACATTCAACCTATTGATTCCCATTGAAGTCCACTATATAGACAAAAAACCTGGAATGTTTTCCTCAAAAACCTTAATTTCTTTTCGACTGAAGAAAGAAATACATGAACATCTTTGATGACATGGGGGTGAGTAAATTATCAGGAAATTTTCATTCAGGAGTGAACTAATCCTTTAATGTTTTGAATTGGCTTTTATTTCTATATTTTCTAAATTTTAGATTAAGTTTGAGTCATTTTATGTTTTTAGTTTTAGTTCACAATGACAACTGCACGACTGTCAAGTTTTATTTGCATTTTTACATTTTAAACTTAAAGGATAACTGTTGCCAAAATGCAACCTGGGCTGTTTTTTTTTTTTTACTGTAATCGAGACAAACTTATATCTAAAAGCATAATTACGACAAACGAGCCGTTTTTGAGATTGACTGTGATTTCGTTTTGCGGTCAATGGCTGGTGAATGGGAGTACTAAGGGCATAACTTTGAGCGCATCAAAATCGATATTTTTACGAGACTAAGAAGGCTCGACACACCATGAAACTTTGCTCGAAGTATCGCCTGGGTCTCTACACATGAACTCGAGCATTGAGAACATTGTGTACACAGAGTTTACTAAAAAGAGAGGTTTTGAACAACTCACTTACACTGTTTGGGTTTCCGCTCGCAGCCGTCTTGCCAGTCAAGACGTGTCGATCTCTGAATGCGAATGAATGGACTCCATAGGATGAAATATTAGGCTTATATGAGGCTCTTTTTACAACTAGAAGGTTAATATTGTTTTTCACTTGCGACAAAACAACGAATTAGCCGTGCATTTATATGGAAATATGCTTTAGGAGCTATCCATCCTCGCATTCGAGGCAAGATGGCTACGAGCGGAAACTCAAACAGTGAAAGTGAGATGTTCAAAACCTTTCTTTTTAGTAAACTCTGTGTACTCAAACAATGTTCTCAGTGCTCGAGTTCATGTGTAGAGACCCAGGCGATGCCTCGAGCAAAGTTTCATGGTGTGTCGAGCCTTCTTAGTGTTATAAAAATATTGATTTTGATGCGCTCAAAGTTATGCCCCTAGTACTCCCATTCACCAGCCATTTGACCAGAAAATGAAATCACGGTCAATCTCAAAACCGGCTAGTTTGTCGTAATTATGCTTTTAGATATAAGTTTGTCTCGATTACAGTAAAAAAACAGCCCAGGTTGCATTTTGGCAATAGTTATCCTTTAATGTGACGCTTTAATTTTTGGGTGACATTTTCCTTTGCCTCGTATATTGCGTTTACATCTCTAGCATTCCAGTTTCTTGGCTTTAGCTCACTCCCCTATAAGGTTGGACATTAAAATGTGATAGTAGCTTTCTGCTGATTTTATAAGCAGCCAGAGCAGATCAGTGCAGAGTACAGCTTCTTTATTGTGACAGCACCTCATGCCAAATGCTACACCATTATCTGTCTGATTGGTGTGTGAGTCACTTGAATTCGACTGACCGGTCACTTTGGTTTGCTGGATCTTTGCCTTGAACTCTCACTTGAGCTCCAAGAACAATTTAACAATAAGTTTCAGATACTAGAAGCTGTTTATAGATTAGCGCAATTTTGCAGCCTCCACTTTGAATTCTGTCAAACAACTCGCAGTGAAACAAGTCTCCCTCTCTCCGTGTCCTCTATTTGCACTGAGGGTGTGGGCTGAGTGCTCGTATGTTGGGAATCTGTAGAATTCCTCAGTGTTTTGGGGGAAAATTCCCTCTCGCTAGAGGAGGGTGATACTGGGAGGGTAATATTGTTGTGGCCGAGATTGTTGGCTGCCAAGTGTGTGTGTGTGTGCGCGTGTATGAATGTGTGGATAGAAGGAAGCATAAAGAGTTCACTGTGCGTGTATTTCGCCCTTGTATGCCCTTGTGTAAAACGACCTGATGAGATGAACATTGTGCTTAATTGTCTTAAATTTAAAAAAAATGCCACACAATCCGAAGCACAGCAAATGGAATTAAACAGGAGAGTCAAATTATGTAGCTACGGATTCTTTATGTTCTCTTGCGCTCTCACTCTCTCACTTCACAGAGTTAGTTTGATCGGTGTGCTTATGTTTTATTCAGAAACACTTTGTGTTTGGATTACTTTTTAATTACAGTGTTGCCGAAGAAGTCTTACTTATAGCCAGACCTTTGACTAAACGACATATGGTGTGGTCCTCACTGGCGCTTATTCTGGCCAAGAACTGCCCACTTGGACAGAAAGAGACCTCCTGAAGCGACCTACTACAGTTTTTGTTTCAGCATGCTATTTAGAGGCGGGTTTATCTGAAATACAACACAATTATCGACCAGTGGGGAATATATATATATATATATATGTATATGTCAAGTTAACAATTATCCATACCCCTGGCAAATTCTGAATTAAAGTTACTTTTATTCAACCAGCAAGTTTTTTTTTACATTTAAACAAAAAGTGGCAAAATTATTCATACCCTTTGCAAACTGTCACAGTCTATGGGAAAATCCAAAGTTCTATACCATTCCAAATAGTCCAAGCTGTTCTAAAGCATCCTAATTACTCTGATCCATCAGGAACAGCTGTTTTAATCAACTCAACAGGTGAAAAACAGAAGCTCTCTGCTGTTGGTTTGTGGACAGTCATGGCTCAGACAAAGGAGCTCACTGAGGACCTGCGGCTGCGCATTGTGGCTGCTCACAAGTCAGGAAAGGGCTATAAGACCATATCTAAATGTTTTGAAGTTCCAGTGGCTACAGTGCAAAGTATTATTTAAAAAAAAAAAAAGACGTTCCGCACTGTGAAAAATCTCAGAGGACGTGGTCAGAAGCCAAACGTGACACCTGTGCTGGCCAGGAGGATAGTGACAGAGGTAAAAAAGAATCCAAGGATCACCACCAAGACCATCCTGATGAATCTGGGCTCAGTGGAGACATGCAAAAAGCTGGTCAGCAATTATAGGAAGCATGTGATTGCTGTAATAGCCAATAAAGGCTTTTCTATTGATTATTGAGAAGGGTATCAATAATTTTGGACATGCCACTTTTTGTTCAATAATTTTGACCCATTCAATGTATTTTTGGCTATTGCTGCTTATGACTGGTTTTGTGGTCCAGGGTCACATATTAGAATGTATGGATAGATGGATTACTCCAGTTGTTAGACATTGGGTCTGACATAATTTCCCATTCCTGAAGCCTGATGTGGCTTTCCTACCTGTGCAGAAATAGTGAAATTCACACAAGACTTGGCGAACACTCGAGACTACGTGAGGGAGAGTAAAGTATGCATATTTTTGGAGATTAGCAGATATGAGCACACATGAAAGAGGTTCATTTTGTGTGTGTGTGTGTGTGTGTGTGAGGTTCAGGGGATCTCTTGGCAGCTGTACCACAGGTCTTGTGATCGGAGCTCATTGGTCATGGGGCAGCCTGGCACTGCACTCCCCCCCCCCAAGAGGTCCAGGAGACGAGACGGGAGAGACAGCAGGTTAAAAAGCATGATGTGAAAGAGACATGTGTTCTCATGCATTGTGAGCTGTCTGATAGAGAAAATGGCGGCCCCGCTGCTTTCAGAGAAACCAACTCTTCCTGAGTCGCCATGGCAACACAAACTTCATTCACTAGCGAGTGAATGAGAGAGAGGAAGAGAGGGCCAGTTTAATGAAGTGATGGAACAGAAGAAGATACTGTATACGAGCATTACAGAGATTCAGTGTTGCCCCTTACTCAACTCTGATCTGATTTACTCTGACAGAGTCATAGCTAATTAACTTGCAGAGTGTAGTCAGTGTACGTATACATGGTTATATTTAGCTATACGTTGTGGGCAAAATAACATAATTTGTGGCCTTTCTACATCATAGTGGGAAGAGATGTCAATATTGTCAATTTCTACACAATTTATAGTGTTTGACTGTATCAGCGTCAACCATGGAACTGCTCTTAGTGTTATTGTTAATTTACTTTATTATATAAAAGCATCTAAAAATGTACTTTCAAGTGCGTCATGCTCTATTTTTTGTTATTCATGGCTTTTTTCTCATTTTTATAGATTTTGTCTCTGACTAGGCCGTTTTTGCACGCTGCTCGTTGAGCCTTGGGTTTATTTTATTTTGTTTTAATATGTAATTGCATTTTACTGTATTGTATTGTATTGTATTGTATTGTATTTATAAACATCTAAAAATTTATTTTACTTTAAGTGTGCCCGACTGTATTTTGTATCATATTCATAAATGATTTTTCTTCATTTTTATAGATTTTTTTTTTTTTTTTTTTTTTTTTTGTCCCTTGACTAAGCTGTTTTTGCACACTGTTGCTTATTGAGCCTTGAATACTTTATTCATTTTTTTTTTCTAAAAATGTACTTTATTTTTAAGTCTGCCAGGCTCTATTTTGCATCATATTCATACATTTCTTTTCTTAGTTTTTATAGATTTTTTTTTTTTTTTTTTTTTTAAATAACCCTTGACTAGGCTGTTTTTAAATGCTGTTGTTCATTGAGCCTTGGATATTTTATTTTATTTTATTTATTTTTTTTGTCAAATGTACTTTACTTTTAAGTGCATCAAATTTTATTTTACTTTTTATTTTACTTTATTTTATATTTAATTTAATGTATTTAATTTTTCTCTGAAAGTTTACTTTACTTTTTAAGTGAATCATATTCATAATTTTTTTTGTTTGTTTTTTGTTTATAGTTTTTGTTTCTTAACTAGGCTGTTTTTGAACGCTGTTACTCATTAAGCTTGGGTTTTATTTTTTTTATTTTATTTTATTTTATTTCAGTGCCTGAAAATGTGTCAGGCTCTGTTTTGTATCATATTCATGGTTTGTTTGTTTTTTTTTTTTTTTTTATTTTCTCTTTTCTTAATTTTTCATAGATTTTGTTTCTTGACTAGGCTGTTTGCATGCCCTTGCTCATTCTGGCTGGGGTTTTATTTCATTTAATTTATTTAATTTTAATTTATTTAATAAAGTGTTTATTTTTAGAGCATCAGGCTCTATTTTGTATCCTTTTCATCATAAGTTCCAGGCTCCAGCTAAGTAAAAGTGTGTGTTTGCAAGTAATATTCCTCACAATCCAATGTGTAGAGCACTTGATGATCACATTTTATGGGTATCACTGTATGTATATGCGCTCTATTAATTTTGTTATTAGATGAGCTTTACCCTTTATAGGTTCATGCACTAGTGACCTTTTAAGACACCGCTCTGCCTCTCCCTGTGAAACACACACACACACACACGACATGCAGTAAAAATTGAGATTAAATGGATCTGCTCACAATCTGTCTGATGTAAATGGCATCTTTAAGACATTAGACCCCAGACAGAGCTCATGATTGGTGACCTGCTGTCCTGGAGCCTCTCTTAGTCTTGAGGTTAAAGCCCGTCACTAAAAATACTACGCTTTGAAATGACTTAAAGATGTTTGCTGTTGCTGTTTTTCAGTAGTAACTGCAGCAGACCGTGTACGCAGTAAACAGTTCTCATAAAACGTTCACCATAAACCACCACATTTAAACATTAAGCTTTTAGATGTTCACGAGTCTGAGTTGCTTTCTGATAATTTAGTTTCTTTTGTCATGGGGTTGCTACAATGGTCCCAATATTTGTACATGTGTGCATGGGTACTCGTCTTTAAGGTTATATGTCTGCACTGAGTTTTGTCCTGCTGTACCCTCTGCTTTCATGGTTCTGTTTTTGTTTTGAGATGGAAAAGGCTAGAAATAAGTTGTTTTCAGGCTTGTTCTTGTTTCATAATTTGTTTTGTTTCCTCTCTAGGTGGGGTGGGCATCGCTGCCACTCAGTTGTGTAAAACGGTAAATGATGTCACAGTGTTCGGCACCGCCTCGGCCAGCAAGCACGAGGTCATCAGCCAGGGCGGAGTCACACACGCCATCGACTACCGGACACGTGATTATGTGGAGGAGGTCCGTAAAATCAGCCCCAAAGGTGAGCAATGACACAGTACACCAGATTTAAAAATACAATCTATTATTCAAAAGTTTGAGGGCAGTAAGATTAAGAAAGAAATAAATGCTTTTATTCAGCAATGACAAATTAAATTGATCAAAGTGACAGTAAAGACACAAGATTTCTGTTTCAAATAGAACTTTGAACTTTGTATTTGCCAAAGAATTACAGTTTCCACGAAAATAAGAAGCAGCCAGCACAGCTGCTTTTAGTATTGATAATATAAAATAAATGTTTCTTAAGCATCAAATCAATATATTAGAATGATTTCTGAATGATCATGTGACACTGAAGTAATGACACTGAAAATTCAGTTGTCCCATCACTGGAATAAATTACATTTTGTAACATGTGACCCTGGACCACAAAACCGGTCATAAGGGTAATTTTAATCATTTTAATAATGTTGTAATAATATTTAATTTTTTAGTTTTAATAATTACATAGCTTAGCATAGGAAATGACAATATTTGGCTGAGATGTAACTATTTGAAAATCTGGAATTTGAGGGTGTAAAAAAATTCAAATATTGAGAAAATCACCTTTTAAAGTTGTACAAATGAAGATCTTTGCAATGCATATTACTAATCAAAAATTAAGTTTAGATATATTTATGGTAGGAAATTTACTAAATCTCTTCATGGAACATAATCTTTACTTAATTTCCTAATCGTTTTTGGCATTAAAATTTTTATAATTTTAGACAATGTATTTTTGGCTATTGCTGCAGATATAGTTCAGTATATTGCTATTTGTGGTCCAGGGTCACATATATTCAAATAGAATAAGTTGTTTTAAATATTATGATATTTCACAATATTGCAGTTTTTACTGCATTTCTGATCAAATAAATGCAGCCTTAATGAGCATAAAAGACGCTCATTAACAATAAAAAAACGTATCTACCCCAAACATTTAAACAGTAGTGTATTTGTGGTTAATAAACTTGTTTTAAGACCACATGTTAATAACTAACCACCATTTAAATGCAACATGTTCCCCCGCTGACTAATCACCACAAAAAAATCTATGTAAATTGTTTCAGTTTATTGTTTTTGCTTTGGGTGCTATGTGTGCAAATAGCCTAATAAATATACTGCAATTAAAGCCAGAATGGAAATCTAACATAAGAAGTCTTATAATAAGGCTTTCTGCTTTGCTGTTAGCAGACTGTTTTTGTATTTTAAACCTTGAAATCCATCTGTCCACTCTGCCTTTCACATTTGTGTTTTTGGTTGTGTATCTAATGTGTATATTGAGGTTGTGTGTGTGTGTGTGTGTGTGTGTGTGTGTCAGCTGCAACCCTAATGCGCTGTCTGATAAAACGTTGTTTATACCTTTATCACAAAAATTTACCAAACAAAATCCTTCCTCCTTTTGTTTAGCTTTTTTCCATGACCGAACATTTTATTTGATGTGCTCCTCTGAGCATAACAGTCTTAGAAATTTAGAAACACACTATCACATCGATGACATTCCACTCCGGTCAACACAAGAACAGCTTTAACCCATAAAGAACTTGCTTTAAAGAGAAAGAAATTTGTTTTACAGTGCAAATCTAAAAGCCAAAGCACAGCATAATTAACATTTTATGAATTTTAATGCATCCTTGTAAAATAAGAGTACTGATTTCTTTTAAAGAATCATACACTTCTTTTTAACGCATTAATGAAAGCCACAAAAGTGCTAAAATTAAATAAACTACTTTTCATTTACACAATATTCACTTATACAGTCAAACCAAAATTTATTCAGACACCTTAAACATTTCTGACATTATCACAAGTTATTTAATGTAGTTTAGAACATGGAAATAAAGTATAACAAGAACTTTGTCAGAATTCATCTTGATAATGTCAGATAACTTTGATTGAAAGTTACGTAATGGATTACAATCAACCATTCAGAAAACTGTTAGTATGACAATATTTATCAATACTTTAATCAATTACTAAGCAATGCTTAATTTTTTTATATAATTATATTCAGTCTGTGGTGTAAAACTGTCACATTAGCAATTAAAGGAAAAACACTAAACTTCATTTTGCTATCCTCACTTACATAAATTAACTATAATGTTGTGCACCCACTAGTAAAAAAAAAAATCTAAAATTATATCTGGTGTCTGGTATATCTGAATAATTTTTGGTTTGACTGTAATTCACACCAAAGTATGTTTAAGGAGACATCGGATGCCCATTTTCCACAAGTTGGTATGATTCTTTAGGGCCTTTATGTAATATCTGCAAAATACTTTGGTTAAAAATTCCTCAATGGTTGTGTAAAACAACACCTTTTTACCTTGTCAAAAACAGCTATGTTCGAAACAACCCATTTTGGTGCATGCCTCTTTAAATGATAATGAGCTACTGCTCACCCCGCCCCCTCTTCTGTTTTTTTGTGTATTCTGTGGCATGTTACCATCACCAACAAAACTAATCCACTGCGTCCTCAGTGGCTCTAATGATGGGAGAAAATGAAGACTCTTATGTTCACTTTTGCATTCAACTACAAAACACCTGCATTGCTTACGAACCATTGTTGTGGCTTCAGCTGCTCAAGTGCGGAGAAAATGGCATACAGTGTACAACTGTCTGAGGGAGGAAATATGCTAATACAGGACAGTTGTCAGCGGTCATGGGCAGAGCCTGAGCAATATGACATCATACTGCTCAGAAAATCAAAACTGCTTGATAATTGAGACAAAATTTAAAAAAAAATGAATGAATGGATTTTTATCATTGTTGGGTGGTTGTGTCCACACACTGCTAAGACACATTTGTATGTAAACGCATGTAAAAGTGAATTTCATCCGATGAACATCCAATGTCCTCTTTAAAACAGAAAACATGCACATTACTTTGGTCATTCACCATCTGTGTCTTTCTGCCTGTGTGTTTTAGGCTTGGACATTGTTCTGGATCCTCTGGGAGGCTCTGACACCCATAAGGGCTACAACCTGCTGAAACCAATGGGGAAGCTTGTCAGCTACGGTGAGCCACGACGGACTCTCTGAACATCAGCTCAGAGCTTACATTCCACTTGTCATGTCTTTTCATGTCACTTTGACCAAATCCTAGAGTTTAAATCTGTATGGCTGAGGTTTTTCCTGGTTAAACCCCAGCAGACAAGTCCGAATAGCTTGACAGTGACATATTACAGTAAATCAACTTCAGAAACACAATACCCGGAACAAGACCCCTTAAACAACATGGCGTCCTGACGTCCCACCCAACTGCCTTTGTCCCTCCGTCTCTTTCTCTCCTACTTGCTCTCTTCCTCTACCCTGCTTTATCAGAACAATGGCTCCTCTATCTGTCACAGAACCCAGAATGTGTCCGAATGTAGCAGACTGGGTCAGGTCCAAATCACAGGCCAACTCAGAGCTCGCTTTGTGTGGATATGTGTGTGTGAGAACGAGGGGCAGAGAGAGAGACAGAGAGGGTTGTCATTGCTTTATGTGTACATTTCCCCCTCTCTAATGGTACGATAGAGTGTAATTTACTCTAATATCCTTTGTCTTCCAAATATGTGGTGGTTTTATCTTATTTCATGCTAATAAGCCACCTTTGAAGTGGACAGAGAGAGTGATGGTCAGACCGTTAGAATATGAAAGAGAGGACATGTGCAAAACGAAGAGGATAATTGTGTGGAGAGACAGTAAAACGAGAGGGAGAAAACAAGCGAGGGAGTGACAGACATGGGAAGCGACACGAGAGGATGTGCGGACAGTGAGCGAATGAAGACGGGTCAAAGAGTGCAGTGTTGGAAAAGGGAAAAAGAGCACAAGAAGGAGGGCCAGAGAGGCATGTCATTCCTCTGTAAATGAAGAACGCTCGCTGTGGGAGCCATTAAGCAGTAATTCACCCGTCGGTCAACCGCACACACATTTTACATGCAGAAAACTCACACAAATGCCTATTCATGCTCAAGAAACATGCTCACAGTTCAAACGCCTCGCACACGCACAAAGACATTTTTACATGCTATGGGACGTAGGAATGGGTTGGTATGATGTAGTAATGTGCTGACTGGTCGAGATTTAGTCAAACCGTTTATCCTGCTTTATGTTTAGCTGTTTTATCTTAATTACATGTGAGGCCAGTGAAGCCGTATGGAAAAATATGAAGTTATAGAGTAGGAGGAGGATTGGTGCTAAACTGTTTTGGATTGATAACTAATGTAGCTAGTAAACAAGTTTTATGTAAATAAATAAGCTTTTCATTGATGTATGGTTTGTAAGGACAGGACTATATTTGGCCAACTTTTTGAAAATCTGGAATCTGGGGGTGCAAAAAAAGTCTGAATATTGAGAAAATTGCCTTTAAAGTTGTCCAAATGAAGTTCTTAGCAATGCGTATTACTAATCAGAAATTTTGATTTATTTACAGTAGGAAATTCAGAAAACCTCTTCATGGAACATGATGTTTACTAAATAGCCTAATGATTTTTGGCATAAAAGGAAAAAACAATATGACCCATACAATGTCTTTTTGGCTATTGCTACAAATATACCCATGCTAATTAAGAGTGGTTTTGTGGTCCAGGGTCACAAATATAAAACCATTCCCATGTGTTTATTTTTTTTTAAAGCTTTTTGTAACAACATAAAGAACAAAATATATAAACAACATAATGCAATACAGAACAGAAAGAAAAGCAATAGCTATGAGTGAAACGCCACATCATTATTGACTATTAAACGGTGCCACCTCGAGGAATAAAAATGAATTGCACGGATTCAGTCATCAGATATTTACATATTTTTGCGCCCAAAAAAAATATACTTGCACCTACACACCTCTAGCGACCCTATACACTGTTTACAAAAGAAAGATCAGAAAACAGACATTCTTTTATATTTTATCTTTTTTTATATTGTTCATAATAAGTAGATTGAGGAATAATAAGAAAGTTGATGTCAAACTTGAAAAAAATGAAGTAGAGAGAGGGTAGTGAATGACGTCCCAGGTCATACCTGAGGTATGCATTTAAGGGTTAAAGTAGCCCAATTCCACTGGAAAACCACAGACTTGGCAGCACTGCCGGCAGAGCAAACTCACCGCTCATGATACGCCAAATATTGGAAAAAAATCCTGAATTGGGGGTGCAGCTTATATAACTGGGGAACTGACTGCCTTCAGAGAGGTTTAGATGTATTTTCTTTTCATCTGGCCTCTATATTAATGTAGTATTCAAAAGCGCAGCTGCATTGTTTACAACAGTAACCAAGGAAATGCTGTGTCACTGCTGTTCCATAAGTGCCACCTGCTGTCAGAGAGTGAATTTGCATCTTATTCAGCACGTCTGCTGTTTTTTTTTTTCATTCAGATCTGTTTTAAGTAGCATAATTTCACAAAGATAAGGTCAGACCATACTGTTTTTGCTTCAGATTTTGGAGTTATACAATCTAATTTACATCAAAATGCAGTGGTTCTGCAACTGTTTAATGCATTCTGATTCATAAAACATAAACCTTGAATCTTAAACTGCTCAGCACTAACCAATGTATTTGTTGATGTTTGGACCCTGCAGGTGCCCTAACATGTTGGCGGGTCAGAAGAAGAACCTGTTTGCGGTGGCCAAAACCTGGTACCAGCAGTTCTCCGTACACACTCTGAGCCTGATCCAAGGAAATCGTTCAGTGTGCGGATTTCATCTGGGGTACCTGGACTCTGA
>NC_133361.1:47550400-47582770 GCF_049309525.1 Garra rufa
ATTCTCTTTCCTCAATCTGTCCACAAGTCAATCGTCAGGGCCAGGTTGCTTTTTCCCCGTTGCTAGGAGATGGCTCGCTGTTGCCGTGGTGCTGGTTGTTAGGTAGAGTGGTAAAGAAGAGGTGAACTGGGGGGGAAAAAACAGAGAGGGAGACAGGTGGACTGACCAGAGACTAGCTGATATGCTGAAAACTAAAAGAAGGTGGCACATTCATCTTTATTTTAGCATTATATGATTGTAAAATTATGATAGGTGGATATATTGACATCATTAACATCAAACTGTAGTTGCTTGGCTGAATAACAATTGCGTATGTATAAAATCAAATAATAAATAAAATGTATTTAATATAAAAAATTTAATAACAATTTTATTGCTCATTTTATAATTTTACTACTATTATAATATTAATAAATATTAAATAAATGAAAATTACATTTACATTACATTAAAAAATGTCATTAACCGGCTTTTTTTTTTTTTTAATTCAAACCGGTTTTAAAACGGTAATAATACAGAAGGAACACATGAACAGAAACTGTAAAATGCAGATTCTGCTCTGAGTATACTGATTGATTTTTTTTTTTTTTATAATTATAATAGTAATAATGAATAAAATATTGTTTCTATTTTATATTATAAGATTATACTAATATATATATATATATAATATATTATTATTTTGCCTTTTATCGTTTCCGAAATAAACTGATAGCCTTGCCAGTAAATGTTTTTTTTTTTTTTTTTTTTTTGTGATTTGCAGTAAATATGTGACGCTGGACCACATTAGACAACATTTATACATCTAAAAACAATTATGTATGGTTTGTTATGATAGAAAAATAGTTGGCTGAGATACAATTATTTGAAAATCTGGAATCTAAGGATGCAAAAATCATACTGATAAAATAGCAATGCATAATACTAATAAAAAACTGAGTTAAAAAAAAAAATATATATATATATATATATATATTTATATATATATATATATATATATATATGGTAGGAAATTGATCTTTACTACTGATTTTTGGCATAAAAGAAAAATGTATCATTTTCACCTATACAGTGTATTTTTGGCTATTGCTACAAATATATCTATGCTACTCTGGTTTTGTGGTCCAGGGTCACATATGGTCCATGAAATCAGAATTGGAGTTTTGTGTATTTTTCCAAATCTGTTAACTTAAAGGGATAGTTCACCCAAAAAAGAAAAATTATGTCATTAATTACTCCCCTTCATGTCATTCCAAACCCATAAGACCTCAGAACACAAATTAAGATATTTTGGATGATATCCGAGAGCTTTCTGACCCTGCATAGACAGCAATTCAACTGACACGCTCACCCAGAAAGGTAGTAAGGACATCATTAAAACAGTCCATGTAACATCAGTGGTTCAACCGTAATGTTATGAAGCTACAAAACACTTTTTGCGCACAAAATTTGAATGAAGACATTATTTTTGTTTTCCTTTTGCACAAAAAGTATTCTTGTAGCTTCAAAACATCAAGGTTGAACCACTGATGTCACGTGGACTGTTTTAACAATGTCTTTACTACCTTTCTGGGTCTTAAACGTGTCAGTTGTGTTGCTGTCTATACAGGGTCAGAAAGCTCTTAGATTTCATCAAAAATATCTTCATTTGTGCTCTGCAGATGAGTGATGGCCTTACAGGTTTGAAACGACATAAAGGTAGGTAATTAATGACAGAGTTTTCATTTTTGGGTGAATTATCCCTTTAAAGGATTTCTCATACTAAATGTTTGTTCAATAGAATGCTCTTTCAGCAAATCTCAGTTCTCACTGGTGTTAATCTAAAGGCTTGTGTCTGGAGTTCAGCCGCTTCACTCACCGCAGTAAGAGCAAGACCACTAAATTGGAGACGTAAAGAATCTCATAAAGGGTGTTTGCATGCGCGTGAAGTTCGGTATTAGATCAACTGTCAACAGCTTGTTAGATATTCTTACCACAGCAGATGGCCAGTCAAGCTGCTCTCTCTGCCGTTCCTCTTCCGCACCCTCACCAACTCTCTCTCTCTCTCTCTCTCCCTCTCCCGCTCAGGTTGGTGATGCCATGCGTAGGATGCAAGAGAGGAACAACATCGGTAAAATCATCCTCACCACTGAGGCCATGAAGGAAGAGGAGAAGAAAGAGGAGGCCAAGAAGGACGAGGAGAAGAAGAAAGACGACAAGAAAAAGGATGACAAGAAGAAGGACGACAAGAAGAAGGACGACACCAAGAAGGAGGAGAAAAAGGAGGAGAAGAAAAAGGAAGAGGTCAAGAAGGACGACAAGAAAGCAGAAGAAAAGAAGGAAGAGGCTAAGAAAGAGGAGAACTGAGTGGAGAGAAACATTGTGGATGTGCTTTGTGTCTGTGTCAGCGGTTTGGGAGTGGTCTGAGTGTGTGTATGTGTGTGTTATATGTGTGTGTGTGGAGGGGTGTATAGTGTAATTAGCTTAACCCCAGGTGATTCCTGACATTAGACCTGCACTTCTACAATCATTAAATCAGAAACCGAATTCACACACCGCTTACATTCACCCACCCACACACACACACACACACACACACACACATTTTACAACCAAGGGAACACACCACTTTATTGTTCTGTTGTAACCCGGTAGTATTTATTCCCGGTTCTGCTGCGTCCTTTCTAACTATTTCGTATGACTTCATGCCGCCGAGGCGTGTTATGGCAGTATTATCCTTTTTATAAATATCACCTCAGTGTTTACTCAACCGACGTCTTTAATTATATAACAAAGTAACCTTATTCTGCACCCTTTAAAACGTACTACCATATCCTCTAACGTTATTCCTGCCAAACTAATGCACTATACAATTATTGTATTCCTTTGTAGACGCAAACCAAAAACCACCTCGTCCGCTCTCTACACCCCTCCGTGTGTTTGCGTATCCACCGTGAGATTGGGTTTTTTCTGTTCCCTGAAGTGGGTGCACTTGTTTGATTCGCCACACGTCATCAGAAGTGAAAGAGCTTTTTTTTCACAAAAACAAGAGCACCCACCTACACTCCCATTGTTTATGTTGTTTTCCCCTCATTGGACCAGACTCACTGACATGCACTCAAGCCCCGCCCCCACGGAGGAGTCGGGGTGGTTTCCGATTGGCCGAGAGACACAACAAGCTTCTTTCATGCGCGCACATGTGCGCTAAACACGTCGCCAACGTTACCCCAAAAAACTAACAAGGGTGTTTTAGGCTTCAGCTGATCACGGGGCAAGTGCCAGGGTTTTAATGAGCCCAGCTTGGCAAGCAGAACCAATTATAGAGCACATTCCCCCAGCCTTTTTTCCCATCGTTTCGCTTCTATCAGATGTGGACTCATAAAGACAGGAGTGGCCTTTCATTCCAGAACCTCCTCCAGGATTCCTCAGGATCCTGACGCTTTCCGCCCCTCGCTCCCGTGTGACGGCTTACCACACGATCATGCGGACCTGCAGCTCGCATTTAAATATGATCTGGCTTTTCTAACTCTGCTCTCTCTCTCAGCTTTCGCTTACCCTTTTCGTCATTGTGGTTGGCATAGCAACTGCAGTTAGGGATGACAGCTAGGTCTCACCCCCACATCTCAGACGGACGCAAACACACAACCGCTCGTGTCTCCACAGCGGCTTCTTTTATACCATAAACTTTGGTGGTTTTATTTTAATGCGTTTAGGAATGTGGCTACACCCTCTCTTAGACATGTCAATCAAGCCCTCTGGCTCCTCCCTCTCCCCGTTCTCAGAGAGCAGTGATCTACTGCCTCCGCTGGTGATTTATATGCATTGCAGTGCTATCATTCAAGTAATCAAGACACCTGCTGACCGCTCTCTTTCGTCTCGCACTGTGAGTCTGGTTCATTTCAGTGAGTGTTTATGTGAAGCCACATCCCCTCTTTTATATGTGCGTTTGTTGTGTGCGAGAGTGTGTGTGTGTGTGTGTGTGTGTTTCTGTATTTGACCGTCTGTCCTCAGGTTTGTTGTCGGATTTAGATTCAAATGTTCTTTCTTTCTGTCTCTCTACCTCCCTCATGCTACTTTATGCTACCGTCTGGCATTTTAACCGTCTCTTTCTCTCCTCCTCTCCGTCAGTTTCTAACTCTTGAATATTCCGGCCCCTGTGAACGGCCTGCATTGGTTTGCTATCGTTTGCACTCAGCTTGCACTTATAGAGAATGGCCTTTCCACAGCCACTCCACCGCATCTCTGGTTCCCATCTGGGTTTTCACTCAGACCTTCCGCTTCAGTCGCATTCTCGTTCTCCCACCAACACACTCGCTCTTTATGCGCCCGTGAAACCAGTGTTTGAACATGCATGGAGATGCTCAGAAGGCTGCATTGTTTAATGCATGCTTGTGTTTACATAATCATTACGAGTGTAGATAACCCAGGTTCAGGTCTAGAATGCACTGGGGCGGGTGTGGAACAGCCAAACTATAGTCTGAAGAGTCACCGTGTTCCAACTTACTGAATCCCGATCTGGATTTTAGTTCCGGATCCGAGGGATTGTGTTTCAGTTTCTTGTGTTCCGCTGGTTCTCTTCCTGTGTTCCTGTGGATGGTGACTCAGAGCACCAAGTGACCCTAACTAACACTTCAGTGAAAAATATCCGTCCTCTTTGTGTTTTGTTTGATTTTCCTTATTTTTTTTATTTTTTTTGTATGTTTGTTTGTTTGTTTTTGTGGTCTGCATTTCAGTAGTTTGAGTTCAAAAGGCTTTGCTGCAGTTCCTCTAAAATGTGATGAATCATGTGATTTTGTTGGTCCTGACCGAGTGTGCCAAACTTTTTCTTGAAGGCATGACCTTCGCTATAACTGTGCTTACTGTACTGAAGAAGAAAAAAAAAAGAAAAGAATGAAAGATGAAGAAAAAAAAAACTAACCGTCTGTGGTTTTTGTCAAAATGACCTTGCAGTAAAAGATCTTGAAAAGATTCTGAATTCGCTCCTGTCGTGTGTGGTCAACTACGCCCTGAATATTATTGGTGCTGACTGATTTCCGACTTTTTTTTATTTGTTTTCCGCTAATGTTCGAATCCATGCAAAACCTCTCGTTCTCACTGTGCCTCAGTCGTAGACCAACACCAGATTGCCTCCACGCATGTTTACAAGCGAATGCATTTACACGCACGTAGACAGTAGTTCGTCCCCAACGCCTACGTCTCAGCTCTGCTGTCCTGAAGGGCTGGAATCTCATTCCCACTGATCTGAAACCCCCCAGATCAGGTGTACTGTTGTTTACGGATGCACTTTTGTGTATCATGTGGGTGTTCGTAGGAAATTAGGCGGATTTTCTAACTTATGACCCGAGGTAACCCACCAAAAGATCCAGCAGCAGTCAGAATGAACGAATGATCAATGTCTAGTTTTCAAGCCGTTTCAGCCCACAAGCATTTGCTGGCTATTCATTGTTTATCGTTTTTTGTTTCTCAGTGAATGTATTTCACCCTTATGTCGTTTCAAACCTGTGTGACGATGGCTTCTGTGTTTGTCGGTCAAATGGAAGTCAATGAAAGACGTTATCTTTTTTTTTTTTTTTTTTGGCAGAAGAAAGAGTCTTACAGGTTTGGAACGACATGAAGGTAAGTAATAATCACAGAAACTATGCCTTTAAAGGAGAAGTTCACTTCCAGAACAAATTCACAGAATTTACTTACCTCCTTGTCATCCAAGATGTTCATGTCTTTCTTTCTTCAGTCGTAAAGAAATTGTTTTTTGAGGAAAACATTACTGGACTTCTCTCCATATAATAAACTTCAATGGTGCCCCCAAGTTTGAACTTCCAAAATGCAGCTCAAATGCAGCTTCAGAGGGCTCTAAATGATCCCAGCCGAGGAAGAAGGGTCTTATCTACTGAAACAATTGGCCATTTTCTAAACAAATTGACAATTTATTTGCTTTTTAACCTCAAATGCGTCTTGTCTAGCTCTGCCTGAACTCTGTGTTACCAACCCAGTGTTTACAAAGTGAACATGCAAAGAAGATCAAACACCCTTTACAAAAAAGGGTAAAACGGCGATGTAGGCCGTTTTTTGAGGTTGGAGAAGACAATGAGATGGGAGTTTTTTTTCTCGACATACCCTTACTGTCTTGAACAGGAATACACAGTACACGCAGAGCTAGACAAAACTAGCATTTGAGGTTAAAAAGTCTATATAAATTATTATTATTATTTTTTTTTTTTTAGAAAAATTACCAATTGTTTTGCTAGATAAGACCCTTCTTCCTCGGTTGGGATTTAGAGCCCTTTGAAGCTGCATTGAAACTGCATTTTGGAACTTCAAACTCGGGGGCCCCAGTGACGTTCACTCTATGGAGTGTTTTCCTCAGAAAACATAATTTCTTTACGAATGTAGAAAGAAATACATGGACATCTTGGATGACAAGGGGGTGAGTAAATCAACTGTACATTTTTGTTCTGGAAGTGAACTTCTCCTTTTAAATTCTAGTCCCAGAGCCCCGTTCGCAAGCAAACCCTACTGTGTTTTCATTTCCAGATGATCCAGCAGCGCCATTCAGGTTCTGGAATGCATCTCAGCTGCTTATGTCATCATAGCGGCTGTCGATTAGGTTTCATCCCTAGTTCTGTCTGCATTGGCTGACGTTAAGCGCCGTTGGGTCCGTTCAGAGACCGTTCGGAGCACCCACACCCCAAAAACGATGACATCTGGGCTGGGAATGCTCAGTTTAAATCTTTTAAGGTTTATAGCGTGATGGTTTGGAGTATTCTTCCTCTTCCTTTTTTTTTTTTTTTTTTTTTTGGAGCTCGCAACGGCTCCACAATGAGCTCAGCCACAGGTGCGAGTGTCTCTCGTGGATATGGAATTGTGCGACTGGGAGCCAGAGAGAGGCTCAGATCGAGCCAAGCAGCTTCCTTCCTCAGTCTCTCAATCCAATAGCTTTCCCAGAACAGGAAACGCCCCTCAGGTTTGCAGAGTGCAGAATTCCTGCTGCAAATGCAGCCTTAACCAGCGCAGAATCACATTACGCCTAGACTTTATTTACAATGTTATTTACACAAAACTAGTGCCGATTGCCTACAGTGAAATGTATTTATTAATTTATGCATTAATGAAACCACTAATGAAATGAAGCTTTGAAAGGCTTTTAGCTCTAAATTTATACGGCAGATGTATTTGCCTTCTCTTTGACTGGCACATACGAGAAACAGTGAGTCATTGTGGACTGTTTCCCACACATGCTCAGCGTAACAGGTCTATCTTTGTCTCTGCACACATCACGCTGTCTTCATGCACTTTTTATGTACATTCGGATGCGTACTTGCGCTAACAAAGATCTCGCGTCACGAAAGGCTCCGTTTGCACTCTGTGAATTACGGTTTCAACTTTCCTGCTTGGCTTTTTGAATGAAGAGCCAATCAGAGGCACCAGCTTACATTCCTGTTCACTGATTGGTTCTGAATTTAAACCACGCCCATATCCATCAGCATTAATGCTCCTCCCCCCTCCACACACGTCAGAGAAGCACCACGGGTTGTTTGTGTTGTTGTTGTTTGTTTCTTGAAGCCCTCCATGAAAACGTTCTTCATTTGATTTTGAGAATCTGAAGTGCTGCTGTTTCTGTGCTTGACTCTGGGTTGGTTGGACTGCGTGTGGTCATGAGGACCGTAGAGTTCATAACGCTTCTGTGTGTGATGTGACCATTTTGCCTTACATGTTTTCCAGGACTAATTAAAGAGCATAACTAAAAGAGGTGTTTACGGAGTCGTTATTAAAACATGCTTCAGCCATAAAGAGATGCACTTTTTTTTTTTTTTTAGATTTATCGAAGTTTATTTTAGTAGCATAATCAGATCTGATTTGTTTTCGTTTTTTTGGTCCACACAGTGTTGTCATTCACAACACATCATGTTTTCACTGAGTAGTTTAATATTTATGTTTAATATTTAGGTTTTCCGGTGTTGACTAAATTTCATTAAATGTGAAGGGGGAAAAAAACAAGGTATGTTTATACAATGCAAATCATTTTCATACTTAGTATGTTTGCCTAACCTTTCACTAAAAATGTCAATATTATATATTTACTTCAAGATCAATCTAACAACAGTTGAGGTTTGTTTAACCAAGGGAAAAAAAAAATCATCAAGGCTGCATCTATTTGATCAAAAATACAGGAAAAAATTAATATATTGAAATGTTATAACAATATAAAATAACGTTTTTTATTTTATTTTACTTTAAAATATTCCTGTGATGTGAAGCTGAGTTTTCATCAGTTATTACTCCAGTCTTAAGTGTCAATTGTCCTTCATAAATCATTCTAATATACTGATTTATTATTACAGTTATCAATGTTGGAAACAGTTGTGATCTTCGCTGTCACTTTTTATCTATTTAACATACCCTTGCTGAATAAAAGAAGTAATTTCTTTCAAAAAAAAAAAAGAAAGAATAAAAAATGACTGACCCCGAACTTTTGAACGGTAGTGTATATTGTTAGAAAAGATTTCTATTTTAAATAAATGCTGTACTTTTTAACTTTTTATTCATCAAAGAATCCTAAAAAAATAATCACAGGTTCCAAAAAAAATATTATATATATCCAAACATTGGTAATAAATCAGCATATTTCTGATGGATCATGTGACACAAGACTGATGTAATGATGCTGAAAATTCAGCTTTGATCACAGGAATAAATTAGATTTTAATGTATAATAAAATGGTAAAAATTTGTTTTACATTTGTATTATTATTATTAATAATTCTTTAACAAATATTAGAAATCTTACTGATCCCAAACTTTTAAACAGAAGTGAATTGTCCTATAATTTTACTGGAAACATGACAAAGTTACAATTCTTTTTAAATTATGTATTTATTTATTTATTTATTTATTTATTTTGTGGAGTGTAGTGAAAAACAATAGGAAGAAAAATATAAATGGAAGTAACACAAACCGTACATAATTCACAGTTAATTCACAAAAAAAAAATCTGGAAATATCAGGGAATTTTAAAGGAATTATAATGGGAATTTCCTTACCCAATACTATTTTTCTCAAATCTTTTTTCCCCCTTAAACTCTAAGAAATGGATTTTTGTTATGAGTGCACATTTATAAACCTTTTTTTTTTTTTTTTTTTTTTATCCAGTAATAATGAACAACTCGAAAAATCCATGAAATTTGTTACCCTGGACCACAAAGCCAGTCATAAGGGTCAATTTGTTTGTTAGGAAAGGACAATATTTGGCTCAGATACAACTATTTGAAAATCTGGAATCTGAGGGTGCAAAAAAATCTAAATACTGAGAAAATTGCCTTTAAAGTTGTCCAAATGAAGTTCTTAGCAATGCATATTACTAAACAAAAATTAATTTCTGATATATTTACAGTAGGAAATGTACAAAATATTTTCATAGAACATGATCTTTGCTTGATATCCTAAAGATTTTGGCATAAAAAAATTATCATTTTAACCCATACAATGTATTGTTGGCTATTGCTACAAATATACCCGTGCTACTCGAGACTGGTTTTGTGGTTCTGGGTCACATTTCATTTGAAATCATGTCACAAAATCAAGTCATTTTAGTAATTAACCAGCTGCAAAGAATACCATCCCTTATATTGTGTAAAACAAAATCTCTACAAAGTAGTACTTTTTTTCAACATTAATTAGATGTAATCTAAGTGTACAATTTATTGTAGGTGTCAGGTTTTTCTCGCAGTTGAACATATTTGTTACACCCAACACAGCATTTTTGACAATAACAAACAACATCAAACAATCATGCTAGTTAATACACTATTCAGAACAAACATTTAATGGATTGCTGTGTCTCACAAAAGAAAAATCAAGGTGTTCAAAATCAAGGTTCAAAGCGCTCTAATGTTCTTCTAGTGCCAGGTCCTGCCATGACCATGACTCCCAGTCGTCTCTTTCGGTGTCCAGCACCATGACTGTGCCCATGCGAATGTCCTCTATGTCCACTACTTGTACGCCGGTGTGTTTCATGCCCTCTTTTAGCATGTGAGCCCCGGGTTTGTCTACTCCTGTGTCTGTGTTTATGCCTAGTGCCATGAGTTTTCTTATTAGACTCTCCTCTAGCATGTCCAGTTGTTTTGTCTTTACTCCTGAGCTCTCGTTTTTCTAGAGTCGTGCTGCACTCTAGTGTTTTCGCCTTTTGAGGTGCCACTGAAAATGCCTCATGTCCTTGGTGGGCTTCATTTAGACACAGCGGGCAGATGAACCGCTGGTCTGTCTGACAATTAAACTCCGGTAGCTTGTTGTGGCGCAAACAAATATTTCCTTTAGGTTCCCTGCTTACAACAATAACTGTGCGCTTTTCTCTGGGATAGTCATTGTTGCGATATCTCAGGTGGCCCCTGCAGCACAAATCTTCACACATCTTGAAGTCTTTTGCAGTGCAGGGTTCTGTGTGTGTGTGTCTAGGTCCATCATAATGTGTCGGTGGAGAATCCTGAAGGCCTGTGTTTTTAAACCGCTCCACCACTTCTGCAAACATAGTGTTTTTGTTGAGCACCGGTCGAGGCGAGAAGGTCTTCCTGCACTGAGGGCAACTGTAACCCATCTCCTTGCTGCCATTTTTGTCCCAGTAGTCTTTAACACAGCTCATGCAGTAGTTGTGTCCGCAGGGAATCGTCACTGGATCCTGGAGTGCGTCCAGACAGATTGGACAGTTGAATGGATCAAGGTCTTCAAAACTCTCCTCTGCCATTTCAAACTCTGGTCTGAACTAATAATTAGCTGTTATAAACTCAACGTTCGCTCTCTCTGCACATCGTAAGCTCTGTGGTTATGTTCCATACCAAGTGCAAGAGGAAGAAAAAAAAAAAACAGGTATGTGTTTGAGGACAGGAACCTGTTTGACAGGTTCAACCCTGTAAACTGTTTTTTTTTTTTTTTTTTTTTTTGGCACTGCTTTTCCCTTAGAAAATATGCTCATGAAATGACTCATGAAAAGCCATTAAAACTTCAATTGGGGTCAAAAGTTTACAAACACGGAATCTGCAAAAATTAATTATTTTTGAGTGGATCATACAAAATGCATGCATTTTTTTAAATTTAGTACTGACCTGAATAAGATCTTTCACATTAAAGACGTTCACATATTAGTCCCCAAGAGAAAATAATAGTTAAATTTATAAAATATTACCCTGTTTGAAATTTGTGTTGTTACCTGAATGATCCATATCTGTTTTTGTTTAGTGATAGTTGTTCATGTGCCCATTGTTTGTCCTGAACAGTTAAACTGCCCACTCTTCTTCAAAAAAGTCCTTTTGGTCCCAGATTCTTTGGTTTTCAAGCATTTTTGTGTTTTTGAGCCCTTTCCAACAATGACTGTATGATTTTGAGATCCATCTTTTGACACTGAGGACAACTGAGGGACTCATATGCAACTCTTACAGAAGGTTCAAACGATCACTGATGCTTCAGAAGGAAACATGATTCATTAAGAGTTGGGGGTGAAAACTTTTGAACAGATATTTGCCAAATATATTTTCTTTTCACTTAGTACTGCCCTTCAGAAGCTATAGAAGATACTTACATGAAGACAAATAAGTTAAATTTACCCTGATCTTCAAATTTTCACCCCCAACCTTTTTTGCGCTTTACAGTTGTTAATTTTCATAAAAGCACATGATCCTTTAGAAATCATTCGGATAAGCTCATTTTCCGAGGTTCATAACACTTGTGTTTCTTAATATTTTTATGGAAACTAATCCCTTTTTTTGATGAATAGAAAGTAAAAAAAAAGTCTTTGCTAAAAAAAAAATACTAATATAAAAAGAAAACCTGACCCCATCCATCCATTTATCCATCCGCCTTTAGATCAAGCGGCTGATCATAAGAAACATGTATTATGTTTGGTTCAACCATTTGAAATGTATTCTTAGAGGTTTCATAATTTTATGAGATTATTTAGAAATAAAGTCATTAAAATTACCATCAGTTCTTCACGAACAGTGTTTCTTCACTATATTAACCACATGCAACTACAGGCCTTGGAGAAAATTCTTGTTTTGAGATGCCAGCAGCTGCTGATGCAGTCCATGCAGAAACTGTGTCCGCAGGGAATCGTTGCAGGACCGCTGAGTTGCTCATGTAGCAGCAGATTTCTCCAGCTCAGCCATTTTGATGAAGACAATGCAGTGGAGAGACCAGGAATACTGCCAAAGGCAGGTTTTCTGCTTTAAAAGCACAGGCTTGTGGGGGTCGGCTCTGTGCAGGCTGGATGTTGAGTAGAGATGCAGGGAAAATAACATCCCAGAGGGGACAAACCAATAATGTTCAATATGTTATGACACAATATCGACAGTTTGTTTTAAACAAATGCTGAACATTTACTGTATTTGGAAAGTTACTAATGTGCTTCAGTTGAATCGTATAACATTAAATCATTTTCCTAATGCTTTTTAACATGCTCATCAAATTTAGGAAACCAGAAAAGTATGAAACTTGGTGATATAAATCACAGAAACAGACTTGCGCACAAATATTTTTATGCTTTAAAGGGGACGTATGAAAATCTGACTTTTTCTGTTAAATTGCTATAAAAGTAAGCTGCTGCCACACAGATCAAATATAAACATGCGATTTATTTCCCAGCTGTTTACCTTCACAGACATAACCGACTGTGGTTTTAACATAAACTTGTGTGTGTTTGACAGTTGAAGCGCAATAAGACATGAAAGAGAACTTAGTTTAGTACTCACATGTCTTGTGACAGCTGCTTTCTGTGTGCGCTTAGAAAACCATATATCTCCATTCTGGAAAAGTGGCCGGGGAGCAGCAGCTCATTTGTTTAAAAGTGAAATTATTAAGCCGTCTCTTTAAATTTCTTATTGGCTGTAGCAGTGTTTTGGTTGTGAGCAGGTCTTTCTGCACTCAGGGCAGCTGTACCCTGTCGCTTCTTGTTGATCAGTAGTGCCTGATGCAAGCCGTACAGTAGCTGTGTTCATCCTGAAGAAGGTCCAGACACTCTGCAGAGCTGAGCGAATCTCCAGCCACTGTTATATCAGGTCAGACTGAAAAAAGAAAGGTAGAGAGAAGTGGAATATGACCCTGTTGCTCAGATTTCATTTTGATGTAGTAGGAAAAACTGCAGGAATGTTTCTGTGCTTGTTTTTGTAGAGTGGAAGAAAGGAACAAGGAAAACATTGATAAGATTTATAAGTATACGGTATCCACCTTATTTTTCAATGCGGAAGTAAGCTGTTTTCTGGTAATGTGTGAGACTTCCGGTTCATAAGCCGACGTAGGGAAATAAAAAGAAGAATAACTACGTGCAGTAATTGCCACAACTGTTTGCACTACAAACTAGTGTGTTCATAATTAAGATAATATGTTAAAATAATACGGTAAGACACACCAGCAGCAAAACAAGCTGTTTTGTACAGCTAAAAATAGCTGGGCACAGAAGAGACCGGAAGCCAGACAAATTAAATTTACAAAATGGCCAGGAAAAATGAGGTGGATAATATACAGTAAAAACTCATTTTAATGGGAATAATTTTATTCAGCCTACAGACATGAGTCATATCACAAAGCAGAGTAATTCAATAGGGGTCCACCAATTATTTTTAGGTAAAATAAAAATATGCATTACAAATACAATATTGAGTATTTCAATCAAAGCTAAAATTAAGAAGGTAATATTAGACAAGAGTTCAGTGTATATAACCACTGAGTATTTGGTAATAACGCCCTAATAACCTTTGCATTACCCATGCATTGTGGCTGCATGTTTTGCAAAAAAAAATCTAGTGAGCTATCTACTATTCAATCAAAATCTATTATATATTATGGTTTTACAACAAAATAATACAGATATTCAATATTCATTTCCCTTATAAAAGCCTGAGTAGAAGCAATCTGACAGATCAGAGATGTGCTGGGCTGATGAAGGTTGAATTTAATTACACAGTGACTAACAAACCAACCTCTAAAACAAGATCATTGTTTAATTAAAAGCCTACTCAACTGATTCAAAATATACAGAGCATTATGTTGAGCGTTACTGATGCTATACATCAATGATGATAAAAAAAGATTATACAATGACAATGGCTATCTAAAATGAGTATAAAAGTACAAAAAAACTTAACAGAAATACTGTATGCAAATTATTATAAAATTATTTAGATCCTGATTTACATTGATTATTGCCTGATTTACATTTCTAGACAAAGAAATACATCAAAAAATAAAGTAATACACGGTTTACTAATTATTTGTGGTCTTAATGATTTGTTTTATTCTCAAGGTCAGGATTTGGCTTGATCTTGACCAATTGCAGGTACTCCTTCAATCCCATGAGCCACCAGTGCCTCACACAAGCAAGCAAAGTATGTAGAGTCAGGATATCCATTGCTGCACACAAACAAATATTTTACGTTCACACAAAAAGTATATTTGTATATTGTATATTTGAAATATAAAATTATTGCATTCTGAGAAATTAAGCATTCTTCGTCCTGGTCCACATTTATTAAATGTGATAAACTAAATGTGATTTATCTTTCAGGCCTACATTTTTAAAACTTTCTTACAATGTTTTCCTTACGAAGAAAAACTGCCATAATTTATTCAAAATACTTTTTTACTTCAAATGCATTAATATATTTATTACTGATATAAAATTATAATTAAACATTATTTGTAGTATTTTTAATGCACAATGCACAACTTGTGAATCAAATTTAAATTGCAGTTCTGATTCCTTTTTGCAACCTTAATTCAAATTCAGAAATAATGTAACAGGAATTTAAAGGAAACCCTGGGTGTAAAGACTTGTATGGCTCTAACTGAAATATGTAGATTTAAGTTCTTTAAAAATTCCACATTATTTTATACATATTTTGGACTATGGTGGGGGGGGGGGTCTTTTCTGCTATAAAAGAGATCCTAGTTTGTGGACACTGTAGTTGGGGCAATCATCCCTCTGGTTAGGCTAACTGGCACTAATACATCCTTGCTAAAATGAATTAGTGCTCTCTAAAATCATAGAAATCACACATTTACATGTCTATGCCACCAGCATGGCATAATTATCTTGGCAAGCTTAGCGTTTGTTCAACTTAGCATCTGAACTCACCCACTCTTCCCTCCATCTGTCTTGGTCTTGTGGGGGATCCTGCCCCAGGTTACTTTTGCATCACCACCAGCCTTCTTGCTTGAGCTAACAGTAAATGTTAGGCCTTGATTAAATGCTTTTATCAGGCAGGACAATAAACTCTTTCCCTTCGGGTCGAGTGGCAGATAAGCCACAAATAGACCACCCTCAAATGGTGACCCAGGACAGGGATCCTTGTCCTAGAAGAGGTATGTGTAACATGGAATTACATGGTGAAAATATTATGTATACAGCGGTGGCCAAAATGATTGGAACACTAGTATTTTCACCAGCTAAAAATGGTTTTAAGTCAGTTGTTTCTATGTTTTGCTGTAGTGTGTCAGTAGGAAATATCAGTTTACATTTCCAAACATACATTTTGCCATTAATTGTAAAAATCCAGTGAGATTTTTGTTTGCACAAGGAGTTTGACAACAGCCAGTGCTCCACACAGAGATCAGATCTCATCATCATCATCCAGTCTGTCTGGAATCACATGAAGAAAGAGAACAAACAGAGACAATCTAAATTCAGAAGAACTGTGGCAACGTCTCCAAGACCTACCTGCAAAGCTACCTGAAAAACTATGCACAAGTGCACCTAGGGCAAAAGCATTTTTACACAAGTGACTAAAACTTTTAATAGCACTGTATCTTTGCAGGTAGGTCTCTTGAAGCATCTCAGAGACTTTGTCACAGTTCTTCTAGATTTAGTTTGTCTCAGTTTGTTGATTCTTCATGCCATTCAAGTCAGACAGGATGATGAGATCTGATCTCTGTGTGGAGCACTAGCTGTTGTTAGACTCCTTGTGCAAACAAAAATCTCACTGGATTATTACAATTAATGGCAAAATGAATGTTTGGACACACTACAGCAAAAGATAGAAATAATTGACTTAAAACCATTTTTAGCTGGTGAAAATACTAGTGTTCTAATAATTTTGGACTAATGTCTAAGATGCTTTAATTAATAAACTGTATATGAGGTAATACCCCTTGTATGCCATCGGGTATGTGGTATGTGATCTTCGCCGCTGTGTATTTGCTATAGCCTGGAAGACTCAAAGTCATCTCCACACATGCCATAGTGCCTTGGATGCCTTTATGTTCTTTGCTGTCCTCTTTCCCTAAATGCTCCTCCCCATTCTGATGTTCTTGCTGTGTATCCTTTGAGCCAGAACTCTGAATTGAATCCCCCTGCATCTTCTTCTGAGAGTCCATGTCTTCTTTTCCACACACTCTGCAGAATTTATGCAGTTGTCGGCAGTCAAAGCAAAGGATGACACCACAGGTGGTCCGTTTTACATTTGCATTATTTACTCCGCACACACATCGCAGGTTGGTCTGTTTCAAAGTCATTGAGGTATCTTGTTTTTTGTGTGCCTCAAGTGGTAAAGAAGTTGGCCCGTCATTTTTTTGTCTTGTTGCGTCTTTAGCAAATTGACTATTGACTAGTGAGTTTGTCTTGCTTAATTCTTCCTTTGTAGATCTAGGGTTTTCCCATTTTTCCAGTGTAGCTGATTTTGGTTTGGTTGATTGATCTCCACTCCGATGACCGCTGTTAGACCGAACCACTTGACTTGTATCCTGAAAAAGACTTTGATCAGACTTCAAGTGATCAGCTTTTGTTGACCGTACGCTCAAAGAAGACTTGGCTGCTCCTTGATCTACACCATCCTGCAAGGTCTTCATCGGTGGTAAGGAAGAAGACTTCTGCCTAAGATATACTTCCTTAAATACATCACTGGCTTGAGAACACAGACATTTCGGGCCAACCAAGAAAATCCTGTTCTCCATGTTGTACAAGCTGACCTTGCGAAAACGTGACCGCACATTCATGCAGCAGGTTTCAAACAGTTTATCTTTTTCAACTATGCCAAGCTCTGTCAAACATAACTGCTCAATACAAAAGTCGCTGGCTACCATAGCCACTAGATTCTGAAGCTGCCGATGACTTTCTCCAACTTTTGATGAATCAGTGCCTTTCAGTGTCACACTCATCTCACTCGTGGCTGATGGTTTCTCAATCATTTGCAAGTCAGATTTTATATCATCCAGTTGTTTGCCATAGGCCTCCTTCATGTAGCTCCACGTAACACAAGACACAGTAAGTTCTGCTTCCACTGTGGGAATCGGACTATGTTCATTGAGTTTTCCACCACTGAGGCTGTTGGATCTTGCTCTTTGCGGGGCATATGTGCTAATCATTGGTGTAGCTGTAATCTGGTTAATTTTCACCTGCTCTTTTGGAACTGGCCGACCTGAGAAACTATTTGATCTTCTTAAGGGGGGCTTGGAAGTGGGCAGTGATGTTAAAGAGGGAGCAGCTGCCTTCACTTCAGTATTATTGGCTGGCAGGGCATTTACACTTGTGTGCACTGAAACTTTGACTCCTGTGGTCAGTGTTGACGTGAGTCCAGCGGGAGTTGTTGGTTTGGCCTTGGATGTGTTGAAGATGGCTCCACCAAATGTATTTACAGATAGCGGGTCTTGGTTTTTAAACAGGACATCCTCTCCTGTACAGCTTGGACTTGTCATCCTGAATGTTTCAGTTCCTTCCCCTGTCAGTTCATTACTGAGTACGGCTGCAGTGCCAAGTGAAGACCTTGTGGGTGGCGTTGGGTCTAACATTAGCTTGTCCATTTTAGACGCGAGACTCTTTATGTCTCCACCTGTCTCTCTTAGCCCAGAGCTCTTAAACCGAGCTGCTAGTTTGTATTCTTTCGCAATTCCAACCTCTCCTTTTCGCTCATTGCTATAGCTGATCATTTTAGGGGGCACTGGAGTGTGTACTTCACTTTTTCTCTTAACTTGTTGCTCTCTCTCTGAGGATTCAATAAATGTTGATGGAGAACTGGAAGAGGATGGAGGCATTTCCGTCAAGTTTTGCATCACGTCTTCCTCGCCCCCAAGCATGAACATTTGTTTGGCCTGAGATGCCTCACTTTTTTCTCCAACTATATAAATGCTGTCCTGGTCATAGCTTAGCAGAACATTGGGCAGTACTAACTGCACCTTTTTCAATGCTGAATCCAGTCCGTCTGGCATGTAAACAGCACTCTTTGGAATCTGGTCTTTTCTCAGACAACTCTCCAGCTGTTGATAAAGCTGCCTCAACTCCTTATGGGCTTGGCGCATGTTCTGTTTAACCCCTGACCCGGTTGGGACCTCTGACTGTAGGTACAGGGTGGTGACCCCCTCTGATGTAACGTGAACCGCTTCCACTTCATGAAGATACAATATCTGCTTGTACTCCTTAATGCTCTGCAGGTACGCAAACACATCAGCTTCCATGATGATCGAAAGATCTTCCAAATTTGCTTCATCTATCCTGCACTCCGCCCCCTCCTCCATTTTGCTTTTCTTAGTCCGAGAAGTGCGTTCAGTGAGAGTTTCATTGCTCTTTTGCTGTCTGTAGCGCTCATATCCTAGACCTGCTGTGGATATTGAGCTGACATCTTCTGGTGACCGGGATGCAAAGCTGGCCCATTTCATTACACTTGCAAGGTCTTCCCTCTTTTCGAGACTTTTTTGTCTGTCTCCACTCAAATTAGGATATTCAGCTTTTGAATGGTGATTATTAAATAACGTCTGCATATAAGCAAGGGCGCCTTGAAAATCAGAGTAGTTGCCTTGCAAGGTGCATGTGTCCTGTAGTAAGCCACTTTGCATACGTAGACTTGGAAACTTACTGCGGAGTACATTCAGAGTCTCTGCACCTTGAGGAAGCTGACTGCAATCTATAGTCACAGTCATTTCAAGGATCACCTAAAGGAGTGCAAGAACATTAGTTGAGTGACTGTGTCAAAACAAAATGAATACTAGACTAGATACGACTGGGAAATCCCAGTTGAAAAAAATAACATATGCTGGTTAGGTATTTGGAAGCATGGCTGCTGGTTTGTGCTGGTCCTAAGGACCAGCGTAGGACCAGCTCATGACCAACTAAAGACCAGCTTAAACCAGCTCATGACCCGCAGACATGCTTTAAAACATTCCCAACCAGCACAGCATTTTTTTCAACAGGGATGGAACTGTCAAATGCAATACTTACCTTATTTAGACTCGGTGACTCTTGTCTTGGAAGACTCAGGGAGAGCTCGTAATTTACGCCATCCAGCTGTAAAATGTGAGGATGATGACGAAGTACGCTCTGGACCACTAAATAAAACCAGAAAGAGACGATCAATCTCATTTGAGAGGCCAAATCTGGCTCAGCAGTTTATACACTAACAAATAAGATGTTTTCACACACAGATGGAGGTTAATTTTTCATAATGTCTGATCAATAAAAGTATCAATTCTCATTTTCTCTCTGTCTCACCACAGACACTGATTCTCACTTATCTGACTCTGCTGCGAGACGCACACACAAGCGCAGTGAAAACTCACTCGCTTTTAATCAGGCTTGACAGGACATAAAGAATACCCCCCTGACAACCTGGCCACCCCCCACGCATACACTTTATCAGCAAACTGACTACACAACTAAAATGTTGCCTTGGCCTTGGCAGACCAATCGGCTAGCAAGAGCCAGAGACTTCATTAGGTATTTGCCAGCAGTCTGACTGCCAATCAGTGCATTTTGGATTTTTTCCAACTACCTGCTACTTTGGCAATGGCATTTAAATGCACTGAAGTTCAGTGTAAGCACCAGAAATATAAAAAGTGAGGAAGAAAAGGTTTATGCTAAAAAGTATTTGGAAACGTCTTGACATTTTTTTTTCCAAAAAAAAAAAATATGTATGCAAATTGAATAATATCCAAGGTAGTAATTATGCTGTTAATTCTCATACTGTATTTTCAAAAAGTTTTGGAATATTTGTCCGCTCCCCAATTTCTCACTGATAAAACACAGTAATACATAGTTTAATAAGAAGGGTTACATTGACCTATTAAGATTTTGCTTACATCTACATTGGAAATATTTTTTTTTTCAGAGGTAAATTAATAACAATTCCATTTTTAACAATATTTCAAGTGTCATTTATGAGATTTGTTCTATTTTGATTCCAATTTTCCACTTTTGCTTTGTAAAAGGCAAAAAGTTAATTATACTGATTTCAAAGCTAAGGATTTATTAGTTTGAATATACACTGAACCAAAAACTATCATAACATCTTAGTTGATAATTCAGTATACTTTATTTTTGAAAAAAAACATCCCATGTTTCGGTGGTGACTGCGCATTTTCGGATGACAGTAATGCTTTGGTAGCGACTACATCACATTACAGTATTTTAACTTGCAAAATAAACACACACACAAAAAAAAAATTGGTTTATTTCCCCCAAACATGAGGATTATGTGATCTCCTTAGTTACTACCAAAACAATGATGACATGTTTGTGACAATTTTATAGGATAACACCAAAACACTAAGATGTCACTACCAAAATCTTTGGTAGTGACTGTTTCGGTAGTGACAATTTTAAAGGAGCACTCCACTTTTTTTGGAAATAGGCTCATTCTCCAACTCCCCCCGAGTTAATAAGTTGAGTTTTACCGTTTTGAAATCCATTCAGCCGTTCTCCTGTTCTGGTGATATCACTTTTAGCATAGCTTAGCATAGATCATTGAATCCTATTAGACCAATAGCATCGCATTCAAAAATGACCAACGAGTTTCCATATTTGTTCTATTTAAAACTTGACTTGTACTAAGACTGGCGGAAAAAGTAAATGTATTGTAAATTTTTTTTTTAATTTTCTAGGCCGATAACATTAGGAACTTCACTCCCATTCCGGTGTAATAGTCAAGGAAGTTTGTTGCTGCCGTAATATGGACGCAGCAGGCGCAGTAATATCACGCAGTGCCTGAAATTAGTTCCCAGCGAGGTTACTGCCAGTGTGACCGGCTTTTGAAATTGCGACCGAACTTCAGGCGCTGTGTGGTATTACTGCTCCTGCTTCGGCCATATTATGGCAGCAAACTTCCTTGACTATTACGCCGGAATGGGAGTGTAGTTCCTAATCTTATCGGCCTAGAAAATCACAGCTTTACATTTTCCGCCGGTCTTAGTACACGATATAACTACAGAAGAGTCTAGTTTTAAATACAACAAATATGGAAACTCGTTGGTCATTTTTGAACGCGATGCTATATTGGTCTAATAGGATTCAATGATCTATGCTAAGCTATGCTATAAGTGATATCGCCAGAACAGGAGAATGGCTGAATGGATTTTAAAACGGTAAAACTCAGCTTATTAACTCGGGGGGAGTTGGAGAATGAGCCTATTTCCAAAAAAAGTGGAGTGTTCCTTTAAAATTGTCACTACCAAAAATTTGGTGGAGTTTCGGTAGTGACATCTTAGTTTTTTGGTGTTATCCTATAACACTACCAAAACATGTCATCATTGTTTTGGTAGTAACTAAACAAATCACATAATCCTCATATTTGGGGGAAATAAACCAAATTTTCGTAGAGTTTTGATCCTAGCTCAAAGATGCAAATCAGCACATGGTTAGCTAGCACAGTTCTGAACAGCTGTACACATATAAAAACTAAATGTTAAGGAGTAACTCCCAAAAAGGTGTGATAGGTGTTCGGTAGTGAAGTTCCTTAAAGTTACACACAAATTTTTCACACTTTTGAAAACATTTACCTCAAATGATGGGGCCTATCTATTCACAAATTGTAGCTATGAGAGAGGAGGACACAGGAATATTTCCTGATTATAAAATATAGGGGTGTCAGTGTTGCCCAATTGGGTTTCTTTTGATCAGCTTGGACCGGAGAATAATGCATTGGGCGGGCAGACAAAATTTGGGCTGCTTTTAAAAAATAAAAGCCGCCCAATCAGCTTTTTTCGTCACTTTTATCTTAGTCATGTTATTTTAATATGCTAGATTTAAAGTATCACAGTAAAATAATGTGTAGTGCAGTCATCAACTCACTTTTCCTGTCAATCAATTAACCATCTTTTATGTTGGTGAGATGTGATGACTTGTGAGTGACAGGGTTTTGGCGCTATAACGGGCAAGATTTTGAATGTGTAGTTATATATTCATTCATTGATTTTATTTAAGTGATTGCGATGGCAAAGTGGCCAAAATATCTTACACTTACGTTTACTGTGGACATGAAAATGATGCATGTGTTTTTCCAAGGGTTAAAGTCATCGGTTCATTTCTTGATTGCCACTTTGAAAAGATTTCTGACATTTTAAGCATATTTTCTGACTCCCTTGAATGCATTCGCCCTGTTTTGGTCCATATTCCTGTGAAAATTATTTATCTTTATTTTATTTTGTCATCGTTATTTTTTTTAAGAGATGAAAATGGTCCTTATCAATAAAATTCTGTCTCAGTTAAAATTTTGGGCTAGTTTTTGATGAAGTGGGCGGGTTTCGGTGAGCTTTTGGGCTGGAAATCATCAACCCGATCTGGCAACACTAAGGGGTGTAGTTAAAATCAGTCTCAGTCAATGGACTAAAACATACATGGTTTCGGCAGTGACAAAAAAAATGCGGGACACATTTTTACATAACTTTTTTCAAATTGACGAAGAAAATATCAAATAATTTTTTAAGGACTTCACTTTTTTTAAAAAGATACTTTTTAAAAACAACAATGGAAAGAAAATTTAAGTTGAAATTTAAGGGTTAGGGTTCAGGACAGCCACCTCCCAATTGAAAGTACCCAATCAATGATGATTTTAAATATATTAAGCTTACTAATATTTTAAAGATTATTGCGGGTTTCAATAGATAACCATATGGTAAAGATGATTTTTTCCTGAAACATAATTCATCATTTATCTATGTTTTTCTCTGAGAGGCCAACTTAGGTTGCAAAATGCCACAGTATATCCTACTTTTCTCTAGCTATTTCATCAATATCTATTTATTCATCTATGTACACTTGTTTAACAGTAGTCTAAACATGTAAATACCTCTGCTCTCCTCAAATGTGACAAGGGCACGCAGAGGTGTCCGACCGATGATACTGACTGACGTGACCTCTCCTCCTCCGTTCCTCTCGCGTAGGAAGTGAATCAGTAGTTTGTCCCGAAGCCGTTCATGATCCACGTCTGTTGGCAAACCGTGAACGCACACCGTACGGCCTTCCTCTGCCATCCTTCAGGGCTGCCACCTATAAACACTGATTATGTGTGGATTATAAGGTCGGCGTAATTATCAATGCGTCACCATAAACAAGCCATTTGAGCAGATAAATACAGAAATGTAATTTCCAGCTTTGTCAGTCACTACCTTTCTCATTATAATAAGCAAAAGGACATGAAAATCGTTGTCTCGTCCATCGTTTGTGTACGGAACTCAAACACACAGGAAGTGTAACTAACAACAGAGCTCGAGAAGAGACGCGGTTACACTATCGTTTTTTTAAGATGATTATGTAATGTAATAGGGTTTTTTTCACCTGTGTTTCTCGATATCAATGCTTCGTCGCTATGTTCTCTTTTAGAAGAGGATTCCCTTTTTCCTAAAGAGTTATTTCGTGTTTTCTTGCCTGGCGTCGTTTTCATGACAAATAAAAGTGAAAGTAAGAACGCAGAAGATGAGAAATTGCGCCTTTTGCAAGAATTTATGACTTGAGCCGCGAGCAAATGGGAAATCATGAGTAAAAGTCATGCACTTTATGTATTTGTTATTAATTATTAATTATTTGTTATTAAATTATTTTAGTTTTTAAATGTATTTAATCAACGTCTATAAATTATTCATGTCTTGTCATGTCTTATTTTGCGCTTTAAAAACGCTTAGTCAATTAAAAAGCGTTTATATGTGTAGATAAAAACGAAATGGCTCAGCATCAACAGTCTTTTAACTAAAATAATACAGAAAAATTAAGTTTTATATTAAGATTATTAAGATTTCATTCATGCTACCTGCTTTTAGACGTTCAATTGAACTATATAACCAAAAAGTGAAATTCGCATGTCAATGCACTCATCTTACGTTTTAAACACAGCTTTTGTAAAAAAATAAAATAAACTGAAAACAGCATTTAAATAATTGTATAGTTATAATACATTTTACACAGTTATAACAATACGGTTGAAATAATAAGTATTATTGTGTTGAATGCATAAAATAGTTTGACACCCCAACCATGACACCCCAAATTTATCTGGCACAGTAAGTAATGTTTTGTTTTGAATTTTACACAAGTGATATGACAAAACAATAATTTGATGCGCCACCTACATGTCATATCGTGCTAGTGCAGGAACATGTTTGCTCACATTCAAGTCTATTAATACCCAGAGCTCCACCATGTGTCAGGTCAACAGTATCTTGTGACAGACAGGCAACTTCGTTCTTTAAGGGACGTGCCGTCGTTTTACACAGAGCAAAACAAATGTTTTAGGCAGGTTTTCAAGGTAGTTCAAGGTAGGAGGAGTTATCTTTAGAGCACATACACATTTCTCAGTGTTATTATTGCATGTTATTAATGTGATATTTTAACTCAGGAACAAAATTAGCTAGGTACCACACATATGAGTTTTACTTACTCAACTGTGCTCCTTAACTGATTGGAAAAGGTCATGCCTGTTGAGCAATGCTGCTTTACTAACACTCCCACAGCACAAGGCCACAATTGCCGTGCCAATGCTTTTTGTTCTAGGCGTACAGCTCTCTTAACACAAAAGCTGTTGTTGGGATGTCCCGGGACACCTTTCCCTACACTTCTGCCTCTCTGCGCTCTCTAAGGCTGGAGCAGGAGCTGCAGGACTGGGAGGACGCCAGGCGGGCGCTGGCACACAGGAGGGCTATGACAAGGCGTCCGCTACCTGCTGCCCCAAGACTCAGACATGGGAACGAAAGGATCCAGACAGTTCGTGCTCCACCACCTCAAATACAGTGCAGAGACCCAGCCATCCATAACATCTTCATGTGTGGAGATATGAAGAGAGTGTATGCCGTCCTCAAAGATGCATGCATGGTGAATGCACTGATGGAGACTGTTCATGAGGAGATGGCGTGGGCTCCTGAAATGGGTAGGAGCCTTATAGGCAGACACAACACACAAACATATGCGTTCAGGTGTATTTAGGTCAATCCTCTCCACTCATTCTTTTGCAGGAATGTGGACTCTTATCTCAAAAGTAAAGCAGACGTCTGCACTGCGTCTGGCTGCCAGCAGGGGACACTCCGGCTGTGTCGAGGAGCTGTTGTTTAGGGGAGCAGAGGTGGATGCAGACCCGGGCGGTCGTACAGCTTTGCATGATGCCTGTTCAGGAGGCCATCATGTTTGTGTGCGCCTGCTCCTGGACCACGGGGCTGATCCGGACCTGCTGGCTGTCGACGGCAATGCCCCGTTGCACCTCTGCAATGCAGCAGAAACATATCAGTGAGTGGGCCTATAAACAAGAGAGAACAAAATGTAAAATGTAATGAATAAAACTAACTAATCGAATTAATAATTAAAGAACATGGTCCAAATGTACCACAAGTAACGTCAACATCTTTGAAAGTGCACAAGAGTTTTCTGGATAAATACTTTTATTCAGCAAGTATGCATTAAATTGATCAAAAGTGACACTAATTTATATATTTTTCAGTTAAGGCTTATTTTATTTCAAGAAACAAAGTTTTTTTTTTAAATGGTTTTAGTTAATTAATTATAAAAACTTGTTCATAATGTTACAAAATATTTTCATTGTATATGCTGTTATTTGGAACTTTATATTTACCAAAAAATCCTGGGGAAAAAACAGCAAATTAAAGAGATAGTTCTCCCAAAAATGAAAATGACCCCATGATTTCCTCACCCTTAAGCCGTCCTAGGTGTATATGACTTTCTACTTTCAGACAAATGCTGTCGGAGTTATATTAAAAATGTCCTGGCTCTTCCAAGCTTTATAATGGCAGTGAAAGGGTGTTGAGATTTTGAAGTCCAAGAACATCCATCGATCATAAAGCGTATTCCACACAAGTTTGGGAGTTAATAAATGCCTTCTGAAGTGAATTGGTGAAATATCATTATTTAAAACTATATAAACCATAATCTCTAGTTTACGGTAGTCTTGTGTAGCCAGACCTTGGTCTGGAATCCATGGCAGCTTTCATTGGCCAAGGCCCGCCCATAAGGCCGTTTGACCGTCATGTCAAACAACCAATTACAGTTCGTTTCGTTCAGCGCCACATTTGATGTCCCCACAACAACAGACTGGCATACAACAAGTCAGTCATTGAAATAACCAGCATTGAAAGTTAAAGAAGAACAGGGAGAACAAGCAGTAAATCAGTAATTTGTTCGCGAACGTAGCAAAAGTGTATAACAACAATGGCGTCTGCATAAGCCTCTTAGCAAAACGCCGAGTAAATCAGTCTGCGCTTTGTTTCCCGGCAGACCGAAAATAAACGTGACACTCGCTTCTCCCGGAAATCCGGTCAAATTCAACTAATCAGATGACGACTTCGACATTCCTGAAGTGTTTCCAATTAAGTGTACCATATGCATCAGACGTTTAGCCAACATTCCGTGGGCGTGACGTCTGAGGTTGAGACTAAGCTTACGGTAACTTCATGAGAAAGTGGCTTTCCAGCAGAATTTTGTGAACATGGGCATGACAGTTACCGGAAGTTAAATATTCTGGTTTATAAAGTTGTAAATATGGATATTTTTCTTACAAAACCACACCAATTCACTTCAGAAGGCCTTTATTAACCCTCCGAAGTTGTGTGGAGTACTTTTATAATAGATGGACGCACTTTATTGGACTTCAAAATCTCAACACCCATTCACTGCCATTATAACATTTAAAAGAGCCAGGACATTTTTAAATATAACTCTGATTGTATTTGTCTGAAAAAAAGAAAGCCATATACACCTAGGATGGCTTGAGGGTTTTCATTTTTGGGTGAACTGCCCCTTTAAACGGCGCAAGTGTTTTCAACATTGAAAATACGTAGTTTAAATGTCTTTTATGTGAAATGTCTCATTCAGGTCAATACTAAATAAAAGAAAAAAATGCATTTTGTATGATCCCTCTAATTTAGGTCAAATAATTAACATTTTTCAGATTCTGCAAGGTGTATGTAACATTTGACTTCAACTGTATATTAAAATATATTTCACAATATTACTGTTTTACTGTGAAAATCTCACAACCCTCACCTTTTAAACCTATCTAGGTCAGCCAAGAATAAAAATGTCATCATTTACTCACCCTCTCGTCATTGTGACCTGTATTATTGTCTTTCATTTGTGAAAACTAAAGGAGATTTTAGGCATGAGGTCAGAGCCTTTTTCCTCACAACAAAAGGTGATTAATACTATAACGTCACACCATGTTGGAATGAAATTTACCTTTTTTTTATATATATATATTTTACCTCAATAATAATGACACACTCTTCTCTGCCCTGCAGGTGTGCTGAGCACTTGGTGACCAGTGGTGCGCTGGTGAACGTGGCCCAGCGAGACTCAAGTCTCACTCCTCTTCACGTGGCCTGCAGGAGGGGGCTGGAGGACCACGTGGAGCTCTTCCTGTCCTATGGAGGTGACGTGACAGCTCGAAGCCAAGAGGGCGAGACGCCCTTGAACGCAGCCTGCGCTGGGGCTGAGAGGCCTGCAGATGCAGGTCGGTATTTGCGAATTGTCCAGAAGCTGTTAGCAGCCGGGGCTGACGCGCAGACCGCTGGGAGAAAGAAACATACGGCCCTGCACAATTCCTGTGGAAATTGTTGCCCCCGCATAGTTAAACTGCTGCTGGAACATGGGGCTTGTGCAGACGTAGCGAACTGTGCTGGATACACACCCATGGACTGTCTGTTACAGGTGGGTTGATGGAATAGTTTACCCAAAAATGGAAATTGTGTCATTAATTACTCACCCTCGTGTTGTTCCAAACCCGTAAGACCTTTGTTCATCGCCGTAACACAAATTAAGATATTTTTGATGAAATCTGAGAGTTTCCTGACCCTGCATAGACAGCAATGCAATTGACACGTTTAATAAATGTAAACTTAATTATTCCAAATGGTTGAATTCTTCTCTCTGTATTTTGTCAGGTAATAGAGGATTATCCAGACCAGCAGCCAGAGGTTGTGGCTCAGTCTCTTCTTAACTATGGCGCACAGCCGCCCTCCCCTAGAGTAAGTGCAGACTGTTATGTGTCCTACTCACATGTTGGCATGAATCCTTATTTTATGTATCTGTGTGTGAACATCCCAGATGCTGAAACTCTGCTTGCCCTCTCCTGCCACTTTGGAGGTAATGCTGAATTGCTATCCGATCATCCCAGCGTGTGAGGAGTGGTTAGAGGACATAGAGGACATACCAGAGGAGCTACTGAAGGTCTCTCTGAAAATATATCATATTTCAAAAATGTTTTGCTCAAAGGTCGCTTAAAAGTAAATGTGCTTCCAGATGCCATAGAAGAACTCTTTTTGACTAAATGGTTCCACAAAGCACCCTTAACATCTTAACATCAAAAAGTTCTTTGTGGCGAAAGAAGGTTCTTCAGATTATAAAAAGATACGAAGAGATGTTTCTTTAAAGAACCTTTGACTGAATGGTTCTTTGTGGAACCAAAAACGTTTTTCTATGGCATCGCTGTGAAGAACCTTTTAAAGCCCCTTTATTTTTAAGAGCGCAGTGCAAGATTTTTAATGTTTTTCTTTTTTAAGTATTTACTGCTCACCAATCCTGCATTTATTTGATACAAAGTATAGCAAAAACAAAATTCTGAAATATTTTGACTATTTAAAATACTGTTTTCTGTTTGAATATATTTTAAAATGTAATTTATGTATGTGATTTTAAAGCTGAATTTTTAGCATCATTACTCCAGTCATGTGATCCTTCAAAAATCTTTCAAATTTCTGATTTGCTGCTCAAAAAACATCTATTATTATCATTATGTAGAAATCAGCTGAGTAGAATGTTTTCATGTCTCTTTGATGATTAGAAAGCATAGAAAAACAGCGTTAACATCACTTTTGATTCATTTAAAGCATCTCTGCTAAATAAAAGTATTAATTTATTTCTTTTTTCCTCCCCCAAAAATTATACTGATTCCAAGCTTTTGAATGGTATAGTGTATAATGTTACAGAAACGTTTTATTTCAGATAAACGCTGATCTTTGGATCTTTCTATTCATCAAAGAATCCTGAAAAAAAAAAGAACTGAACTGTTTTAAATATATGCAACTGTAAAGCATATTAGAATGATTTCTGAAGGATCATGTGACACTGAAGACTGGAGTAATGGTGCTGAAAATGTATTTTTGATCACAGGAATAAATTACATTTTAAAATATATTCAAATAGAAAGCAGTTATTTTAAATAGTAAAAATATTTCAGAATATTTCTGTTTTTGCTGTATTTGGTGAGCAGAAAAGACTTCTTTAAAAAACATTAAAAACTTACTGCTCAAAAATGTTTGAGAAATATATAGCATTTTGATTGGCCATGCTCTCATTTTTTACCAACGGTGGTTGATCTGTTTACTTTCTCATTAAGAAACTAATATCTCATCCTAATAAAAAACAACAACAAAAAAAAACAATTTTTATATTCTCAGGAGCATCAGTCTTTCTTTGATGCGGTCAGGCGGATGAGCGGTCAGCTGCGCTCTCTTCAACATCTCTGTCGCTGTGCGCTCCGCCGCCACCTGGGGTCACTGTGTCACTTCGCAATAGTCCAGCTCAACATCCCCAGCACTTTAAAAGATTATCTACTGCTGCATAATGATGGACTGCTCCGTTGAGCTCCATTTTTAGACATACAAAAAATAGCTGACTGGAAACAATGGGCTGAACTGAATATTGTTTTCCGCAATATTTATCATCTGTGATGCCTGTTGACAATAGAAGTAGGGTGGATTATGGCCCTGGGCCAAATGGGGCAGTGCCCTGGGGACTTTGACTGTCAGAGGCCTTGAACTGAAAGTGCAATACTGATATTGATAGATGGATAGTGCTTTAATATGTGCCAATTGTGGTTCTCACAATATGAAATAAAGAAATTAAAATGAGATTGTCTCAGGCACCTCTTTGGCACTGATTAAATGTATTATTGCCGTTCATGTATGTATTCCTTTGATGGTGTATTCAAACATACACTATCATTTTTGCAGTTTCATTTTTTTATTTCTCACAGTTGCTTGTTTATTTTATTATTATTACATTTTGAAAGTTAAGATGCCACCATATTACATTATAGATCTGCATTAATCAGAACTGTAAACCACCAAGTTCTGCAAAACGGAAGTTACATAAATAAATTTTAAGACATTTCTCTGGTGATAAAAAAATTAAATATAGGGGCCTCATACAACCATTTTTGTCCTTGATTGTAGTTTCATTTATACACTACCAGTCAAAAGTTTTTGAACAGTAAGATTTTGAATGTTTTTACGTCTTTTAAGTCTTTTATGTATTCGTGTGATCAGAGCTACATTTTCAGTATCATTACTCCAGTCGTCAGTGTCTGATCCTTCAGAAATCATTCTAATATGCTGATTTCCTGTTCAAATTTTTTATTATTATTATTATTATCAATTTTTGAAACAGTTGGGTTCATTTATTCAGGATTCTTTGATAGAAAGAAAAGAATAGAATAGAAAGATCAAAAGATCAGCATATATCTGAAATAAAAATCTTTTGTAACAGTATACCGTTCAAAAGTTTAGAGTCAGTATAATTTTTTTTATTATAGAAATTATAACTGATGATAAAGACATTTATAATGTTACAGAAGATTTCTATTTCGGATAAATGCTGTTCTTCTGAACTTTCTATTCATCAAAGAAACCTGAAGAAACTCAGCTGTTTTCAACATAATAATAATAATAATAATAATGTTTTTAAACAGCAAATCAGAATAATAGAATGATCTCTGAAGGATCATGTGACTGAAGTAATGCTGAAAATTCAGCTTTGAAATCACACAAATAAATTACATTTGAAAATATATTAAAATAGTAAACAGCAGGCTTGTGCATAATTCGGAATTGAATTGAGAATGACTCCTAAATGCCAATTCAATTCTTGAATTTGAATTGATGTCAAAAACAGGATCTAGAATTACATTTCGAATTTGAATTAGAGGAAGCAGAATTGAAATTCAATACAAATTCAAAGAAATTCATAAGTGAAGTGGGTAACACTTTCTATGAAGCCCCTATTTATAACACATTATAAGGGTATTTCTAAGGCATTATAATAAATGCATAATGCATTATAAGAAACCTTATAATATGTTATACCATCTCATGAATAATCATAACAACAATTATAATACATTATAATACTTGAGTATTTGAGGTTATAACTTTTAAGATTATGATCATTTATAACACACAATGAATGGCATATTAAATCTTCTTAATTTATAATGGACTATATCATATTACATTTATTTTTTTTACATTATATTACATTTTATTTTGATGGTCCCCTAAGTCTATTGACTATAAGCTTAAACTTTCTAACTACATGCCAACTAACACTCCTTAGAGTAGTAGTAGGCTTAGGTTATGGTTGGGCTAGGTAGAATGTTCATGTACTTGCAAAGTTACTTATAATGTAACATAATAGTTTGTCTTTTGGGGAAACATCGAAATTTAGTGTTAGCATATATTCAGCATAATAACAATTACTGCTAGCTGACATGCAGTTGCAGAGTTACTTATCAAAAGCTGTCTGAAGGGTACCATCAAAATCATCCAACTGTTCATATTACACATTTATCTAAACTGATACCTAATCTTAGGGTTCTTTGGGAAATATTATTATAATTACTTATAAGTGGTCTTTGTATGCTTTAAGTAAAGTGACATGAGAAAGATGGCAAGATATGAGACTTATAATATGTTATAACTATGAGGAGGTAATCATACTCTTAAAAGCTATAACCACAAAAAAGTACAAATTATAATACATTAAAACTGTTCTTATGAATACTCATGAGATGATATAACATATTATAAGGTTTTTTATAATGCATTATGCATTCATTATAATGCCTTAAGAATACCCTTATAATGTATTATAAATACGGGCTTCATAGAAAGTGTTACCGTGAAGTGTTTAACAATGAAGCTTTACAATATATGTCAGATATGATTTCATTACATATTCTATAAATGATATTAGTTTGAACTACTTGTACAGATTACATTGTGTTATTTGATTACTTTGAAATGAAAATAACATTTTGAACAAAACTAATCAAACATCGAGGGAGTAATTCATTTCAAGAATTTGATCATTATCTATTTATCTATACGTTGGAACAAAATGTATGCAGGGTTGAGGAGTGACTAGTTATGTATAAGGAA
>NC_133361.1:47883270-48075879 GCF_049309525.1 Garra rufa
GCTGAAAACAGGCGAGGAGATTTTTTTTCAGGAATTTTCTTTGATGAATAGAACGTTTAGAAGAACATAATTTATCTGAAATAAAAATCTTTTGCAACATTATAAATGTATTTATAATCACTTTTGATCAATTTAAAGCATCTTTGCTAAATAAAAGTATTAATTTCTATAATTTCTTTCCCTCCCAAAATACTGACTGACTTATACTGACTGATCTTTGGATCTTTCTATTCATCAAAGAATCCTAAAAAAAGGTACTCAACTGTTTTAAAAATTGATAATAATAAGAATAATAATGTTTCTTGAACATTAAATCAGCATATTAGAATGATGTCTCAAGGAGCATGTGACACTGAAGTAATGATGCTGAAAATTTTGCTTTGACCACAGAAATAAATTACATTGTAAAATATTTTAAAATAGATAGTTACAGTTTAAAATAGATAGTTACAGTTATTTTAAATAGTGAAAATGTTTTAAATTTGTACTGATTTTGCTGTGCTTTAAATCAAATAAAGAAGGCTGGGTGAGCAGGAGAGACGTACTGTTCAAAAACGTTTGACTGGTAGTGGGGAAATAAAAAGTTTAAATTCAGCCTTTTAATTTTGCTATTAGATGTGGAGAACATGGTCTCATTCAAATGTAGAATAGAGGAGAGAGTGGTTGGTGTTTCCTAAATGATGTAATACATTGGCGTAACGGCACTTAAATGATCATGTTCACGATACTTTTCCTTTGAAACGGTATCACTCCAAGATTCATCCCTTAATACCAGACATGACTTTTCTTACTAGAGAATTTATCAAAGGAGTCAGTTCAACAATTTCATTCCCCACCTCTCTGATGCTCAGTGCGTTCCATGAATGATCCTAACAAGTGCAAATGGGGTCAGATAGATGAGATCTAAACTGCCTGTTAGAGCCTGTCCTATAGTGCTATGGAGAATCCCATTACTCTGGGCATCAGCTGTGCTCTCAGCCGTGGAGAAAGGGAGAGAGAGAACAGATGTAGTTTAGGTTGGTGTTTGTGGCGATGACATAGAATCAAACCTCTCCCATTAGACTGTCTTGCACCGCTGCCACACATAGCCTTGTCGGATCTTGCAGTGTCACCCTTTATCACCCAGCCTTCACCCTACCTCACTCACAGGGCCGTCGATAAAATTCATAGGGCCTGGGACAAAATGTTTATGGGTGCCTCTTAACTGGCTTTGCTTCAGGAATCAGACTGAATCGGCCCAAAAATGTGCATGTTTTTAATCTCTCAGCAGACAATAATTAATAGCACACAATACAATGTGGTCTGTTTTTTTCTCATTGCAAGGGAACACATTTAATTTAGACAGTATTTCCTTTCTTTTTTTAGTTTTGGTTTTCTGTTTTATAAGGATGTCATGTAACCTGTTTGAATTTAATTGGATCCACAGCCTTTGGCATCAAAAACAAAAGTTGTGGAAAGCTTTTTTTCCTCCCCTTTATAATTATAAATACACAGTACCGTTCAAAAGTTGTTCAAAGTTTTTGAAGGACAAACAGTAAAAACTGTAATATTGTGAAATGCTATTACATTTTAAAATAAGTGTTTTCTATTTCAATATATTTTAAAAAAGTAATATGTGACCCTGGACCACAAAACCAGTCATAAGTGTAATTTCTTTGAAATTGAGGTTTATACATCATCTGAAAGTTGGATAAATAGGCTTTCCATTGATGTATTTTTTGTTAGGATACAACTATTTGAAAATCTGGAATCTGAGGGTGCAAAAAATCTAAATATTGAGAAAATCACCTTTAAAGTTGTCCAAATGAAGTTCTTAGCAATGCATATTACTAATCAAAAATTAAGTTTTGATATATTTACGGTAGGAAATATACAAAATATATTCGTGGAACATGATCTTTACTTAATATCCTAATGATTTTTGGCATAAAATAAAAAGGATCATTTTGACCCATACAATGTATTTTTGGCTATTGCTACAAAAATACATGTGCTACTCAAGACTGGTTTTGTGGTCCAGGGTCACATATATTCCTGTGATGTAACGCTGAATTTTAAGCAACCACTATTACAGTCTTCAGTGTAACATGATACTTCAGAAATGATCTAAATATGCTGATTTGGTGCTAAAGTAACATTCTAAATATTATCATAGTTGAAATCAGTTGTGCTGTTTCATTTTTTTTTTTTTTTAATTCTTTGAGGAAAAGGAAGTTTAAAAGAACAGCATATAATTTTTAATCACCTTTGATCAATACAAGTCAAACTTCCTGACACCAAAGTTGAACATTACTAAATACCATTTTTTATTTGTTTAGGTAAGTTTGTGGTTACAAAAAAAGTATATATATTTCATTAATTATTTTTTCATTTAGCACTGTTTTGCTGTTCACAACCCAATCAAAAAGTGTCACAACCCACAAACAGACCCTAATCAAAGAGCTTAACAATTATAGCTCTACTAACACAGACTCTATCTCTCTACATTCCCAGCCCATCTATACCTTCCTCACTCACCTATCGCAGACCAGATTGTGCTGATTTGCACCCATACGCACGTTCACTCTGTCAATACGGTATAATGCAAAAATTTGATAGCCAATTCAGGCACCGCCATCTCGTTGTGAATACTGAATTAGCCCTGGGTCCACAAGCATCGCTGAACTAAACCCATCCAAATCATTTCAGATGGTCAGTTCAAGCGGGACGGCCCATGGTAAAAAAGGAGCACAGAGATAAAGTTGAGAAGGAGGAAGGAAGAGACTGATGTTTGTCCAGTAGGTCGTGGGGTTCTGTTTATTGGGCTCTTGTGACCCCATTGAAGCCGGCATAAATTATTCATTAAGAGTCAAACGGCTTGTTTCTTGTGAAATTACCTTTCTTCCCCCTTTGTGTTCTTTCTCTCCCTTGCGCCTCTTGTCTTGGTGTGGAATAATTAGTTCTAAGGGCAGAGCCGTTTGCAGATTTTAATCATGTAACAGAAGGAGAAATCTCCCAGCGTGAGCGGATGAGGTCTGTTGCAGAGAGTGAGAGAAATAAATGTGTCGGCGAACACTCAGGAATCTGAGTGGGATCTGGGGCCTTTAATTAAAAATTGATGTCATATTAGAGATGGAGATTTCAATCCAACAGCCTGAGGAAACACAGGAGCGCACGGCTCTTATTGAGAGACAGTGAGAGAGAGAGACGGAGAGCGAGAACGAGAGAGAGAGAGGTAGTTTTCATTGCACCCTGTCTGCTTCCCGTCCTCTCCCTCAATTATATGGAGTGATTTAGAAAATGAAAATCTCATCTCATACATATTGTTTTCTGCATAATATTCAAACTTAATTTGACACTCAGGTTAACAACGTAGTGTGGGACGTAATACAGTGTGTGTGTGTGTGCGCGTGTGTTTGTCGGTGTGCAGTACCTTGACACTCGGAGGCTCAGAGGAGGTTATCATCTGAATCATAGCACTAAATTAAAGACACATTGTCAGACTTATTGACATACACTTGTCAGTTTCCTTGATTCATTTTCTACCTTCCTCTTTGGAGATTTGTGAAAAGTGTAAGGGATACAGGTCAATTTAGCTCAAAGGGAGTTGATCCAGATTTTATAGGGAATTTGAACAGAATCGTTGTTCTACGGCTGTTCACTGAGTCGGTGCACGATTCATGTAACGAGCCGTTTAACATCAACTCTGCAATGGATATTACTATCCAGAAAATAGTAAAATACTGTTTATTAGCACAGTAAGAAGATTGGCAGTTTAAGACATTAACTTGTAAGCACAAAACACAAGATACTTCTCTTTTCTGTTAAAAATAAGGCTTTATTGGATAAATCTAAAACGCATAAACTAATCTAACACTTAAACGCACACATTCACACAGGTTGCAGAAGAGAGAAAGTGAGAAAAGAATGAGTTTAGAAGAGTGAAAATATGAAGTCCCAAGTTTATAGCAATATGTGCAATTGCTTAGACCTGAACAACCATCAATGATCTAATTAACCCTTGCATTGCGTCTCTCAATGAGGCTATTAAACTTTATATTAAATGCACCAGTTCAGCTAGAATCTGGAGGTTGTGCTTGCATTGCCTTTGTGTTAAGGGAATTCCTTTCATTGCATTGTTGCAGAAAGGGGGTTTCCCAAAGGTTTCTGATTGGTTGGAAGTTCTGTGGTCATTCGATGTGAAGTCTTGGGCATTGGCTAAAGGATGATGTGGAGTTGTGGGCTGGTTAAAGATTTAGGTGGGCACAGACTCGAGGTCGGACTCGGAGGCAGAGTGTTGCGACAAAACTTAACTCAGAACATGAAACTCTGACAGAAGAAAAGAGACTAAAGTAAAAGAGTAGTGTGGAGGTTTTTCCTCATGGTTGGTTCGCAGCGGGTGTGCTGGCCAAAGCATGCTGGAAGATGCAGTGGAAAAACGTGATGGCTAGAAGCAATGGCTAAAAGCATGGCTAAGAGCAATTGCTAAAGCCTAAACTAAAAGCAAAGCAAACTTTTAGGGTGTTCTAAGTTTTTAAACTAGGCTCTTGGACACATCCCAGATGGTGTCTTGACCAATTAGCAGTGATGGGCAAGCTACTTGGGAAATGTAGTGAGCTAAGCTAACAGTTACTCTTCATTAAATGAAGCTAAACTACACTAAAGCTACAGCCTTTGGTAATGTAGCAAGCTAAGCTACAGCATCATGGCAAAAGTAGTTCACTACATCTAAGCTATTTTTTAAAATTTCATTTTTCTATTGAACCAACATCATACAAAGTCAGTGCTCTCTCAGTGATCAATTAAATTGTCAGTCATACAGGCATGCAAGTTCAGTTTAATTGTTTATTCAACCACTCTTCCAAACCAATTTGGCAACAAAAATCTGTATCATGTACAGGCCTGGATTTATCTCATATTCTGGGGGGTTGAATTCTTTCTTGAAAAAAAATAAAAACAAAAAAAGCAATGGCACCAGTTTCACAATATTAAACGAATAAAACAGGGAAAACACAAAATTTGTAAATAAAATAATTTTATACATATTATTGAATAACATAGTCTATATATGAATGGGTGTTCGTCAACTGATTGCATGTCGTCAGAGTTTACAGTGTTGACAGCTTCGTAAAAAATAGCCTAAAGGAAGCGCTGTAGATTTGTTGTAAATAGCTACTAAAATATGACAGACCGCACAAAAATAGCACTTTAATTTACTGCCGTGTTTGAACAAAGATAGTGATTGATTCATGAATACAGGAGCCTGTTTTTTTTAATTGTCAGAATCTATAGTACATAACAAATACAAAAATAAAAACAAATCACAAACTTTTGAAGTCAAGACTGTGAATAAAAGACAAGTGTGGAATGTAGCCAGATTTGGCCCAGACCCTGTTACTATCTGGGAAGCAAAGCTAAATTCTATTGTAAATTTGTTAACTGACAGTAAGAATATATAACCGAATCAAGCGGCTATTTTCGTTTGCAGAAGGTAAAATGCATTAATGTAAATTGTAAGTCTTTGAGAGGAAAAATTTAACCGACAGGTCACAGCGGCAAGGCCTATAAGTCACATTTTATTATATTCTGAAATAACCCTGGAGAACCCACGGGGTCAAATTTGGCCGCTGTTAATTGTTGCTACCCAAAATGAACAAACAAAAACAAATTTGTCAAATTTAACTTCAAAAGCCCAGAGTGCCACTTCTGGCCCCTGCATAGAGACACCTAGTGGATGAATATTGAACTCACAAGTGCCAGAGTGGTAGTAACAAGATGGCTGACCACATGCTGTTTTGTTGAGCTGGAAACCTACCCAAACAAAATCGTCTTCTCAGCAAACCAGCGGTTGGTAAAATGGTGTATTTTTTGTTAATCTATTTAGTATTAGCTTGCAAAATGCCTAGAAGTATGTTTTATATTCTTTTTGGATAAATTAGGGACTCTGAGCTAGTTCAAAAAATGATGGGCCAAAAATGACCCTCTGGGTGTATGGGTTAAAAAAATGTCGGGTCAGAAATGACCCATTGGTTCTTTAAGTGACTTTGATGAAAAATGGTGACAGTCTTGTATTTGGATAAAGCCTTGAAATAATTTCATTTGTATAATATATTTTAATAAGTTACCTCAGTAGTACAGGGCCAGAGACTAATAAAGTAGTATATCATTTCAGGGAGTATGGCCGCTCCCTTTTCAGGACCTCAAAACGTCTAGGTTACGAAGGTAACCCTCGTTCCCCGAAGGAGGGAACGGAGACGTTACATTGGGATCTAGTTCCCAATGTAACGTCGAAGTGATTCGACTGAAGGGGTAACGTCTAGGTTACGAAGGTAACCCTCGTTCCCCGAAGGAGGGAACGGAGACGTTACATTGGGAACTAGATCCCAATGTAACGTCGAAGTGATTCGACTGAAGGGGTAACTGAAATGCACTGTGAAAAATGTGCAGTTCTGCATCAACAAAAAAATTAATTGTTTCAAAGACTACAACAATGTCTAGTGTGAGTTCCTCTCTCTAGCAGAACAGATTTTTGGATAAGCAAAGACCCATGGTGTTTATTTCAGTTGTGATTTTGGCCTTGTGTTCTTGTTTCCATTGGCCAAAGTGTTTGAACATTTGAAATCCAGTTCTAACATGCAACAAATAAAGCAAAAACAAACAAAAAAAAACATTGTTAAATGTAGCTGTGTGGATGACTGATCATTTTCCTAAATTTAAAATAGTTTGCATTGACACTGTTTGTTTTTGTGATTCTTTAATATGCTACGCCTAAAGCCCAATGGGTCAAATTTGGCCCTAATCCTAAATTAGGGAATAAAGGGTTAAAATTGAAAAAGTGGATATTTTGGTGTTCAGTGAACTTATAGCAGTAATTAATTGCATACTTCATAATTTTCCAAAGAAGAAAAGGGTTCTTGGGTTCTCCAGGGATAAACAGGCCTACAGCATAATGTTATGACATTATTTCCCTCACTCCACAACAAATCCTTTAACTTTAATCTTATTCAGAACAGAACAATGATGAAATAAATAAATAAATAAATTTGCCAAAACAATCCAAAACAAATTAAATGTGAAAGTAAAGTTGGGCTTATGTAGACTACCTCTCTTGCCACAAATACAAATGTTTCCATATCTGCAATGTATTTGAAGCAAAATTATTATGCATTGGGTAAGCTTTGTACTTCATGCACGTCGACGGAAAATATCATGATGAGCAAAAATGTGCCACAGGACCGGTGGTCATGCTGAACTGCATGTTATACACACTATTTAAATTGACTAGTGTAACTTTTGGGTGACTGTGTTTTATTTTTCAAATGAACATAGTGTGCGCGTAAGACACGTAAGACACCAGCGCGATCAAACAGCTGAATATCATATTCTGTCATGTTGGTCATAGTAAAGGCATAATTCACTACTGCAAAGTCCAAAGCAGTTTGAAGTATTCAGAATATAGCAAAGATTATTATAATTCGTTTAGACTAGAACACGGTTTCATTCTTATTTTGCTATGGAACCTGGTCGTTTTTTGTTTGTTTGTTTTTACTAACGAACCGAAATATTTTGCCTTTCGCCATGAATTTGACACCCACTCTCTGCCCATCTCGTACTTCTGAGTTTGAGATCTTCCCAGAGCACTAGCCTGCTTCAAATACTAAAATCAAGGCGCCCATCACTAGCATTGCAGATTATACAGTTTTCTGTTGCTATGTGGGCGCTCAGTTTTTTTCTGACATTTAGCTAAAATATCGACAACAAAAGTCTCGACAACAAGTGCTAGACTAAGACACACTTTTCTCATCTCTTCGAATGCAAAAAAAAAAAAAAAACATTAGCCTTTATAAATACAGTGCTGTGTTATAAATACAGAAAACATGTACTTTCAATCAACACTTCTTTATTTACCTCAAGTCTGCAAACACGCTGAGATGCTTCAAACTGCGCGCCGCACTTCATTCACGAGAGAGGCGGGAGGAATAATATGGTTTGACTGACAGTTTAATGAGCCAATGGCGTCACGAGGTTTAGTGGCGGTGGCGTCGCTTACTGACCCAGGATCAGTGATCCGTAGCAGTTATATTTCCGATTTGAGCTTAAAGTATAGAACAATATATAGCTTGTAGCTTTTGTTGACGCTACCGCGTTATTTGATCAAAATAATAGCTTAGCTACTGAAAAGCTATTTGATTCAGAAAACAGCGACGCTACCACCGCGCTACTGAGAAATGTAGTTAAGCTAGTAGCGTCACTACTTGTAGCGACGCTACTGCCCAACACTGCCAATTAGAGATTGTCTTAACTCGGGTTCTTGCTATGTTTCTCCTCCCAAAACATAAATCAGCATGTTATCTTATCAGTCACATGGTCCCAATTTTCCCACTCTTGCAGAGTATCATGTGGGCGTGATTTCTATAACAAGAATATAATAAATTTTCCAAATAATTAATTAATAGAAACTTAATAAGTGATTAAGACACGATGGTCCTATGTGTGGGTTACATTATGCAAGTTATGCAAGGGACTAATATTTGTTTATAAGCCCCTTTTAAGCATCATTGTGGTGCATAGATATGTAAAAAGTATCTGTGTCTCATTATGTGAACGTGAGGATGTGTTCTGTAAGGAACGAAAAGGTCAAAAGGGTATAGAAGGAATCTCTGGCTGGCTCTTTGGGTTGTTTCAACACTTCTAATCGAATCTTCTGATTCGCTCTGATAGCATGAGTCTGAATTTTTTTTAATGATAATGTCTACATACACAACATTTTTTTTTTTTTACATTTCAAGTTGTATAAATGTGACCTTGGACCTTGGTCTTAAGTAGCACAGGTATATTTGTAGCAATAGCCAAAAATACATTGTATGGGTCAAAATGATACATTTTTCTTTTATGCCAAAAATCATTAGGATATTAAGTAAAGATCATGTTCCATGAAGATATTTTGTAAATACCCTACCTTAGATATATCGAAACTTAATTTTTGATCAGTAATAAACATTGCTAAGAACTTCATTTGGACAACTTTAAAGGCAGTTTCAAGAAATTGACCCTTATGACTGGTTTTCTGGTCTAGGGTCACAAATTACAAAGTTTGACATTGTATAGGTCAAATAATGTTTGGCTATTGCTACAAATATACCTGTGCTACTTAAGACTGATTTTCAAAAGTTTAAAATGAATAAATGAATACTTCTAATAATAAAATAATAATAATCAATCATAAATGGCAGTAATGACCTTGTTGAGACTTACTTACAACCCATTTATATTTGTATTATAATGTAAAGAAAGTACACTACAAAAAAAAAAAAAAAATGTAACGAGGTTACTGATTCTTCTAGTAAAGATACTATAATTAAAAAAAACAAACTTAGGACCATTAGGTTTAGATGACAACTATATAAAATGGAATTACAATTTAATTTCCATAATGTGATGTATTTCTGAAATAAGAATAGGTTAAATTTTACTTCAATAGTCCACTTTGGACTATCAAAATAGTGTGTTACCACAGAATATCCCAATGTGATTAAAAATGCAGGATGAACCTTGAGTTTACCAATTAGATGAATGTTTTGTGACAAGAAAGTTTGAAGAATGAAATTCTTGGTCAATATTATTCTTCACCACCACTGGTTACATTAAGAGAAAAACATGCTTTGGTATATTGTGCTCTGTAAGACCAGAGACATTTCTATAGTAAATCTCGATTCCAAGTTGCTTTCTGAAAAAAATTACAAAAGTTGCAAAGCTATTTTTAATAGGACATTGGAGCAAACTGCCATATTCTTTGTTTCAGAACAAAATTTCAGTCAGTGGACACAGGCTCTTCCCTTCAAGAAGGGTTACATTAATTGCAGTGCCTGTTTCTTTAAACGACTAGGCAAAAACATGTACCTTTTTCTCCAGTGCTATCAGTCTGAAACTCTGTAATAGTGTATCTGTCTGTTCTACTATTGCCAGGGGAGATGTGATTCAAAGGGCCAGAGCCGGCTACACACCCTCACACACTCGTTATGGAATTTTTCAGCCCTCCGAGGCCATAAGGTTGCTGTTTTAAAAGGTTACCCACAGCAGACTGCAATCCTACCTCTGATAGGAGCTTAATTTAAATCCATATTGAAAAATTCACTTCAAAGACAAGTTATTATATGCTGGGTGTTTTTTCTCTCTCTCCTTGAACAATCATTTTTCATAACACTATGAAAATAAGCATACACATTTAATTAAAAACGCTTTCAGTATTTCACAATAAAGCCTGAAATGCATGCAGTATGGAGAAAATTAGACCCTGAAGCGTTATTATTATTAATGAAAAAGAGTTTGCATATATTTTGTTTAGAATATAATCATATATTTAAGTAAGTTAGGTATGCGATTTTTTACATTTTATACACAATTTCTTTTTTTCACCTTAGTCTGTGACATATATTCAATCAGATAGCTACAATAAACCTCATTACTCAATAGTAAAGTGATTATGAAAGCCGTTATTCAACCTTTTCAGACAAGAGCCCGTGGAGTACAGATCCTCATGGCACTGAGAACAGTCACAGATTCTCCTCCGGATAAATCAGCAGAATCAGTGATATATTCCCAGATGCAGTTCCTTGAGCTCTGCTGAGTAAAACGGTGCTGTCGTCTCTTTAATTGGCCTCGGTAGGGCACTGTAGCTGTCCCTTTAAGAGACTCAGGTAGAACGTTGTGCCAGTCTGTTTTTAATTGGCTGGGGTGAAACTGTGTACCTGTCTCTTTAAATGCCTGTTTATTGCCTCTGGAGCTGACAGGCCCACACCGGTCATCTCCCTACTCTTCTCTAAACTGCCTGCATTGTTCTCTTTCTCCCAGCTCCCACTCTCTCTTCTACACTTGTCTGTCTCTTTCTGGCTTTGAATGTCGTCTGCCTGCTCTCCAGATGCCTTCTTCATTATCGGAGATGCTGTACCTCCAGCTCATCCCACCTTCTCTCCACTTTTTCGCTCCCTCTGGCTATGTTTGGAAAGCCACACTATACTGTCTTTGCACTTTGTGAACAGTATACAAATTTTCTGATGTGCAAACCGTCAAGTATAAAACTAGACCATATGCAATTACATTACTTTTTCTTCACTATATTATTTTCGGGGTGACCTTATTTTCAGTTTTGCATTTAAATTTAATGTATATTTATTCATTTAAAGGTGCAAACAATGTTTCTCCCGCTCCCTCCTCCTCATACTCGATGCTCATGCAGGTTGCCAGATTGAGCACATGCATAAGGGCGCAACTGACAATGGAAGGCGACACACTGCAAGTTGTAGAGCTGATTTATCTGTGTTGTAATATTGCTCTGCTCATAAAACATTTTAGATGGATGCTGAAGCTTTTTAGGTTGGGTAGAATCTGCAGTCTTTGACCCAGTTCATTTGCTCACTTCCTTGGCTGCAATACGCACTGTTTTCCATCAAGTGGCAACCCTGGGTGTTGAAAAACTTTTGGGTAAACTGGCAGTGGGTGAAATCACACAGACCGTGATATCTCCGTGATATATGATATCTCGTCATTCACTGCCACGAACTGATGGCGGTCAGATAAATATGATTTTAACCATGCCAATGCACTTCCACTAATGAGAACATAATTTTCAAGTCTATTCAAAAGAATGTTGTGGTCAATAGCATCAAACACAGCGCTAAGATCCAGCAGCACTAATAGAGAGATACAACCCCCGATTGGATGATAAGAGCAGGTCATTTGTAACTCTAATAGGAAAATATATTAGTGTGGACAAGGCCTATGTAAACTTAGCATGTTTTCTAAATATCTGCAACATATTATGGTATTTTTATGCTTAAGTACAGTCAAAAAAAAAAAAAAAAAAAAAAAAAAAACATACATACAGCACCTTTAACAGACAATTTTATCCACAGTGCCTTACAAATGGGGAATACAATGAAGCAATTCATCCACTTTGATAGGGACATTGATAGGGAAGGAAAACTAAAGGAGTAACGGACCGGAAAATGACTTGAGCAAGGATGCATTCAATTTATTAAAAGTGAGAGTAAAGATTTTTACATTGCTACAACAATGTATAATGGTTTTCACAAAAGTATTAAGAGCACAAGTGTTTTCAACATTGATAATAAAAAGAAATGTTTGTAGAGCACCAAAATATCAAAATGATTTCCGAAGGATCATCTAAAACTGAAGATAACAGTTTTTTTTAATGTAATAATATTTTACAATGTAGCTTTTTTGCTGTATTGTTAATCAAATAAATGCAGCCTTGGTAAGCATATGAGACTTTTAAAATCTCCCTTGGAAATCTTATCAACCACAAACTTCTGAAAACTAGTTATACATGCAGTACTGTACTGTGCAATACTCTAGTATGGCATTCTCTCTTTAATCTTTTTCCTTCTTCACCTCCTTCAACTCCTTCTTTATCATTGCTTTCAAAGCATGAAACCATAAAATCATATCTTTCTGTTGCCTGGAGAAGCACCTAAGGCTTGTTGTCAATAACTCTAAATGAGTCACAATTACCACAATGACAAACCCCCCAACCCACAACCATAGCCTCCATTCTCACTGACTCATATGATACACACCAGACGGCAAAATCGCAACCCAGTTTCAGTCAAATGGCTTAGTTTTTTTTTTTTTTTGATTATTCATATAGTGTGTACCATTAAAGACCCCATAAAATTGCTTGACGAGTGCATCCTGATGCATTTTCTATTAAAACAGAAAGTTGGAATGGGACATATTGAATTGCTTATTCTTTTACAGTAGTTTACAGCTAGATAATTTTCGGTGTAGCACATAAATGACCTCACAGTTATTAGACTTAGACTAACAGCCACAAAACAAATTATGAAATGTGACCCTGGATCACAAATCAGTCATAAGTACCACAAGTATATTTGTAGCAATAGCCAACAATACATTGTATGGGTCAAAATGATCGATTTTTCTTTTATGCCAAAAATCATTAGGATATTAAGTAAAAATCATGTTCCATGAAGATATTTAGTAAATTTCCTACCATAAATATATCAAAACTTAATCTTTGATTAGTAATTAGTATGTAATTATTAGTAATTAGTATTAGTAATTAGATTAGTATGCATTGCTAAGAACTTCATTTGGACAACTTTAAAGGCAACAAACAAACCATACATTGATGGAAATCTTATTTATTCAGCTTGCAGAAGATGTATACATCTTAAAAAATGACCCTTATGACTGGTTTTGTGGTCCAGGGTCACATATAACATTCTTGTAACTCAAACATTGGTTCAATTCCCAGGTAAAGCATGAACTGATTTAAAAAACAACAACAAATGCATTAAAATGCAATGTTAGCTGGTTGGATAAAAGTGTCTGCCGAATGCATATATGAAAAATGCAAATAATTTGTGGAGTCTAATCTTTTCCTCTATTTTGATGTTACACACATCACGTCCTGCACTGTGTTTGGATTTGTTCTGTGTAATAAGATTCTGAAGTGTTACCTGTCCTGATCTGGCTCTGCACTTGTCAACATCAGAGCAGATCTTTTCAAATCGCAAAGCCCACGTGGGCTCACCTCCAAATAAGCTCTCGCATTCACTCACTGCTTCTCTTCCCTCCCGTCCATGCCTCCTTATGCAACCTTTAGCTCTATGACTCAGTTGCTAAGTTCCTTCTTTCGTTCTTTTTTCCCTCTTCTGCTCAGCGATTTGCCATCTGCTGCCTAAAGCAGTGCTCTTGTCCTTTTTTGTTTTATCACCCTGCTAATCATCCATTAGGTCTCCTTAAACACACAGACTGGCCAGGCGCTTACATTGCTAACGGCACAAAAGAAACACTATGGTGTAGTCACAGAATGTACCAGCAGAGGCTAATTGAACCATGCTGACCAGCCAAACCCTGACCCCTTGACAAACACACACAGTTTCATTCACTCGCTCGAAGTGAGTTTCATTCATGCATTATAATCTTTTATCTTATGCACTGCTGCAAATTCTGCATGAAATGTCTTTTCAGCACTCTTGCAATATACACTGTTTTAGACCCATTACCAAAAGGTGTACAGTTGTGGCCAAAAGTTTTGAGAATTACATAAATATTGGAAATTGGAAAGGTTGCTGCTTAAGTTTTTATAATAGCAATTTGCATATACTCCAGAATGTAATGAAGAGTGATCAGATGAACTGCATAGAGCCTTTACCATGAAAATTAACTTAATCCCGAAAAAAACTTTTCACTGCATTTCATTGCTGTCATTAAAGGACCTGCTGAGATCATTTCAGTAATTGTCTTGTTAACTTAGGTGAGAATGTTGACCAGCACAAGGCTGGAGATCATTATGTCAGGCTGATTGGGTTAGAATGACAGACTTGACATGTTAAAAGGAGGGTGATGCTTGAAATCATTGTTCTTCCATTGTTAACCATGGTGACCTGCAAAAAGAAACGCGTGCAGCCATCATTGCGTTGCATAAAAATGGCTTCACAGGCAAGGATATTGTGGCTACTAAGATTGCACCTAAATCAACAATTTATAGGATCATCAAGAAATTCAAGGAAAGAGGAAAGTGCCAGGATCGTCTCCTAAAGAGGATTCAGCTGCGGGATCGGAGTGCCACCAGTGCAGAGCTTGCTCAGGAATGGCAGCAGGCAGGTGTGAGCGCATCTGCACGCACAGTGAGGCCAAGACTTTTGGAAGATGGCCTGGTGTCAAGAAGGGCAGCAAAGAAGCCACTTCTCTCCAAAAAAAACATCAGGGACAGATTGATCTTCTGCAAAAAGTAAGGCGAATGGACTGCTGAGGACTGGGGAAAAGTCATATTCTCAGATGAAGCCTCTTTCCGATTGTTTGGGGCATCTGGAAAAAGGCTTGTCCGGAGAAGAAAAGGTGAGCGCTATCATCAGTCCTGTGTCATGCCAACAGTAAAGCATCCTGAGACCATTCATGTGTGGGGTTGCTTCTCATCCAAGGGAGTGGGCTCACTCACAATTTTGCCCAAAAACACAGCCATGAATAAAGAATGGTACCAAAACACCCTCCAACAGCAACTTCTTCCAACAATCCAACAACAGTTTGGTGAAGAACAATGCATTTTCCAGCACGATGGAGCACCGTGCCATAATGCAAAAGTGATAACTAAGTGGCTCGGGGACCAAAACGTTGAAATTTTGGGTCCATGGCCTGGAAACTCCCCAAATCTTAATCCCATTGAGAACTTGTGGTCAATCCTCAAGAGGCGGGTGGACAAACAAAAACCCACTAATTCTGACAAACTCCAAGAAGTGATTATGAAAGAATGGGTTGCTATCAGTCAGGATTTGGCCCAGAAGTTGATTGAGAGCATGCCCAGTCGAATTGCAGAGGTCCTGAAAAAGAAGGGCCAACACTGCAAATACTGACTCTTTGCATAAATGTCATGTAATTGTCGATAAAAGCCTTTGAAACGTATGAAGTGCTTGTAATTATATTTCAGTACATCACAGAAACAACTGAAACAAATATCTAAAAGCAGTTGAGCAGCGAACTTTGTGAAAACTAATATTTGTGTCATTCTCAAAACTTTTGGCCACGACTGCACTCTTAAAAATAAAGGTGCTTCAAAAGGTCCTTCAAACGATACCATAGAAGAACCATTTTTGGTTCCACAAAGAACCATTCAGTTAAAGGTTCTTTAAAGAAACATTTCTTGCTTAACTTTTTATAATCTGAAGAACCTTAGTTGCCACCAAGAACCGTTTGTGAAACAGAAAAGTTCTTTATGGAACCATTTGGACATTATGGCATCGTGAAGCACTTTTATTTTTAAGAGTGTATAAAATCAAGCACCTAGTCATGCAGTATGCATTCAAAAACATTTGTAAAAAAAAAAGGTTCATTCTAAAGAGATCAATGAATCCAAGTGTGGCACTGTGATAGGATGTCACTTTTTCAATATATTAGTTCGTAAAATTTCCTCCCTGCCAGATATTCCATGGTCATCTGTTTGTGGTTTTATTGAAAAATTAAAGTGTTTAGGAACTGCAGCAGCCACAAAGCTGAAGACCACATATAATCACAGACTGGTCACTGAGTGCTGAGGCACATGGTGTGTAAAAGTCGCCAACGTTCTGTTGATTCCATAACTGAAGAGTTCCAAACTTTCACTGGCATTAATATCAGCAGTGGAAGTTTCCATGGCCAAGCAGCTGCATGCATATCTCAAATTACTCAGTACAATGCCAAGTGTCAGATAGAGTGCCGTAAAGCACGCCGACACTGGACTCTGGAGCAGTGGAAACCTGTTCTGTAAAGTGACAAATCACGGTTTTCTGTTTAGCAGTCTGATGGGTAAGATTTGTTTGGTGAATACCAGGAGAACGCTGCTTACCTGGCTGCATAGCAGTGTTAATTTCATTAACAAATAATTTTTGTCAACGACATTTTTTCACAGACAAAAACGCGACGATTATGAAGCGAAAACTCGTTTTGAATGACAAAAATTATGACAAAGCTCTATTAAAATTTTCGTCAACAAATAAAAACGAGACGAAAAGGTTAGGGAGGGACGATTTCGTAGAGATTCATTCAGAACGAATCTGCTGCGCGGTAAGGAGGTTAGATGCGTACATATATGAACTGTATCATAGCCTATTGATTTATCCTGTGGGATAGATCATAAACATAAGCTGGCATACCTCTGCTGCATAAAATGTCTCATAAAACATTAAAAAATATCAATATTTGGGAGTAAGAGAAGAGCAGACATATGGATACGCGAACACAATTGGTTACATCTTAGGTGAACGTAAACAATTGAGAGACTATCAGACGTGTATCAGTGCATCCGTGCATTTGGTTTTAAAGGGACCACAGCGTAATTTAGTTGCTGTCTGTGGCACTGATGTTAATCAAGCAATAAAAGAAAGACAGAAAATCACTCACTGCTCTTGACTGAGTCACTTTAGTAGCCATAATAAAGATTAATCTAAATTTATTTATATAAATGAATGTCTGCTTGAAAGAATGAAGAATGTGGTAAACAAGTTGTTATAAAGAATGCATAATTAGCCTATATGTTCTTGTTTCTTTATGAGAAGTGGTTTTTATTTCATTTTTTAATATAAAAACATGTTGCATATCACAGCAGTTAAATCTGTGTCTATGATGATAAAATGCTCCATAATGAGTTTGGTCATTTTAGAGAAAAGTTTAATAAATGCATTATTACACTAAACCCATTAGATTTTAGCCGACTAAATCTACCATAGGTTTAGTCGACTAAAATCTTATTTATTTAGACTATGGCTAAAACTAAAATTTGCTGTCAAAATTAACACTGCTGCATTGTGCCAACTGTAAAGTTTGGTGGTGTTGCTGAAGTGAAATCTCCAGCAAACCAAGATATTTCAGATAATGCTATTCTTCCTTCTTTGTGAGAAAAGTTTGGGCTAAAGCCCTTTTTTTTTATTACAACATGACTGTGACCTAGTGCATAAAGCAGGGTCCTTAAAGACATGACTGGATGAGTTTGGTGTGGAAGAACTCACACAAAACCCTAACCTTAACCCAGTTGGACACCACTGAGATGAACTGGAAAGTAAATTGTGAGCCAAGGTTTTTCATCCAACATCAGTGCCTGACCACACAAAGGCTCTTCTGGATGAATGAGCAAAAATTCTCAGAGAAACACTCCAAAGTCTTGTGGAAAGCTGTTATATCTGCAAAGGAGAGATGAACTTTATATTAATATCTTAGAAAGTGTTGCATATTTATTAGAATGCAATGCCATTAAAGCCCCTGTTGGTGTAATGGTTAGGTGTCCCAGCACTTTTGTCCATATAGGAACTTACTCATTGTTATAAATCATATTTTACTGGGAAAAGATTGCATTTGTGATCAAATTTTCAAAAGGTATGGCCAGTTTTGCAGTCCACTAATAGCATAAGCTCATCCAGCAGTACAACAAACAGTACAGCCATTCTGCGACCCTCAGCGATAAATTCACAGTGAATGCCCCATTACACAGTCTATAACAGCCTTCTCATTCTGATTGCTGTCTCTAGGCCTATTCACTGTTAAAACTATTAAAACTATTTATGTTTTGGTCCCTGAGCGTGTGCGGTGACTGTTTTTCTTCTCAGTGGCCTCCACTTTAAATCAGTGAGTTTAATATTTCACATTTCTGTTTTTGTTCTGTCTCTTTGTCATATTTAAACAGTAATACTAAAGGAAAAACACAAAATAATTGAAAGGACATGATGTAAGCTGGACCTGAACTCTCTCTGCCTACATGAGCACCAAAGCTAAATATGCGACATACAGTTGAGGTCAAAAGTTTACACACACCTTGCAGTATCTGCAAAATGTTAATTATTTTGCCAAATCAAGAGGGATCATACAAAATGCATGTTATTTTTTATTTAGTACTGATCTGAATAAGATATTTCACATAAAAGATGTTTACATATAGTTCATGTATGTTTGCAATATTTGCATTTATAAAAATGACCCAGTTCAAAAGTTTACAACAGTTATTTAGTGATAGTTGTCCCTTGTTGAGGTCTGATTATTCAGAAGGATGCATTAAAAGCTGGGGGTGAAAACTTTTTGAATCTGAAGATTAGGGTAAATTTAACTTGTCTTCTGGGAAACATAAGTATCTTCTGTAGCTGAAGGGCAGTACTAAATTACAAAAATATGATATTTAAGCAAGATATTTTGTTCTAAAGTTTACACCCCTGGCTCTTAAAGGAGAAGTCCGGTGTGATATTGACCTAAAGTGTGTTGAATCATTATACCAAGTGTGAACGTACCTTGCATATCTCATCTCGGTTTGTGCCCTGCAGTCTGAAATCTGGGGTTAGTTAGCCGATGCTAACAGCAGGTTGTCAATGAGGGTGAATAGGGCATCGGAGTAGCCATGTAAATAAATCACTGTTTTATGCCATTTACGAGGCACAAAGTAGCTCCACACTTCATTGGTAGACTTCCAAGGGCCCTGACATTTAAAACGAGACTTTGAGAACTCAGAAAAAGCACCGGTAGTTTATTTACAAGAAGATTTATACAGACAGTAACTGCAAGAAATTTACCGGCCGCCGCCATCTTGAATTTAGTCACGATAAGTCGAGTGACGAGCAGGAAGGAACTTATCAGGTTATCAACTTATCAGGTTGTAGTTTCCTTCCTGCTCGACACTCGACTTATCGTGACTAAATTACTCTCAGTTGTCCTCAGTGTGAAAAGATGATTCTCAAAATCATACAGTCATTGTTAGAAAGGGTTCAAATACACAAAAATGCTGAAAAACAAAAGAATACCTAAAGATTTTTCTGAAGAACAGCAGACAGTTTAACAGTTCAGAACAAACAAGGGACACATAAACAACAATCACTACAAAAAAACAAACAAACAAAAAAAAAAAAAAAAAAAAAACCACACAGCTGCGGATCATTCAGGTAACAACAAAGTATTAAGAATCAAGTGTTTGTAAACTTTTGAACATCATCATTTTTATAAATTCAACTATTATTTTCTCTTGTGGACTATATGTAAACGATTTTTTATGTGAAATATCTTATTCAGGTCAGTACTAAATAAAAAATACAATGCATTTTGTATGATCCACTCTTATTTTGGTAAAATAATTAACATTTGCAGATTCTGCAAGGTGTATGTAAACTTTTGACCTGAACTGTATACTGAAAAAAAAATGGTGTAGCAACAATTTCTACTTATCTGTGAAATTTATAATTAATCAGGGATGGGTCCAAATCCGAATACCGTGTTTGGAAAGGAAATTACATGTACTACGGAAGCCCTACATGAGATGGGAGGGGAAAAAATATATTTCAGTGCTTACTCGTCACTATTTGGGCACATCCCTACAAATAATTATAAAGAATTTGCAAGTAACACACTGAATAAAATTGTCGAAAATTCATGTTCAGAATGCTTTTTTTTCCATGTTGATGCACATTCACTAACCGCCAGCCTCAGGCTATTCTGTTTAAACTCTTCTCTATTCCTGACATCAGTGCTCATTATATGGTAACATTTATTTCAATGTTTAAATGTTTGTGCTTTTAGTCCTTGTGCGTAACAGTAGAGGTTTTGAGCTCTTAGAAAACAAGTTCTGCAGCTCAAAGCAAGTTTCATCGCCATATACTCATTAAAGTCCAAATTTACTTGGGATCCCATAAACAAGTCACTGGTGCGTAAAGAACTCGTACAAATTAATACTCTATGAATAAATGGGATTTACTGAGCACAACCCAGTGTGCTTTTACCACACATTGTTATATTAAAGAGAATCTCTCTCCCCTAATTGAGCCTCACTGCAAAGCAATTTTTCTTCCTTATTGTCTTGTCTTTCTCCGCCTCTGTTTATCACATCTAGCCTTTTCTTCTTTCTCAACCCACCGCAATCCACATGAAAGTTGAGTGTAGGATTAGAGAGCTGGACAGTCTAGACAGCCGTTACACTTTCAGTCCTGTGTATGCTACCAACGCCTCCAGCCGCGGTTCTTCCCCTCCCATGAGTGTTTCATCTGGCAAAAAACATATTGTGTTATTCCAGCCGCAGTGTTTAGTATGGCTGAGCTGCCTTGCACGGTTTACTTTAAGTGGTATAAGGAAGTGAATGAAGTCAAAACCACATCAAGTCTGCAGGGAGATGAAATGGTCGGCTTAGTTACAGATCTTGTTAATGAAAGGCGGAGGAACATCCCTGTCAAGAGGTGCACAAAATTACAGTGATATTGAATGAATCATGTCCTTAATTTCACATGGAGGGCAAAGAAGTTATACAATCCAATTCATCTCATTTAGAGATGCTTTCATTTTGTTACTTGTTACATAGTATGGATTATAATACCCTGCCAATTCCCTACGGTCCCCTCGTTATTTATCTACTGTTGAAAATTTGTCAACAGAATCCTTGAAATTTAGTTTACTGCTCCGTTACCTCCTTCAGTAAACCATTTTACAATTTTTTGTGCAGTATTAATCACCTTCAAAAAAGAATTATTTCTCTCTTATATTTTTTGGCATTTAATTTCTGCTCTAGCATGTGTATCTAATCCAATTCTCTAAACTTGTCTCTAAACTACTGCAAATACGAAGTGATAAGTACCTAATTGTTCGCATTTTACTTTAACAGACATTTTGTGACATTTCTAAAATCTTAATCTTTCTGTCTTGTTCAGCTTTCCACTTTCTCTTGATGAGGTCAAGGCTTGTAAGCTTGTTGGAGAAAACTGGCCACGGATCAATATGCGAAGTCAACCATTTCCCAACATATGGAGAGTAAAGGAGAGACACAGAAAAAGAGAGAGAGAGACAGATGAAGACTGAAATTGAGATCAGGTTATAGGAACAGGGGGTAATGGTGCGGTTGGTCCTCCTCACCCCTCCTTTCTTGAACCAGCTTCACATTCATCCTCTCTTCTGTGAGAAAAAAATAGAAAGAAAATGAGAGTGAAGTCTGAATAGATTAAAATCAATATGTCTACCTGCTTTTTATTTTTGTTCATTATTAATCTGGGGCCGGGATGCTTCTCCAGGGAGATGTGGGAGAAATGGGATTTACTTCCAGGGCCTCCCGTGTGCTGTTTCTGAAGGTGGTTTTAGCAGAATAAGTGAGGGGGGAAAAAGTACAAAAAAACAAAAGGATGCATAGAGATGAAGAAATGGGGACCTGATTGATTAATTGCTCTTACAGAACATTATGGAATTACGTCTGCCTTCTGTTAGAAAGCGACAACACTTGAGTGATCAGAATAGTGTATCCAGACTGGCGTGTTTACTCCTCAGAGGAAGATGGGATGAAGAACAAAGCTTTTAGCTGGTGAAAACAACATTGCATCATTCAGCACAGGGACACAGCAAAGAGCGTGCGTGACTGTGTGTGTGTGTGTGTGTGTGTGTGCCATTTATAAGCAGTAGCAGTTTTTAACCCAATATAGAATTAGATATAAAAAGAGTGTTTTTAGAAAAATCTTACAAGCAGATCTGAGATGGACTGGAGGCTGTAAAAATAGACTGTTATGGCTCATCATACTACAGTCACACATATGACAATATCCATAATCAATGGCATAAAACCCTTCATTCAGACAATATGAGATAGTGTAACACTCAGCTGGTCATTTTAATAAATTAAAAGTACAACAAAAACCCTGGCAGGGTACTCAGGATGTGCTTAAATGAAAAAATGACAGTCAACAGTCAATTGATCCTTCGCCAGGAGCGTATTGGCTTCTTTCTCCAGTTGAAACAAGATACCTTCTGATGTTCATTCATGTTTATTTTGTGCTATAACCAGTAAGGAAGAAGAGATCATCGGTTCATGTGCCGCTTGAACTAAGGCGCTACAGCGATCTGTCAAGACATATTCAAGACAATATGCTGTCGAGAAAGGCACTTGGAATTTTATCGTCATGATTAAATTATATATATACTATATATACACACACTGTATTGCCAAAAGTATTCATTCACCCCCTTCTAATGAACAGGTTTGACTACTTTAGTAATTTCCATGAGTACAAATTTTAATGTTTAAGCATAAAATGATATTCTAGGGAATTGTGTGCTTCTAATTTTATAGCAACAGTTTGGACAGGACCCTCTTCAATTCAGTTACAATGCTTTTGTGTATAAGGCAAGGTTCAAATCAAAATGACTGATTCAGTCAGTGTGGAAGAACTGGAGTGGTCTGCATAAAGCATTTCCATCTCTGTTGCAAAAGGTTTGGATTTGTCTAAAATGACTGTACCCATATGTACAAGTCATTGGTGTTTGGTGATGAGTTTTTGGCTCAAGGTCTGCATTTAAAGTCACACCAGAGGTGTTCAGCTGGGATTAGGACTTGGCTTTATGCAGACCAATCAAGTTGTTCCACACTGACTGAATCAGTCATTTCGATATGAACCTTGCCTTATACACAAAGGCATTGTCATGTTAGCACTGAAGAGGGTCCTGTCCAAACTGTTGCTATAAAATTAGAAGCACACAATTCCCTAGAATTTCATTATATACTTAAACATTAAGATTTGTACTCATGGAAATTACTAAAGTAGTCAAACTGGTTTATTAGAAGGGGGTGAGCGAATACTTTTGGCAATATAGCTTATAATATTGTCATTATAGCATATACAGTATGTTGGGGTGTGATTTTTCAAGGTAAATAGTCACTACAGTTTTATTTATATGACACTTTTTACACATTTATGAGCAAACAACCCAACCCCTGCCTCTAAACCTACCATTTGTGAATAAAACACAAGATATAACAGGCAGATACAACTACAGTCATAATTTATTCAAAAAGTATTAATATTCCAAGTCTTTCAAGGCAAAACGATTGATTTGTGAGAAGAATAGACGTGATCGCCGTCAAGCTCATCCTGTGTGCTGCAGTCTGTGCGCAATTTTAAAAAATGCCGCCACACTGTAAAAAACTATTTGTTGAGTCAAGTTAAAATAATTTTGTTACCCGACTGCCTTAAAATTTTAAGTTCAGTCAACTTGAAATGTTAAGTTGTACTAAGTGACAACTTAGATATTTGAGTTGATTCAACTCAAAATTCTAAGGCAGCTGGGTAACAAATTATTTTAACTTGAATAAACAAATCGTATTTTACAGTGCAGAAGTTGTCTTACATCAGGCTTGGTTGTGAAATGCTATTGGCTCTTGTGTGTTTTGTGACTGACTGAGTCATGCTAAAGTATAGGAGTATCTTTTTGAATGAGTGTGTTAATCATTTTCAGCGATTAAAACCTTATGTTTTACTCTCTTCTTCGCATAAAGTTATCGTACAGCTTCAGAAAGACTCGGAATGCAAGAGGACTTGTTTGTAATGATTTTATACTGCTTATTTATGGTCAGTTTTTGCAATAAATACCTGTGACTGTACTTATATTTGCCTGTTACGTGTTTTATATTGTTCAGAAGTGGGTAGGTTTGGGGTAGAGGTGGGGTTAGGTGCTCAAAAGAAAGTATATATATATATTAGTGGTGGGCCGTTATCGGCGTTAACGTGCTGCGTTAACGTGAGACTCTTATCGGGCGATAAAAAAAAATATCGCCGTTAATCTATTCTCAAAATTGGGTTGGGAGCTGGGTCTAAACTACGTAAGCTGTGATGACTTTCACCTTGATATTTTAGCGCGGATGACGTATACCTAGTCGAATTGCACTGTAGGGGGCGAGAACGAGTCTCCAACTTCTGTGAAATTACCACATACAATGAGACGTGCAAACATGGATGCAGTTATGAAGCCGCTTCAGGGCAGGTGCGTTGCTAGACCCTTTTTACTGGGGCACGTGAGTTATAATTTACTTTGATAATCCCGAAATAAAGACATTAAACTATATGCAACAACTGAATTGACGCTTCTAAAAGCAACGCAGTTTAATGGAAGACTATGCACGCAGAAATCCATGCCCGTGCGCGTCTGTGTATTTAACGGCAACGCACACGCCGTGCAGCCTTTTGCGCAGAAGTACTTGGTTACACAAGTTTGTATAGGTAATTATGTTGTAAATGCAATTGTCAAGCAGTTTGTGATGCATTTTGGAAACAGGAGATGAGCGCCTGATCTAATGCGCCACCTGGCCCGTTCTCGAAGACTTACTTTTAGTCATTATTTGGGTAGCACACATATTCTGAATGCCTTCAGCAGAATTCCAATTAGATTTAATCTAGATTAAAAAAAATAATCTATGCCCACCCCTAATATATATATGTTTTTTACAAATTCATGTAAATCATTAAATAAACTCAAACAGCTGAAAACAATGGAGGATCCTGCACGTCAAAAAGTGACGCTAAAGGGATACCCCTGTGTGTTGAAAAATGACACTAAAGGGGTACCTTGAGTGTCAAAAAGACACCAAGGGTTCCTGACCAAGCGTCAATATTTGACGAGTTGTGAGTGAGAACCTGTTGCTACAATGTATTTTTTAAAAGTAATGAAGGTCTTTGAAAAGAGTCATTCAGTTTAGTGGTCATTATACAAAACATGTTGGTATAATGTGGTATAATATATAATTTCTCTTTCATAAACTTTTGGTAGAATTTGACAAAACTTCATACCAATCCCGGTATAAATCTCAGCCTACAATATGTGCACTGAATAAAAAAGGCTCGTCAAGACAGGTATTTCCAAGCAGAACAATGCAATTTAATATGTATACCCCCAATTAGGCGGCATGACATTCATGCAGGACCCGCTCTGCATAGCTTCTGAGCAGATTAGCGGATCTGCAATGGAGCTAATGTAGAATTATTCAGTCTGCAGAGGCGTTACACGCTCGTCAAGGCCAGTTATTAATCCACACATTCTTTTGTAGAGGCACAAAGAAGTCCACGCGAGATCCAAGCAAAGTGAATGAGAGCCTGGAGAAAAGCAAGCACGACTACAGAAGACTGAATTAGCCAGAGCGTGTTGCGTTAATCCGTACTGTATAAAACGCAGTCTGTCTTATCGAGATTGGAGATAGGCACTTAGAGTAAAGTAAAATGAGCATCAGGCATGAGTAAGCCTGATTAAGCTGGAATAAGCCTGCATAAGACAGGATGAGATGGGCATGAAGCATCAGAGTGGGCTGAAGGATCAGGGTTGAGACAGGGCAGCATGCATTATGGAGGAGAGAGATCCTTAAGCTCAGTGGATCAGGCCTGCCCTGACAGTGAGAACAGACTCATATACACACACACAGCATACACTTACACACTGTCTGAATATACATGGTGATATAGTCTGGCAGGGATCTCTCTCTCACACACACACACAAAGATAGGCAGAATCCTCAAACACTGACTATGACTGAATACATTTACTCTGAGGGTGGACTGGCATATATTCTGCTTGGAATATACTAAGTCCAACCCGCTGAGAAATAAAGGCGGGTTTCAAATAAGGTCTCTTAAGGCACTACCTTATTCTCTTCTTTCTTTCCTGCTATGATTTTCCTTTTCACACATTTTTCATATTTAAAAACCACCATTAGACCTTCCCATTATTAAAGAAAAATCTCATATCTCTGTAATATCTCAATTGTTTTAGTAGACAACAAAAATAAATGAGGGCATAATAGTAGTACAATTTTAGTCCTGAGAAAAACACCCCAGTAATTTCTCTAGGGATCTCAACAATGTCTCAAACTGTGTTTAGATTTGCACATTTTGACACATTTCATTATGAACATTTGGTAACACTTCAGAATAAGGAACACATATTCGCTATTAACTAAGTGTTTTCCCTGAACAAACTCCTAATTTGCTGCTTATTAACATTTAGTAAGTTAGTTGTCAAAGTGTATATAACACACACAGTTTCTGCCATTCTAATGTTAATCTTGAGAACCTGTACAGTAGTATCACATCCTTCTTATCTCCGAGGAAGCTTTAGTTTAATCAGATTTCCAAAACACAGATCTGTACCGCTTCTCTCCGAAAACAGTCGAGCTCCTGATGGCGTGCTGTGAGTGGAGCTAAAGAGTCACGAGCATGTGCAGCTTTTGTGTAATGATAGTCTGCAAGCTATGACATAAATATAAATAATTCCCTTAACGTTAAGTTCTTTGGGAAGCTGAACAAGGTTATCTTTCCCTCACAACCAAAAATATATTTCTTTGACTACTTTTTTGACATTGTTGATTTCGTAATTTAGAAACAAAATGAGATATCCAACAAATGCATTTTTATCACTTTTGCATTTGTTAACAATGCAGTAGGGTAGGTTAAGGGTTGGGTTTGGTGTAAGGAAAATTTATAACATGATACAATATTAACCTTTAGTGACATTCCCCGGATATTTGTGTTGAAGAAATGTATATAGAGGCACATATTTTCATGAGCCTCGGTTGAAGATTTCCACCCTTTATGATGTCATACAGGGCCATACTGGGAAAAAAAAAACTTTCTAAAATTTATACGAACCCAGAAGGAGCGTATTTGGCACTCTGTCATACGTCCAACTCATTTTTTTTTTTTTAATTTTGGCTATGTTCAGCATAAGAATACAACTCTTAAGTCAGAATGCATGAAATAGCATTAGGGGTAGGATTAAGGGATCTAAAATATGGTCATTCAGAATAAGACAAAAGTGCATTATAAGTACTAATAAACAGCCCTTTGTGACCCTGGACCACAAAACCAGTCATAAGGGTCAATTTTTTTTTTAGAACTGAGATTTATACATCATCTGAAAGCTGAATAACTACGGTTATTGATGTACGGTTTTGCAAACAAAATCAAAATATTGAGAAAATCACCTTTAAAGTTGTCCAAATGAAGTTCTTATCAATGCATATTACTAATCAAATTAAGTTTTGATATATTTATGGTAGGAAATTTACAAAATATCAAATTGATACAAATTGATAATTTTGATCCATACAATGTATTTTTGGCTATTGCTACACATACCAATGCTACTTAAAAAAATAAAATAAAGTGTTACCGAACATTTCACATTAAAGTTTTCCTACACCAGATATGTGACCATGGATAAACAAAACCAGTCATAAGTAGCACGGGTGTATTTGTAGCAATCACCAACAATATATTGTATGGGTTAAAATTATTGATTTTTCTTTTATGCCAAAAATCATTAGGATATTAAGTAAAGATCATGTTCCATGAAGATATTTTGTACATTTCCTACTGTAAATATATCAAAACATAAGTTTTGATTAGTAATATGCATTTCTAAGAACTTTATTTGGACAACTTTATAGCGATTTTCTCAATATTTAGATTTTTTTGCACCCTCAGATTTAAAAATTTCAAATAGCTTTATCTCTAACAAACCATACATCAATGGAAAGTTTATTTATTCAGCTTGTGATGATGTATAAATCTCAGTTTTAAAAAACTAGAAATTTCCAATTACCAAGTGAATCATTCTTTAGAACTAGTTCTTTTTAATAATTCAAATGAGATTAATCGATTTGCACAATTTTGCATTTACTGTGAAAGAAGAATTTTGTGTAGGAGTAAAACAGTGTCAGCACACTTTAAGAAGAAAAGGTAAAAGGTGCTGGTAATTTTCTGCAAAGACATTATCTGTTACATTTATGGCCATTTCCCTAACCCTACTCCTAAAACACTACACAATGCAACATGTAATTTAAAATAGAGGTAAACACCTGTATAAAAAAAAAAAGAAAAAAAATTGACTTTTGCAATATGAACATGTGTAACCATAAACAACATTTAACACAATTTATGTAACTTATTCAAAAACATAAATGCAAATGTATGTGTCCTTTGGCATTTAACTTCACAAAAAAATGGAATGAATAGATGAATATTTTTTGTCAACTAAAAATCACAGTACAGTATAAACAAATTTGGTTTGCTAAAATGAATCAAACTTGTAAACACAATAAATACAGAGAATCCAAAAGAAGAAAATACGGGCCAACTAAATCTGGCACTTGGCACTCCAGAGGCAAGTCTCAGCTATATTTTTATGCCCTGGAACAGATGGAGGTGAAAACAAGAGGTCACATGACTATAGGTAGTGTGAGATGACATCAGTTGACTTGGACACCACTGAAAGTGGGAATTAGTTTTGGTTGTGGTCCATGTCGCCACAACTCGCAAGGTCTCTGCAATCCATAAACCTGGAAGTGAGAGCTTCAGTCTTCAGCTTGAGACTGTTTCCTAGAAATGAATGTGTCTTTTGGGAGAGTTTCAGCTTTGAACCTGACTGTGCGGATACAATGCAGCTCAGGCCCATGGCTCAGAGAAGCAGACCAAACAGAATTTAGAGCTCATCAGATAATAAACAATACATCAAAGCATTATTGTTCTCTGACACTCAGCAACACACAGGCACAGACCTGTGAAGAGTCACATCCAACTGTTTGATCCAAGGTATGAGAGCTCTTGTTGGATTATCTGAATATGAGGTGTTTCGAATAGATCATTACCATCTAGTAATTACCAGTTACACCCACTCTGGGGCTCTTCACCCATCCATGAGCCCACGTAGAGAGGCATCTCATCCACCTCCACAGCTTACTCTATACAAACAATGAGACGAACACACACTATTTTATTTAACAACATACTTGCTTTCTGCATCCAACCTGATAGCTCTTCTTTTCTCTGTTGTATGTTTTCTGTTCATGTCTAGTGGGTCCTTAATAAATAAAATGCTAAAATACATTAAAATTCATTAATGTTAATTTGAATAACAATTTAGGTGCTTCTTGAGAAGGAGTTCAACTCTCATGATCTCTCATTCTTTCTCTCTCAGTCAAATTAGCTCTGGGAGTCCTAGAGATCTCCTGTAAAAAAAAATAGATAAGCCATAAAGGGATCAAATCATTCCCACGCAATATCTAAAGCAATATCATGAACCAGTGAGTGTGGAGTACAGGTCAGACCACAGAGATTAATTCCTGTTGACGGGAGTCTAATGTGGCCTGGACATTTTAGTGAGGTGTCAATGACGCTTTGCCGTGGGTGAATGTTGATTCAAGTGCTGAGGATGTTTCCCTTTTAGCAGTTCCTTTTTTCGCCTTTCAATTCAGTGCTTCAAATTATGCTGGCGAGCATTGCATTAATATTCCTTTTCTTTTTATTACAGTGTTTACAAGGCAGACCTGTAGTGATATTCCTCAAGCATGCTATTTTTCTTCATCTTCTTGATAACTGTATGCAGTCAATTCAGCTTGAGCCATTTAACAGAGTTCAATAATTAGACTCCATTCAAAATTTATTTTGCAGATTTTAGCCTTGGGCGCTCTATCTATTTTGTCTTTCATAAACGTAATTTTTGGAAATATAAGATTCATGTTCAAAAGTCTCCCTTTGCAATATCCATTCAAAAACTCAGACAGCAATGACTTTATTGTAGTATCTGCATACTGAATTGACATTTCGTAAAGACCCCCCCCCCCACTTAGTCACATCCGACAAGCCGACACTCTCATTATGTTCTCACGCTGTGAAAAATACATCACGAAGCAAAAAGGACACTGACAACGCGCTGACAGACAGGACAGAGCAGGTTACTTCTGGTATGAAACAAAGTCTTAGCTTTCAAACTGTCATTTTTTAAGAAATTCAAACAATAAATACCGAGTTGTGGCTCTTTAATGTGATAGCGTCTCAGATCAAGTGGCATGTGAACCAATCTTCTCTTCATCTTTACTAGTTATAGCATAAAATAAACATTAATGAACCTCAGAAGGTATTTTATTTTAACCGCGGAAAGATGTCAGTACACACCATTTTTGAATGGAAGTTCATCCAATCGCCTGACTTGTTTGTTGAACAAAATAGCGGATTCTGTGTTATGATTGGTCAGATCACCTGTCAGTCAAGCTTCCTGTGAAGGGTCAATTGCGAGTGCTCTTTCTTGCATTTCTTTGGACAATTAATTGATTAATCTTTCCATTCTCACATCTACAAAAGAAGCACAACAGACACATTCTCATAGACAGTCAACAGAAAACAAGGCAGATGCTGAGCATCATGACAACAACAGTTAAAAGCAGCTCTATTGTGGCATTTCATTTATGCAGAAATGAAGTCTAAAACCCAAGTTTATGTAAACGGCAACACTATTCTTTTGCTGCCATGCAAACACTATTTCCTTTAGGAAATGCAAATCTAGTTTCTATTCAAATTCCTGTCTGTGTAACCTCCTCTCTCTTTAAATGTCACATTTTTCATCCTCTCTATTATACTTTCAGTCTCCGGCTCACTCTTGCTCTTGTTTTCTTTCCCCCAGCTGGCTCTAGGACAGGAAGATACCCACTCGTCAACTTCTTCCTTCCCCTCGTCTACATCAAAGTCCTCCTCCTCAGCAGACTCCTCCAAAACTCTGGGGGTTTTGGGATCTCAGGGTTCGATTTCACCCCTGAGTCGCTGGGTGATGCACAGCCGCGGCCGTCCTGCCAACACTTCCACTATGGAGCTGCCCTATCGTTCGCCGGTGCCCTTTTCCAAGCAGGAATTTTGGGAAATGCTGGGCAGCGATCTCCTCAAATCAGACACGGATGCATCGGGGAACTCTCGTGTCAAGCGCCGCCCGCCAATCGTCAAAACTGGCAAATTCAAAAAGATGTTCGGCTGGGGCGACTTCTACTCCAACATCAAAACAGTGCGTCTCAATCTGCTTATCACGGGTAAGATCGTGGATCACGGGAATGGAACCTTTAGTGTCTACTTCCGTCACAATTCCACCGGCCAGGGGAACATCTCGGTGAGCCTGGTACCTCCAGTGAAGGCTGTGGAGTTCGACTTGGAGCGCCAGAGCGTGGTCTACCCCAAAGACTCAAAGATCTTCAACTGCCGCGTAGACTATGAAAAGGTGGATCGCAGCAAACGCACCTCGCTCTGCAACTATGACCCCTCCAAGACCTGCTTCCAGGAGCAGACACAAAGCCACGTGTCCTGGATCTGCTCCAAACCCTTTAAGGTCATTTGTATCTACATTTCCTTCTACAGCACAGACTACCGACTGGTGCAGAAGGTCTGTCCAGACTATAATTACCACAACGAGATGCCCTACTTACCCTCAGGCTAGAGCTTCGGGGAGCAATGGACTGGGGCAAGGAGGGCTGACTGGAGGGAAGGAGTTAGTATACAAAGGAACAGTTCTGTTATGGATGTGAAGATGTGAAGGTTGGGTTTTTTAAAGGACACAGAAGTCTTATCAAAAGATTCTTCAGAAACTTATCATTGAGCTGATATGGAACACCCCCTCATGACCTGAACATCACAGGTGATTCTCTAAAAGGTGAATGTACAGTATTCGATGTGCTGCAGTTGATGTCTTGAAGAACCTCTTAAGCAACCTGGCAAATGTGACCTGAAAAACACATATATGCAAAACCAAATGGTCAGGCCCAGGTGATCAGGGTGGGAGTGTTCGCTACATCAGTCCAAGTCCCTGATTGGCTCCGCTCATCAGTGCCCAGTGTTACGGTCTTCTAATTAACACATAGGAACAAGAAAACATGTTGGTCACCATAGGCTATGCAGAGGTGGAAGAGGTTGCTGTTTTGGTGTACACCAGGGGGCTCCAAACTCGGTTCTGGAGGGTTGGTGTCCTGCAGAGTTTAGTTCCAACTTGCCTCAACACACCTACCTGGAAGTTTCTAGCATGCCTAGCATGACCTTAATTAGTAAGACACTGGCCCTCCAGGACCATATTTTGGACGCCCCTTGTGTACACTGTTTTTTTTTTTTTTTTAGCATATATGGTTCCATGGCATCAGTGGTTCTTTATTATTGATGGAAAAAGGTTCTTTGGGTAACCTGAAATGGTGGATCTATGGCATCGCTGCAACCCCCCTTTTGAACCTCTACTTTTAAGAGTGTAGTTTGTTTTGTCACAAACAAACAAAGCTAACACAAACGAACACAGGAAATTAACACAACATGCCTCATTTATACCTTTTCACTTCTGCTTATTAAACACAAAAAACAGGATTCCACAGAAAGAAGTAAAAAAAAAAAAAACACCCTGCTAAAACAAACAAACAATAGAAACCATCACAGAATTTGTAATGGTTTTACTGGTTATAATGGAAACTGTCATGGTCCCTGTTGGCCTCTACTGGTAATTTGTCGCCTTCTATTGGTGGCTTGATAAAACCACTAAATCCTAATGGAATATGTCCTATCTTTTAATGGTTTTAATGGTTAATAGTTGATTATTTGTAATGTTTCAAAATTCTGTGACAGTTTATATTGTTTTTTTTTTTTTTGTAAGTGCAGAATGCAAAGGAGCAAAATTACCAGATTTCACAAAAAGATAAAAGCCTCCCCTCCCCAATATCAATGAGAAAAAACTAAAGCAGGACAGAAAGCACTTTAATTAAAAATACAGCACCGAAAAAGAGATGTTGAGTCTGCATTGAGCCCAATGTCTCTATTGTTCTGACTGTTAGGAAAGAGCAAAAAGACGTTTTGTTTGGTCAGGATTCCTGACTTTGTGCTGTGATAACTGTTCTGCTGAACGCACGATTGCTTCGTGCTTGTCTGAACATTCCCTTGCAGTCAGCCAGTTTATCGTAGAGAAAAAAACGAGAAATACTATTATGTTAATTTTGCATAATTTAATCACACTGTGCTGGGAAAGCTTGCATTACATTCTGAGATTTACCTGTCCAAGGCTTTCTCTGGATGTAAAATTACCACATTAGACGAACAGCATTTAAGCTGACCTTCAATGAACACACTGTTTATTGATAATTACTGTGAAGGAAAATCAGTTATATAAAATTCAAGTGGTTTTAGATTAAACATGGACAGACAAGAGTGAAAACAGGCCAGATGAATTTAAGTCGCCAGGGGAAGAAATGACGGAAGAGGAAAGACAGACAGGAAGGATGGAAGGTAAAAGACAGCAGTGGGAGTTATGACGTCTGCAGTGACGAGCAGGTGTACATGACAGAGTGAAAAGGAGAATAAATGAGGATATAAAAGGTGATGCACAGCATAAGAAAATGAACAGGATATGGACCAGAAACAAACACTCGAATAAGGGACAGAATGAATACGGGGGAGGGGGAGAGAAGAGAAGAGAATCACAGAAAAAGACTGAAAAACAAACTCAGGATGCTAAATAGAGTAACATAAAAGCACAATATGGAACATCAAAGTGTCGTCTCACCGAGAGAGTTGGAGGGAAGAAGCTTTTTACGAGCCCACGAAGGGAAAAAAGCCCTCGTTGCCTGAAGTTAAATTCAGTACGGTGAATATACCCCTGTGGGTTTTCACGCAATTTAGAGAGTTACGAAGACGGAAATATCCTGCTGGATAGATCAGTTTATCCATGTTCTTAAAAGACACACTATTTATCTCCCTCTGATCTAAATGTGTAGTTTTACATACAGATACAGACAAAGCTGCAAAACATCCTAACAATAGCCTGAGTACCACTGTCAAGTGCTTAGGGTCCAAAATGACCTGACAATATTGGAGCATCATATATAAGCTGGTTTCAGTCTCTTGGTTAAAAAAAAAAAAGACACAAAGGTGAACAAAAACTTTAGACATCATAGATATTGTTATGATGGTGAAAAATCATTATCGCCATTCAGATTAGTGAATGACTTTCCTCCTCTGTGTTCATTTTGTACCCTTTAATTGCTCAAGAAGGTTGAAGAAGAGTCACCTGTGCCTGCTCTAACAGGTCTGTGTCTGATCTGTGTAATTGAACGTTTGATCCAGGCTGTGATGCTTTGATCTGTCTCTGTTGCTTCCTAAACCATGTCGAAATGTTTGGCCAGTCTGGTCATATCAAATTTTCCTCCGTCTAATTCTCAGAACAGACACGTGAAAATAAAACACCTCTGTCGGTGCTCCAGGCTTTGCCCAGTGCAGCATGCCTCGTCTGCCCTGCTGGTGAACTGAGCGCTGGGGCTCACAGCTCTCTGCTCTCGTCTCCCTCAGGCGCTGGTCTGGACTGAGCTTCCTAATCTCCTGCAGCTTAACTACACTACCGCCTGCACACAAGAGCACACACACACAGCCCCAACTGGTGTAATGGTGTAATTGCTCAACATGTAGGAATCCTTCGTTCTTTTTTTTTTATTGGTTCTATTTTGTTCGTTCACTTTCAATCGTTCAGCTTCATTTTGTTTGGTGTCAGTTATTTTCATTCATGTTTCAGGCTTTCAGTTGTTCAATCTCTTTTTCATTTTTGTTTCTTTTTCCATTCACTCCTTTATTTGTTTGTTCTCTTTCATTTGTTTTATTCTTTCAGTTTTCATGTTTGCTTTTTAATGTTCATTGTTTCTCCTCTTTTTTGTTAGTTCATTCTTTCTTTATCTCTTGATCTTTCATTTGTTTTCTTCCTATAATTCATTCTTTGTCTCAGCAGGCACAGAATGTCGATATAACGTCAGGTTGACGTTGCATTTTGGTTGAGAATGAACCAAATTGGGTTGACGTCAGTATTTGACGCCAATTTGCGTTGACTTAATGTTGGGTTTTAGTTACACAACCTAAAAACACAAAATGTTAATTTTAGCTGATGTCGATACACTCTTAAAAATAAAGGTCCTTTAAAAGGTTCTTCACAGCAATGCCATAGAGGAACCATTTTTAGTTCACAAAGAACCATTCAGTCAAAGGTTCTTTAAGGAACCATCTCTTTCTAACCTTTTCATAATTCGAAGAACTTACTTTTGCCACAAAGAACCTTTTGTGAAACAGAACGGTTCTTCAGATGTTAAAGGTTCTTTATGGAACCATTTAGACAAAAAAAGGTTATTCTATGGTATCGTGAAGCCCCTTTATTTTTAAGAGTGTATTAGAGATCAAATTAATGTTGACATTGTATGTTGAATTGACATTAAATTTTGTTCACCTAAAGTCACAACCGAAATTTAAACAAATATCAACATCTTATGACGTTGTGTGCCTGCTCGGATTTTTCTTATTCCTTCTTCAACTTTCCTTTTCTTTATTGTCTCTATTGTTTGTTCGCTTCCTTTCATTTGTATGCTTCCTTTTTCATTCATTCTTTGGGTTCCTTTTTTCCTTACATCCTTTTTGAACTTTATTCTAATAGTCTCGTTTTCATTTGTTGTTTCTCTTCTGTTCTGACGTTTTTGTTTGTTCACTTCTTTTAATCTGTTTGCTTTTTCATTATTTATTTCGTCCTTGCATCCCTTTTGCACTTTCTTTTGAGATAATCTTTCTTTTTCATTACATTTTCTCTTTCCTTCTTTAATTTCCTCCTGTTGAATCTCCATTCCTTCTCTTTATTTCTGTAATTGTTTCTCTATCTATTAGAGAATCTTTCTTTCTTGCTCATGCTTTATATTTAATTTGTTCTTTTGTTAATTCACTTCCTTTCATTTGTATGCTTCCTTTTTCATTCATTCTTTGCATTCCTTACATCCTTTTTGCACCTTCTTCTCTAATCGTTTTCATTCATTGTTTCTGTTTCGTTCATTCTTTTTTTTTTTGTTCACGTCCTTTAGTTCAGTCCTTTTGTTTTTCTTCCTTGCATCCCTTTTGCACTTTCTTCTAAGATAATCTTTTTTTTTTCATTTATTTATTTTGTTCTGTTGTTTTTGTTCCCATAATCCGATTGCTTCCTTTTTCATTCATTCTTGCAATTTTTTCCTCCTTACTTCCTTTTTGCACTTTCTTCTAATAAAATTGTTTTCATACGCTGTTTCCCTTTTGTTCATTTCCTTTAACTTGTTTGCTTTTTCAATATTTCTTTCTTCCTTGCATCCCTTTTGCAATTTCTTCTGGGAATTTCTTCTTTTTCATTATTTTTTTCTTTCACTCTTTTGTTTTTGTTCACTTCCCTTAATCTCTTTGCTTCTTTTATCATTCATTCTCCATATTTCTTCCTTACTTCCTTTTGACATGGCGATTGTTCACTTTTGTTCACTTTTTTTCATAAATTTTCGACTTCCTATCAATATTTCTTTCTTCCTTGCATCCCTTTCTTCTCAGATACTCTTTCTTTTTCATTCAGTCTTTTCTTTTATTCATGTTTTTATTCACTCCCCTGCTTCCTTTTTCATTTATTCTTTGCATTTCTCTCTTCCTCACATCCTTCTTTCTTCTAATATAACCATTTGTTGTTTCTCTTTTGTTCATTTTTCGTTTGTTCACTCTCTTTTATTTGTTTGCTTTTTTCATTCAGTCTTTCACTCTTAAAAATAAAGGTGCTTAAAAGTCAAAGTCAAAAGTCATTCAGTCAAATGTTCTTTGAGAACCATCTCTTTCTTACCTTTTTATAATCTGAAGAAACTTCTTTTACCACAAAGAACCTTTTGTGAAACAGAAAGGTTCTTCAGATGTTAAAGGTTCTTTATGGAACCATTTAGACAAAAAAGATTCTTCTATGGCATTGTGAAGCACCTTTTATTCTATCAATATTCTTTATTTTTCATTCTTTTGTTTTTGTTCACTTCCCTTAATCTGTTTGCTTCTTTTTTTATCCATTCATTGCCTTTCTTCCGTTTTTTCTTTCTTCCATTCACTCTTCCTTCCAGCTCTTTTTCCCCACTCTCTATTTCTGTCTGTTCCTCAAGAAACATCTTGAGCAAACCCCTAGTGGTTCCCTTCGCTCTTCTCATGGTCACAGGATGTTTTGTAGCCCTCCTTTCTACTGCACTCACACTTAGCTAACAACAGAACATTAAGTGTTCCCCTGGTGATTTCGCACAAGAGCTCGCTGACTATTGCGTGTCTATATTAAACCGCTGAACACGAGCACAAGAGGGCTGCACTAAACTGTTCGGTTTAGAAATCAATCCTAATTTGCCTCTAATTGCTTGCAGGTAATAGTAGCACTTTGAATGCTACTTACCCACAAAAGCTGGCTGCAAATCTGTTTATACCCATACACAACGCAGTCCCCTACAGGAACAGATACCATTATATCCAGGGGAAATGTTTCCGAAACAACTCCGAATCTCCCTCTGACTGCAGAAGAGGGATAAGGAGACTACACTGTCACGCACTGCTGGGCGTTGCCAAGGCAAGGATAAAAGTTGAAGTGGAGGAACTCTTCAGTTGTCATAGCGACAGGCTCTTTGGCTGGCCTGCCAGGCTTGGACGGAGCATCGGACACCTGGTCAATCCGTAGAAGCAGAACTGAGCTAGCGGCCTCTGTAAGCAACAAATTGTACAATGAAATGTGGTACTGAACAGACATATACTGCACATAAATATATAAATAAATGAATATTTATAAATATATATATATATATATATATATATGAGAAAATATATATATGAATACAGATATATACAATACTCCAACTCCCGGGAACTGGATGAAGCTGTATTACATGTCAGACATACAGTGGACTTTTCTCTGGTTCATTTGAGGTTTACCGTTTATTTATCTATTTTTACATTGTTTATTTTACGTGTGTGTCATATTGATATAGTGTATGGATGACAATGGTGGCATTTATTGTGGTTTTCTGACATCTGACAAAAAAAATTCTGAATAAATTAGAAGGAAAGCACTGAGTTTGGCTCCCGAGCTCAGAGGGCTAAAGTGACTGTTGTCTCAGGTCTCGTCTTGTTTTGACTGCTGATTGACAGAGGGGATGACATGAGCACGACATGAAAGTCTATGTTATCGCTCTATTTGCATACTTGTAGTCAGTGCCCATGGCAAGAAGCGGGGAAAACAGGAGGCAATGGTCCACAGGGACAAGGAGAAAGAGATGGAATGAGATGACAGAATTACTGAAACACTGGAATTATACAATAAATTGCGCTTAAACAGTGTCACCCTGAACTCAAAACGTCAACTGCTACAAAGTTTCTCGTACTTCGCTTTCTTTCATGGACATAATTGGCATTAAATCTGTCCGGGCTCACAATTAAACCTGACATTTCACAGCATGCAAATGAGCTTAAATGATGCTGTCGTAAAGCAGATCGATTACAACGTCATCTCTGACAGCGGCTTCAGCTCCCCCTTCTGTTCTTTTTGTCATTAGATATATTATTTCACGTCCATAACAGCCCTCCGCTCTTTCTCTCTCTTTCCTCTCATCTCCCAATCCGGCCTCTTGCGCAGCCTGCCTGAGGATAACCTTGGAGAGAGTGATGAAACCGCTCTAATTTGGGCTGTGTGCTCCTGCTCAACCCAACGTTAATAACATAACTCAAAACAAACCAGCGGTGGCGCCCCACAGCACATCACACAAAAAGCGAGAACAGAACAGATATAAAAAAGACTGACAAAAAAAGTGAAATATAAGTGGAGATAAACACGTTTAAGAGGGCAGGAGTACAACAAATACAGGAGGTGAATAAACAGGACATTCTCACTCCCACGCTTGGTCAGGACCTCTTGGCATCAATTTTGGATGCCCCTTTAGCGCCATTTTTTGACGCACATGGGTAATTTATACTTTAATTGGAGCACCTAACCCCACCCCACCCACTTTTGAACAATATACAACATGCAGCATGCAAATATTAGTACAGTATTTGTTGCAAAAACTGACCATAAACAAGCAGTAGAAAAGCATTACAAACAATCTTTATGTATATCAAGTCTTTGTCTATATCTTTATGCGAAGAAGAGAATAAAACATAAGGTTTTAATCACTGGAAAATGATCCCTCTCCATTAAAGCGCTCACATCTCATTCAAAAAGATACTCCTGTAGCATGGCACAATTGTCAAGTTGGGCTACGTTAAAGGGGTCATCGGATGCAAAACTAACTTTTACATGTTGTTTGAACATTAATGTGCCATTGTGTCGACTGGTGCAGGGAAGACAAGAATGTCTCAGATTGAGCGATTGAGGTGTTCAGTTGTTGGATGTAATAATGAACATAGCAGTCGTCATTTACTCCTGACATCTGAGCCGCTGAAGAGGATAATGTTACTTTAGTTTTTAAAAGGAAAGCACAGATCCCGACCTACATATGTGTCAATGTTCGTGCAAATCATTCGTGATGCAGCTTCACCCACAGCAGAAGTGAGTATAAGGGTTTTTTATGCATCTTTGCAAATGGCCTTTAAACGCAGCTAAATGCGGCTAAACACAGCTAAATGTGGCTAAAGTAAACATTACGGCTCGTAATCCCAGGCAGAGAGGGGCGGGGCAAGCAGAGCTCATTTGCATTTAAAGGGACCTTGCAATAAAATGAGCTGATACTTTGCAGAGCTGATTTTGACAAGGTAAAATGGTGTTTTTTTACACTACTATTGAGATTTTTTAACCAAAGTATATTATAGACTTTTCATTAAGACCCTAAAGAATATGAACTTGTGGAAAATGGGCATCCGATAACCCCTTTAACACTGTTGCCATGGGCTGTTTTTTATGTCCGCGGGTTGAAGCGACCCCAATACTGGAATGCAAATTTTACCAGGGGAATCAGGCCACTCAGGGGGGACTACTCAAATTTTTTTGAGTAGCAATTGGGCGGGTTTTGTTGTGAAAATCTGGCAACCCTGCAGTACAGCATGAGCTTTACGGTGTGTTTCCCCTGGCACATAGCAAGCGCAGCATTTTTTTTTATTATTAATTCCTATGGAAGTTGAGCTTAAACGCTCATGGTGCATTATGGGATTGAAAACGTTCCCTTAACTTTATGCAAATCTCGAGCGAAAAACGCCAGGTCACAACCAAACGCTGGAAAAAGTAGGCAAGGCAAGATTTTGATGTATGTTTCCGAATGTTTGCGGAACTGGTGAATTACTGAGCTGAAATCAAATATAATAAAAGTCATGCAAATGTAAATGCTCTTTGCATGCTTTCATTATATGCTACGGACGCCCTAGATGGTGCCAATAAAGCGTTTAGCTGTTAAAAGAAGAAGATGAAACTCAAACAGGGTGTAAACATTGCTTTCAGAGGCATGCTCTGTCCTAAATTTGACATGCCCCAAAGCAGTGGCTCTGAGGATTTGGCTCTGTAGTGGAAACACACCATTACGGCGGACGGAGACGGCGATTATGCATATTGACCAAGGATTTCTTATTTAAAGGAAAGGAAAGGACATGACTTGTGGCCAAGTATGGTGAGCCATACTCAGAATTTGTGCTCTGCATTTAACCCATCCAAGTGCACACACACAGTAGTGAACACACACACACACACACACACACACACACACACACACCGTGAACACACACCCGGAGCAGTGGGCAGCCATATTGCTGCGGTGCCCAGGGAGCAGTTGGGGGTTTGGAGCTTCGCTCAAGGGTCTCACCTCAGTCGTAGTATTGGAGAGAGCGCTGGTAATTCACTCCCCCCACCGACAATCCCTGCCAGACCTGAGATTCTAACCATTAGGCCATGACTGCCCCTAAAAAACCAATGGAGGACCCTGCATGTCGAAAGATGATGCTAAAGGGTACCCTGTGCGCCAAAAAGTGATGCCAAAAGGATCCTGACCACGCGTCAATATGTGAGTTGGGAGTGAGAACGTGTTGCAACAAAAAAAGAGAGTGGGCTATTGAACATAGTATATTTCTAAAAGATCTACACAATCATTAATTAACAGACTGCTACTGCAACTCTATGAATGATCCGCCTTCAGAAACTAAATTTGATGTAATAAAACCTTGTTTCTGGTCACTTCCGATTCGACAGGCATCATTCATAAACATCTACTGAAGAAGCCTGATCAATAAACCATTATTAAAATGCAATCATTCATCAACCGTTCAAGTTTAAAAGCAGCCATACAGAATTTCTAAAGCAGAGGCTTTGCATTATTATTTATTTCTGTCTTATCATTATTATTCAGTTTCTATTGATGTTTTTTTCCTTATCTTAGCAAAACTTTTTAGTGCCTTAAGTTGGCTTTAAGTTGTTATTCCTTACGATCTTGTTTTCTCTTGTTCTGGAGGTCACAAAAGCCATTTCTAAGTGCAATATAAAAGCTGCTTCATGTCTGTCAGTGATAAACCACTTCAAATTCAGTGTCTGACACTTGAGAAGGAGGCTACAACTTTATCATTGCAGACACTATAGTGACCCTGAACAAGTGGTCAGTTTTACAGCCAGACTGAGGCATCGACTAAACAACTGAGGCACCGACTAGAAAAATCAAGAAAATCAAACTGTATATGCATACATTTAATATTTTTTTTTTCAAGCAACATATAACACAGTAATTTCATCATGTTTCATCAATTAATATTCTCGAGCAAAGCTGATATGTTTTATAACTTAAAAAAGCTGTCTGCTGTGCCACTAGAGAAATGTACTAGGCTTTTAAGAAACTGATAATGATTTTGAAGTTCATCTAGAAACATTAACAACTTTGACATTTAAATAAATAATACCACAAGGCATACAACCTGCCCATGCAGCATGAAGCAAAACACCCAACACTTCTTTTGGGAGTTTTAATAAACACGCCGTGAGGTGTGAAATCAGGAATAACACTACATCCTCCGGAGTGCACCGAGAGGAAGCCCACGACAACAATTACAGGCAGGCCTTGTTTATGATACAAGGCATGTGTGAGAAGCACTTCCAGACGATCATAACAAAGATGCTCAGTAAACTAAAACATTAGTACTCATTATTATGCACACATTTGTTGGATGGTAGGTTGAGAACGACACACAGAGGATGATAATGGTTGGTACGTCCAGTACATAATGGAATCTTCCAGGTTAAAAGTTAGGCCCTATTGACAGCATATGTGGAATCACGCTGTTAACAACAGACAGAAGTTGGCTTGTTCCTTGTATAAATAAAAACTTGATTTGTTCAAACATAAACAAAAAAGCTAAATAAAGGCACATTCACACCAAGCACGATAACTATAACGATAAAATATAGTTATAAAATCATTCTAATTTTAAAAGAACAGCACAGTCCATACCACAGCTATAATGATAACAGTATATAGAGGAATCACTTTCAACCAGCAGCGTGCAGTGGTGTGCCAATGAGTTGGCAAAGTCCTCACATAAAATAATAATAATAATAATTTAACTAAAGTAAATTTATGTTCCAGTCACATTTTCTTGGTTAAATAAACATTACACTACCAGAACAAAAATCTATATTGTATTTTTACACGACTTTCACAAAAACATGACTCCCGATAAAAGAGCTAAAAGATGAGTGATTAAGAAACAAGCTAAATGGCATGCTTGCCATTGCGTTTTTACCTCACGTTCACTTTTATTCATACTATCAGGTAGGTTTAGGTGTAGTGGAGATGGTAATTTATTTTATAACATCACGGAGCATTAGAGTTATAGTGCCACTCAATGGACATTTCAAGTCAGAACTGCGCTGCGGTGATACGTACAAAACCAACCTCACATTAAATGTACCATTTACGTTTGTACGTTTATCTCTAACACTCTTTTAGTGCCACTCAGAGAACATTTCACATCAAATATGTCACGGAACGTACATGGTGGAACGTATTTCGTATCTAGCGAAAAAGTACCCACAGTGTTTGTCATGAGATCAGGTTGGTAAAATTACAATTAAAGTAAGTCACTTTAAAGTTACTATGCAGACCAATAAACATTAAAATACACTGTTTTAAAATCATAATCAGAAGACAAATATTATTCATGTTGGCATGAGACAGAATTATTTACTGACCTTGAATGTGTAGAACTCTATCTTCACTTAGCATTTGATAATGCATAACCACATTTTTCATTCCACCTAAAAAAATATATAAAGTGCTGCCAACTCAGAAAGTTTGACTTAAATAATTAAATAATGATTTCAAACAATAAACAGGTTTTAATGAATAATTCACTGAAGTGTGTAGGCTTTAAAGTTCTGCTTTCATACCTTCTAGAATCATTGGCCCAGTAAGAATTTTTCAGTTTGGAGGGATCTGTGTTACAGTCTGGGACATGTGATAAACTTACCCTGGACCACAAAACCAGTCATAAGGGTCATTTTATTAAATTGAGATTTACTGAATAAATAAGCTTTTCATTGTTGTATGGTTTGTTAGGATAGGACAATATTTGGTCGAGATACAACTATTTGAAAATCTGGAATCTAAAATATTGAGAAAATCACCTTTAAAGTTGTCCAAATGAAGTTCTTAGCAATACATATAATTACTAATCAAATATTAAGTTTTGATATACACTATATTGCCAAAAGTATTCGCTCACCTGCCTTGACTCGCATATGAACTTAAGTGACATCCCATTCCTAATCCATAGGGTTCAATATGACGTTGGTCCACCCTTTGCAGCTATAACAGCTTCAACTCTTCTGGGGAGGCTGTCCACAAGGTTTAGGAGTGTGTTTATGGGAATTTTTGAGCATTCTTCCAGAAGTGCATTTGTGAGGTCACACACTGATGTTGGACGAGAAGGCCTGGCTCTCAGTCTCCGCTCTAATTCATCCCAAAGGTGTTCTATTGGGTTGAGGTCAGGACTCTGTGCAGGCCACTCAAGTTTATCCACACCAGTCATCCATGTCTTTATGGACCTTTGTGCACTGGTGCACAGTCGTGTTGGAAGAGGAAGGGGCCAGCTCCAAACTGTTCCCACAAAGTTGGGAGCATGGAATTATCCAAAATGTCTTGTTATGCTGAAGCATTCAGAGTTCCTTTCACTGGACCTAAGGGACCAAGCCCAGCTCCTGAAAAAACAACCCCACACCATAACCCCCCCTCCACCAAACTTTACACTTGGCACAATGCAGTCAGACAAGTACCGTTCTCCTGGGAACCGCCAAACCCAGACTTGTCCATCAGATTGCCAGATGGAGAAGCTCAATTCGTCACTCCAGAGAATGCTTTGCATTGCACTTGGTGATGTATGGCTTGGATGCAGCTGCTCGGCCATGGAAACCCATCCATGAAGCTCTCTGCACACTGTTCTTGAGCTAATCTGAAGGTCACATGAAGTTTGGAGGTCTGTAGCGATTGACTCTGCAGAAAGTTGGTGACCTCTTCGCACTATGCGCCTCAGCATCCGCTGACCCCACTCCGTCAGTTTACGTGGCTGAGTTGCTGTTGTTCTCAAACGCTTCCACGTTCTTATAATACAGCTGAAAGTTGACTGTGGAATATTTATTTCATGACTGGACTTGCTGCACAGGTGGCATCCTATCACAGTTCCACGCTGGAATTCACTGAGCTCCTGAGAGCGACCCATTCTTTCACAAATGTTTGCAAAAACAGTCTGCATGCCTAGGTGCTTGATTTTATACACCTGTGGCCATGGAAGTGATTGGAACACCTGATTCTGATTATTTGGATGGGTGAGTGAATACTTTTGGCAAAAATATTTACGGCAGGAAATTTACAAAATATCTTTATGGAACATGATCTTTACTTAATATCCTAATGATTTTTGGCATAAAAGAAAAATCTGTAATTTTGACACATACAGTGTATTTTTATTTCTTAAAATGGATATTTCACTCAAAAATGAAAATTCTGTCAATCACTCACCCTCAAGTTGCCCCAAACCTGTATGAGTTTCTTTCCTGCTGAGCACAAAAGAAGATATTTTGAAGAATGATGGTAACCACAATGGTAAAGTAGCCATTTCCTTCCATAGCATTTTCTTCCATACTATGAAAACCAATGGCTATTGTAAATTGTTACCGGAATATGTTATTTTGTGTTCAGGAGAAAAAAAGAAACTCATACAGGTTTGGGGCAACTTATTAACTATCCTGTTTATATAAGACCATGCCACAAGCTAGTAAGTGCTAATATTTGTAAGTATTCCGATGAAAACTACAGACTAGTCTAGTTATTAATTGTGACCTGATGGAATAGATTGATAAATCTGGCATTAACAGCCAACGCAGAATCCAGCACTGGTGGGCCGAGTGCTAGTTTTCCTCTGCCATGAGCTGTTGGCCTGATTTTCATAACGAATCATCAATATTGATGTTTCTCTCTAGTTTCTGATCCAACCTGAAGGATCCACAGAAAGGCTCCCGAATACTCGGCATCAAACGAAAAGCAGTCCAATGCAGAAAAAAAAAGAAAGACGGAGAGAGTGAGCAAGAGAGAGGATGAGTAGGAAGACGAAGACCTCCATGTCTACGCAAACCAATTAGGAGAGTGGTTACCTGGAAACCAAAAGAGTCCAGAGGCTAGTCATTAGCATAGCTCTGCTCATCAAATTCAAATATGTGTGAATGTTTTTTTTTCTGTCTTGTTCTTTCGGTAATAATATTTTGCCTCAGAATTGAGAGCAGACCCCGAAACCTCGAGCACAAACATTTCAGAAGGGTTTCCATGTATGGGCATTTTAATAGCTTCTCCAGATCGCCGTGAAAGTGCCGAGACAGGGATAGGTGACTGTGACGTCAACAACAGAGATTAGCACAGCCTGGGCTTACAAAGATAAAGTCACTAGCACACAATCCAACTGCTACTCAAAACCCTTCCTTGATACTCAATATTTACACACACCAGAAGATCGAGAAAGAGAGAGCGAAAGCACAAGCTATGTTTTAGCTGGCCAGAAAGTGGAATGGAAGGAGAGGAAGACCAAAGACTTGATGAAAAAATATGAGAGGCCAAGAGAGAGAGAGAGAGAGAGAGAGAGAGAGAGAGAGAGAGAGAGAGAGAGAGAGAGAGAGAGAGAGAGAGAGAGAGAGAGAGAGAGAGAGAGAGAGAGAGAGAGAGAGAGAGAGAGAGAGAGAGAGAGAGAGAGAGAGAGAGAAAATGAAAGAGCATCTGCGAGGCTGTTAGGAATAAAAGAAGAGAAACAGCCCCGGGGGCCAGAATAAGATGACATGAATAAACTAATCATTGTAATTTAATTAGAATAATCTCTCACAGACCTTGCAAAATCAAATTAATGGCTGGATTATACAGTGTGGGTACAATATCCCATTGCTCTGAAAACTCGACTTCTCAATGGATGTAATAGGATGAATCAAATTGTAATGATGAACATTTTAATCTTGCCGTCAAAAGATCTGAAACCACTTCAAACCTAAAAAAACTGCGCAAGTCTTTTAACAGATGGTTCAGAGCTGTTTCTTCCAGCAGCCTTGTTATAGGATCATTTCTAATTTTACTTTTTTTTTTTTAAGAAATGGTGTGGTTTCTTGGTAGAAACATAGATTGAAATTATATAGCTAATTTGAGAGAAGCTTGACTGACTCCTCAAAGGTTTTATTCTTTTTTTTCTTTTTTTTGTCTTACAGCAAATGTGTCTTTGTCTCGGCTGTGTTACACTACCTTTCACCTTGAATCAATGACTTGGTCTGTTTTTAATGATCTGGCTTGACAAAATCTCCTCCAGAGACTACAGAGGAAGTCGACCAAACACATAACAAAGCCTTGAACAATTCCTGTATCCAACTTGGAAACTTTTAAATAACTAGGGGCTTATTTTGGTGTTGGTCCAGATGCTGAAAAGTCAAAAAATGAAATCACTGTATTATAAATAAATAAATAAATTAATTAATAACTAAATTAAGCAATGATTACAGTGATTTTACAACATAGTGGGTGTTTCTTGGGCATGATTCTTATTGGATTGCCTAAAATCCCTAAAATGGTAAAAATCATTGTAAATCCCAGCAGTAATGATCAAAAGTAGTAACATTTATTATTATTTTTATAACTTATAATATAAAACTAATAACCCTTTTTAACCAGGAAATAGTTCACTAGCATATCTTTACAGCTGCCAAATTACTTAAGGATAGTTCAACCAAAAAAAGATGAAAAGTTTGTCATTAATTGCTCACCCTCATGTGTTTCCAAATCCATTAGACCTTCGTTCATTTTCAGAACACAAATTAAGATATTTTTGATGAAACCCAAGAGCCTTCTGACCCTGCTTTGACAGCAATGCAAGTGAAATGTTCAACAGCCAGAAAGGTAGTAAGAATATCGATAAAATAGTCCATGTGACATCAGTGCTACAACCTTAATTTTATTAAGCTATGAGATAGGGTGACCATACACCCTCTATTTGAACCTAAAAAAATCTGGCTGGGATTTCTAATTGCCCAAAATGTCCGGGATTTGGCTTTTGCTTTCTATAGTCGCCATTCATTGTGTGCATTTTTGTATTAAAGCACATCAGGGAGTCGCTATAAATATGCAGAGTATATGCAGCTTGTATTGGAAGTAGGGTTGCCAAATCTGCATTTTTTTCCTTGAATTGAGCTAATTTTAAACTGTTGCGGTGTGTTGATTTTCTCCAGTGGGTTAAATGTTTGAAATATTGCAGAAATTACATTTGACTGAAATGCTTGTATTGAAACATTTAGCATTCTACCTGTGATAAAACTGTGGTAGATACACTATATTGCCAAAAGTATTCGCTCACCAATCCAAATAATCGGAATCAGGTGTTCTAATCACTTCCATGGCCACAGGTGTATAAAATCAAGCACCTAGGCATGCAGACTGTTTTTACAAACATTTGTGAAAGAATGAGTGAATTCCAGCGTGGAACTGTGATAGGATGCCAGTCGTGAAATTTCCTCGCTCCTAAATATTCCACAGTCAACTGCCAGCTGTATTATAAGAACGTGGAAGCCTTTGGGAACGACAGCAACTCAGCCACGAAGTGGTAGGCCACGTAAACTGACGGAGCGGGGTCAGCGGATGCTGAGGTGCATAGCACAAAGAGGTCGGCAACTTTCTGCAGAGTCAATCGCTACAGACCTCAAAACTTCATGTGGCCTTCAGATTAGCTCAAGAACAGTGTGCAGAGAGCTTCATGGATGGGTTTCCATGGCCGAGCAGCTGCATCCCAGCCATACATCACCAAGTGCAATGCAAAGCACACCGCCACTGGACTCTAGAGCAGTGGAGACGGGTTCTCTGGAGTGACGTTCTCCGGAGTACTTCTCCATCTGGCAATCTGGGCCCGTATTCACAAAACATCTTAAGGCTAAAAGTAGCTCATAACTTGCCGATTTAGGAGAAAAACTTAAAAATAATGGGCGTGTCAGTCCTAAATTTAGGACTCATAAGTTTTTGCTCTAAGAGTGTTTCACAAAGCGTTTAGCGCTAAAACTAGCTCCTAAATCTGTGCAATGTAAAGACTGATTTTAAATCAGTGATTTTTAAAGCTCTTTTGGCTGAACAGGTACGCCTGTACAAACATCTCTATAATCCATCAATGCGTGACCATATATAGAACCACTATTGGAAAGGACGAAAACTTTTGCAAAAAAGTTTGTGAAACTGTACATTTTAACACTGTTGTGTTGGTTTTACTGTTGAAGCCTGCTGCAATAAAAATATTTTCTCATAATTGCTTTTGTTAGTGTTTCACATTACTTATTTTCATAGGCGTAATTCACGGGTGGGATGAGTGGGACACTTTTTGCAAAGCTCGATATTGTCCCACCACTTTTTTGAACATCTCGCAGCACGGACGTATCTAATGCTAATGAAACATTCCTTTCTGTTAAATAAGGTGCTGACGCTGGAATCTGTAGTTTTTTTCTTCTGAAATCATGCTTAATGTTCGTTGCGATGTTAATTAGCGACGCAACTTTCTCAATGCGGCTCGTGCTCAGTGTTCACATGTGAGCACTTCATTCCCTCGCTTATGACTCATTGCGGTTAAAAATCAAAACAAAATAAACACAAATGTGTCTCTGATATAGGATCACTGATAAACATACTTAATTTTATTAAGGGATGAAAAATTTGTGTGACGGTGGATTAGATCCGAAACCCTCTGACTCATCTAACGAACATTCTACCACTAGACTATTGGATACTACTACTAGTTGTTGCATATATATGGATTTATTCACTGCAACATTTATCTCGAGGCTAATAACATATTATTAAAGTACATGTAAGAATAAAATTATCATGTTAAAAACTAGTTTAATATCAGTACATTTTGTACACATGATCAGAGCCTGTAACCACAAAACATTTCATCTTACCACTAAAAGTTCTCCTAAATGCTAGTAAAAGTTTTTAGCTAAGAGTTTTCTCTTAAAACCTATTCACAAAGCTGCTGAGACAAACTTTTACTAAGGAACAGAGAGAAGTCTTACGCTAAAAGTAAGGGCGGGGTTGACCTCGTTACTATGGATGATTTGGACATGCTCATTAACTATGCACACAATGATTGGCTGATAGGGGAGGGGTCTCTGTCAGACATTCATTCATAGAAATATTGTAACATGCAATATTATATCATATTTAAATAAAGGTTTTAAAATAAAAATGTTGCAATATTCAAATAAAGATTTTAAAATGCAGGCTAAGTGCAGGCTAATTAAACGTGTATCTTCAGCCTTATGTGCGCTCCTCGTATGCATATAAACAGCCTTTTAATTAACAGGGTAGAATAATCATAGGTGATAGTAAGGCAAGTAAACGTAAAATAATATTTTACGTTCTCTTACTTCTTACACAACTTGTTCGTGAAAACAAAGTTGGGATAACCTCAAAAACTAAAAAAGATGTGTGGGAAAATATATGTGTGCAAATAAATGCAGCTTTCCCACTTTTGCCCAGAAGCAAATATGACTGTGAAAAGCGCTGGTATTCTTCGCAAAGTCTGGCAAATTAAGGCAGAGATTGTAGAATTTAAGTGACAAACAACTGCTACAGCTAAACGGACATTACTTTCAAGTTGCCGATAATGTTTTCATGTAACCTTTTTATGCTTTTGCAGATTAAAATCCTTAGCCTCATTAAAATATTTATTGTATTCATAGGAAGCTGCCATTTGAGTCCTTTGCGATTAAGACCGCACCTTCTGAAAAGCTCATTATCATCCAATGCTTCTAAAATGTTTCTGTCCCGAGGCAGACAGCCGGCAACAGCCATTATAGGATAGTTTTAGGACTTGATCTTAGTGACTTAGGAGTCCTCTCCACTACTCCTAACATTTCGCAGATTTAGGAGCTAGTTTTAGTGCTAAAACGCTTTGTGAAATACTCTTAGAGCAAAAATTAGGAGTCCTAAATTTAGGATTGTTTTAAGCATTACTTTTAAGATTTTCTCATAAGCAGCACATGCAGAAGAACGCGTCGAGTATAAATCGGACTAAATCATGCTTAAATCACAAGATCAAATTCTAATCTTCCTAAAATTGATGTTGCTGGCGATTGCTTCGGAACTTAAACGTTTTAGAAACACTCTGCATATGCACACATATTCCTACACAATTTTTTTTTAGTCTTGAAGGTTATCCCAGCTCCAAATTTTCATTTGATTATATCCTACTTTGGGCAAGAAGTAACAGCTGTTCTTGCGTCCAGTTTGGTTTGGTTTTACGTTTGTGTATCCCGCTATCAGCCATGATTATTCTATCATGAATAAAAAGCCTTTTACGTCGGCACCGATAGACTAGTGGTTAGTGCGTCAGTATAGCGTATCTCCGCTCAAAGCCCCCCGAGTTTGATTCCCGTTTCGAAACATTTTGCTGCTCGCCCCTTCTCTTCACCCAATTATTTTGTGTTAGTTCTCCGTTATTCTGTGTCATTAAAAGCATAAAAAGCTCTTTAAAATGTCTGTTTACATGCATATCAGCTAATTGTTTATTATAAGAAGCACACAGGTAAGGATGTCAATCATTTGAACACTTGTTTAATAAGTGACACTTGCCCTGTATTTTAAATTCTTTATTTGAATGTGGCAACATTTTTGCTAACTTTTTAAAACTTTATTTGAATATGGCAATATTTACAACAATATTTCTGTGAATAAATGTCTGACAGAGACCCCTCCCCTATCAGCCAATCACTGTATGCATGGTTAGTGAGCAGGCTGACATCATCCATAGTAACGAGGTCAACCCCGCCCTTACTCTTAGCTTAAGACTTTTCTCTACTGCTTTGTAAAAGTTTGTCGCAGCAGCTTTTTTAATAGGTTTTAAGAGAAAACTCTTAGCTAAAAACTTTTACTGCTATTTAGGAGAACTCTTAGTGCTAAGATAAAATGTTTTGTGAATACGGGCCCTGATGGACAAGTCTGGGTTTGGCGGTTGCCAGGAGAACGGTACTTGTCTTTGGTGTAGGGTGGAATATGGTGGATTATGGTGTGGAGTTGTTTTTCAGGAGCTGGGCTTGGTCCCTAGTTCCAGTGAAAGGAACTCTGAATGCTTCAGCATACCAAGACATTTTGGATAATTCCATGCTCCCAACTTTGTGGGAACAGTTTGGAGCTGGCCGCTTCCTCTTCCAACACGACTGTGCACCAGTGCACAAATCAAGGTCCATAAAGACATGGATGACTGGTGTGGATAAACTTGAGTGGCCTGCACAGAGTCCTGACCTCAACCCAATAGAACACCTTTGGGATGAATTAGAGCGGAGACTGAGAGCCAGGCCTTCTCTTCCAACATCAGTGTGTGACCTCACAAATGCACTTCTGGAAGAATGCTCAAAAATTCCCATAAACACACTCCTAAACCTTGTGGACAGCCTTCCCAGAAGAGTTGAAGCTGTTATAGCTGCAAAGGGTGGACTGACGTCATATTGAACCCTATGGATTAGGCATATGCGAGTCAAGGCAGGTGAGCGAATACTTTTGGCAATATAGTGTAGATGTTTTGTGAAGGATGGCCACTGTGGTCTTCCTCTTTTTTTGAAAATTAAAATATGGTCACCTTTTACGAGAATATTTTTTGTGTGCAAAGAAAACTAAAAGTTGCGTTGCTGTCTATGCAGGGTCAGACAGCTCTCCGATTTAATCAAACATATCTTAATTTGTGTTGCGAAGATGAACGCAGGTCTTACGGGTTTGGAACGACTTTAGAGTGAATAATTAATGACAGAATTTTCATATTTGGGTGAACTATTCACTATTCACTTTAACAAATGAAAGTAGAATTTGAGGGTTGGGATGATCCATTTTTAAGTGTGTCTCCTTACAATGAATTATCTATTTTAAATCAATCCGCCTTTATACTCACCTGGACAAGCTTTACATTGCATCAGGCAGAACCTATGATAGCGCTGCGATCTCACACCCCACACCTACATGCCTCCAGACATACAAAGCTAAAAGAGGCATCGCGAGTCGATCATTGTGACAGCAGTAGAGATCTCTTTCACTCTCTCAGTGGGGCAGCTGTAAAGGACATCTCCACTTCAGAGTGAGGTGCCGTGAATCAGAGGAAGTGATTTAAATTCACTGACGGGACTTTAAATACCAGCCAGGGATCATAGCTGTGCCCTTTGGCGAAGTAATTATTCACTTGACTAAAAGAAGCCTAGGTGTGTGTGAGAGAGAGTACATGGAAAGAGACATACTATGAATTTTGTATCTGAGTGAAGGGATTTCTATTGAGTGTGTGCTTGTTTATGGGTGTGCTTGTTTATAGGGAGAGGTGAGTGTGTATATAGTGCTCCATAATGAATGAATGTTTGTAAGTGAATCACTCTGTGGTGTGTGTGTGTGTGTGTGTGTGTGTGTGTGTGTGTGTGTGTGTGTGTGTGGAGTCCCTGCAGTATACAGTACTACAGGCTTCATTAGACTGAAAAATGGGAAGACATTACAGATCAGAAGTTTAGGGTCGTTAGGATTTGTTAATGTTTTGAAAAAAGTATCAAATGCTCAATTAAATGTGGAGTGAAAACAGTAATATTGTGAAATATATTTACAATTTTAAAGAATGTTTTATTTTTTCTCTATTTTTTATTCTTGTGATGTCACATTGTCCTTCAGAAATCATTCTAATATGTTCTAAATAATTCTAAATGGCTTCACTGTTACTTCTGATTAATTTAATGCATCCCTAATAAATAAGAGAATATGCATATTGAATAATGAATATTAATTTTTTTAAAGCGAACAAATGAACAAAGAAAGAAAAATAATTTATGGAATGACAGGATGTTTGACTGAAAGACAGCAAAATGGAATGATGGAAAGACTTAAAAAAGAAGGAAGGATGGAAGGAAGGAACAAATGAATGAATGAATGAATGAACAAAAGGAAGGAAGAAAAGAAGGAAGGAATTAACAAATGAAGTAAGTAAGGAAGGAAAGTACAAACAAACAAATGAATGAATGAACGAAAGGAAGGAAGGAACGAACAAACAAATGAAGGAAGGAACAAATGAATGAATGAAAGAAAGGAAGGATGGAAAGAAGGAAGGAATTAACAAATGAAGCAAGGAAGGAAGAAAAGTACAAACAAACGAATGAATGAGTGAATGAGCAAAAGGAAGGAAGGAACAAACAAACAAACAAATGAATGAATGAACGAAAGGAACAAACAAAAGGAACAAATAAATTACCAAAGAAGGAAGGAACGAACGAACGAACAAACAACCAAAGAAATTAAGAAATTAAGGAAAGAAGGAATGAACGAACAAATAAAAGAAGGAAAGAACAAACAAATGAAGAAAAGAAGTTAGAAACAAACAAAATAATAAATGAATGAAAGGAAGAAAGGAACATACGAATGAACAAATGAAGGAAGGAGCGAACGAACGAAAGAATGAATGAATGAAAAGAAGAAAGGAAAGAACAAACAAATTAAGAAAGGAAGGAAAGAACGAGCAAAAGAATGAATGAATGAAAGGAAGGAAGAAAGAAAGGAAAGAAGGAACAAACAAATTAACAAATGAAGGAAGGAGCGAACGAACGAAAATGAATGAACGAAAGGAATGTAGGAAATAAGAAAGAATGAATGAACAAACTAATGAATAAACGAAAGGAACAAACAATGAACAAATGACAGAAGGAACGAATGAAAGAACAAAAGTAAGAAAGGAAGGAATGAACAAACAAATGAATGAACGAAAGGAAGGAAGGAAGGAAGGAACAAACAAACTAATGAAGCAAGGAGGGAAGGAAAGAAAAAACAAATGAATGAACAAAAGAAAGAACAAATGAAGGAAGGAAGAAAAGAATAAATTAATAAAAGGAGGAAGGTAGGAAGGAAGGAAGGAACGAATGAATGGATGAATGAAAGAATGAATAAAAGAATAAATGATTGAAAGGAAGGAAGGAACGAACTAACAAATGAAGGAAGGAAGGAACAAACAAACAAATGAATCAGGGAAGGAAGGAAAGAACAAACCAAACAAATTAATGAATAAAAGGAAGGAATGAAGGAACAAACAAACAAATGAAACAACCAAAGAAGGAAAGAACAAACAACCAGACAAATGAATGAATGAAAGGAAGGAAGGAACAAACAAACAAATGAAGAAATGAGTGAACAAATGAACGAAAGGAAGGATGGAAGGAAAAAAGAAGGAATGAATGAACAAAAGATAGAAAGGAAAGAAAGAAAGAACAAAACAAACAAACAACGAAAGAAAGAACAAACAAATTAATGAATGAATAAATAAAAGGAAGGAACGAATGAACGAAAGGAAGGAACGAAAGGAAGGAACAAACAAACAAATAAAGCAAAGAAGGAAGGAAAAAACGAAAGAATGAATGAATGAATGAATGAATGAATGAATGAATGAATGAATGAACGAAAGGAAGGAACAAACGAACAAACATATGAAGCAATGAACAAATGAACGAACGAATGAATGAATAAATGAATAAAGAAAGAAGAAAAAACGAAAGAATTAATGAATGAATGAATGAACGAAAGGAAGGAACAAACGAACAAACAAATGAAGCAATGAACAAATGAACGAACAAATTAATGAATAAATGAATAAAGAAACGAACAAACAAACAAACAAATAATTAAATGATTAAATGAATGAATGAATGAACGAAAGAAAGAAAGAAAGAAAGAAAGAAAGAAAGAAAGAAAGAAAGAAAGAAAGAAAGAAAGAAAGAAAGAAAGATAGGAAAGAAGGAATGAAGGAAGGAAGGAAGGAAAGATGGAATGAACAAACAAATAAAGCAAGTAAGGAAAAATCAAACAAATTAATGCATGAAAGGAAGGAAGGAAGGAACGAATGAACAAACAAACGAACAAACAAATTAAGCAAGAACTTAAGAAAAGAACAAACAAATAATAATAAATAAAATAAAAAATAAATGAATGAATGAACAAAAGGAAGGAAGGAAAGAAGAAAGAAAGGAAAGAAGGAAGGGACAAAAACAAACAAATGAATGAATGAATTAATGAATGAATGAAAGGACGGAAGGAAGGAACAAACGAACAAACAAATGAAGCAATGAACAAATGAACGAACAAATTAATGAATAAATGAATAAAGAAACGAACAAACAAACAAATAATTAAATGATTAAATGAATGAATGAATGAACGAAAGAAAGAAAGAAAGATAGGAAAGAAGGAATGAAGGAAGGAAGGAAAGATGGAACGAACAAACAAATAAAGCAAGTAAGGAAAAATCAAACAAATTAATGCATGAAAGGAAGGAAGGAAGGAACGAATGAACAAACAAACAAACGAACAAACAAATTAAGCAAGAAATTAAGAAAAGAACAAACAAATAATAAAAAATAAAATAAAAAATAAATGAATTAATGAACAAAAGGAAGGAAGGAAAGAAGAAAGAAAGGAAAGAAGGAAGGGACAAAAACAAACAAATGAATGAATGAATTAATGAATGAATGAAAGGACGGAAGGAAGGAACAAGCTAACAGACAAATGAAGGAAGGAAGGAAGAAAGGAAGGATGGAACAAACAAACAAATTAAGGAAGGAATGAACGAACGAACAAACAAACAAATTAAGGAAAGAAGGAAGGAAAAAGTCAAAAACAGAAAGACATTCACTATACTAAAAAAGGAAATATTGTTTTTAGAGAAAAGGTGCAGAACACAGAGAAAGTCACTACCTAAAGTCAGACAATGTCTAGCCTCTTCATCCCTCTATCCATACGTTATAAGATCTATTCATCATCAATCCATCCATCTCTCCATCTTGTAAGCTCAGTGTCTCTTTGAATAAATGTCTGCAGAATGACTACACATTCACAGTGACCCTTCTTTTTATTCCCTTCATCCTCTTCTATCTGTCAGCCACATCCTGTTTCTTTTGTGTTATTTTCTCCCTCCTCAGGACAGCCCTTTCTTATTTACCTCTCTTTTGTTGCTTTCTCTCTCTTTCTCTCTCTCCCTCTCTTTTATGAAATAAAGTGGCATAGTTTTGGTAATAGTCAGAAACAGTGACAGCCCTACTGCCTGATGGGAAGTGACATTTATTGGGAAGCCGTCCTTCAGAGAGACACATGTGACAGTTCCTCAGGCCACCACTTCCTCCACTCATGTCTCTCTCGAATTCCTCATGCTGTCTTTCTCTACTGTATATGTGTGCTGATGTATACAGCTACTACTCATATGAACACACTGATTAAGTACAGTTAGGTCGGAGATAAGATGTATACAAAGTACATCATTACTCCAGTCTTCAGTGTCACATGATTCTTCAGAAATCATTCTAATATGCTGATTTGCTGCATATTTCTTATTATTAACAATGCTGATAACAGCTGTGCTGCCTAATATTTTTTTCTGGAGTATTTGATAAACAGAAAGATCAAAAGAACAGCAACTATTAAACAAAAATCAACCGTAACATTATAAATGTCTTTACTGTCACTTCTGATCAATTTAAGCTTTTAATTTAGCATCTAAATCAAAAGCATTTTTTATGAATTAGGATGAATTTATAGTATTTAAGAGATGAGAATAATAAAAGGATTAGTTCATTTCAGAATTTAAAAATATGATAATTTACTCACCCCATGTCATTCAATATGTTCATGTGTTTCTTTCTTTAGAAATTAAGGATTTGAGGAAAACATTCCAAGAATTTTGCTCCATATAGTTGACTTCAATTCAGATCAGCGGGTTGAAGATACAAATTGCAGTTTTAATGCAGCTTCAAAGGGCTCTAAACGTTCTCAGCCCGGAGGAATATATAGTGAAATGATGTTTTTAATCACAAATGCTCATCTTGCACTAGCTCTGCGATGCACGTCTATGACTTAACGCATTAAGTAATCATGTTGGAAAGGTCACGCGTGCACAAACCAACAGCAGAAAGCTTCTGTTTTTCACCTGTTGAGTTGATTAAAACAGCTGTTCCCGATGAATCAGGGTAATTAGGATGCTTAAGAACAGCTTGAAGACTATTTGGAATGGTATAGAACTTTGGATTCTCCCATAGACTGTGACAGTTTGCAAAGGGTATGAATCATTTTGGACATGCCACTTTTTGTTCAAATGTAAATAAAAGCTGAGATCATTCCATAATGATGCCTATTGTACATCGTCTTATCTTTTGGGAGTAGCCTGTGTCATTTCCGGTCAAAAAAAAAAACTTGCTGGATGAATAAAAGTAACTTTAAGTCAGAATTTGCCAGGGGTATGAATAATTTCGGGCTTGACTGTACATAGGTCAAAGACGTAAAAGGGTTTAAGCATAAAAACAACAAGTGTAATACTGCTTCAAATTGTACTTTTTCCACACAAAAAAAAAAAAAAAAAAAAAAAAATTCGGTAACACTTTATTTTACGGTTTCTTAACTAGTTGCTTATTAGCATGCATATTACTAGAATATTAACCAGTTATTAGTACTAATTAGGCAAATTTTAATGCCTTATTCTACATGAGCTTATTCTACATTCCTAATCCTACCCAATACCTAAACATAACAACTACATTACTAACTATTAATTAGCAGCAAATTAGGAATTTATTGAGGAAAAAGTCGTAGTTAATACTGAATAAGTGTTCCCTATTCTAAAGTGTTACCAAAATTTCATTACATTTTTGTTTTTATGAGCAAAAAAAATAAATAAAAAATTCCCTTTAAATTACAGAAGACATCCACTAAAATGGCATTCAGTGTAACAGTCTTGTCAGGCATATTTACAACAAAAATTTATTTGAATTACTTTTACTTTCCCCCCAAATACTATTTAGTTGTAATTCTTCATTTTAAAAATTTGCCACTATCCTAGGTTTTGCCCATTTGCCAATAAGAATTTTATACTCATTTAAAACACAGTAAAATGTAATATGCTCCCTTATTCTTTTATATGTTTTAATATGTACAAGGAAGACTAAGCATGTTGTTTGAATTTTTACATAAATATTGTATTACACTGAATGACAATGTAACATTATTCCAACCAAATTTGGACATTTTACTCTCCAAAAACTTATTTGGAACCTTAAAAGTAGACACTTAACTTACATTTAATGTGCTTTCTATGGACATAAAATCACTTTTGTACATTCATTTTGACGTGGACATCTTAACGTCTTTGACCCATATGATTTAAACTGTAGATGCGTAAAATGTGAAGTATATAGAAGTGTATATTTAAATGCGAACTACTGAGGCACTATTCCAAACCTCAGTAAGCTCCCTTACTGCCTACACGGGCAGCACCGTAACCTCACAAACACCTGATTTGGACAGCCACACAGGAGACTCGACTCACAATTAATTTCATAGGAGTTTGACATTAGAACATTGCTAAGCTATCAGCACAATACTATAAGAAGCATAAAATATATCACACACATATTGGGTGAAATAATCCATTTTTAATTACACTGGACTGTTTGTTCATCAATACTTTTAAGTATTGAATGAAATGCAAGTTAATTTATAATCGACATTTCTCTCCCCTCATCCTTCATTTTGGACTTCTTTTTCAACTGAGCTCGTCACAGTCCATAATGGGATTTCCTTCTCCACGAAGGATGCATGCAGTGCTGACTTGGAATTTAGCTAAAATGAAGTATCTTAGAAAACAGGATAATGAAGCTGCCTACCTTGTTGGCGTCATATTGGGAACATGTCCATGATGCCTTATAATGCTGCCTCTGTAGTTTAGAAAGAGAGCAAAAATGTCAGGACAAAACAAAAGACAATAGAAAGGAACGTGTAAAGAAATGAAAAAGTGCCGTTTTGTGCTTTTTTTATGACTTAAGCAAACTTTCTGCGTTTATTTTATTACTTACGCACACAGTAGGGCCCTCAATTATTTCCCTCATAGCTGCTACAATTTGCCGACTCAGCTTTCGCTCTGTCTTTCTCTCCCCTCCTCCTTCTCCTCCTTCTACATCCCTCAATCAATCTTCATTTTCTCTCACTCTGCACATCCCGTCCTCCCTCGCCATTTTTCCCCCTCTTTAATGGGCGACCGTCAAAATCCCTCAAGTAAAACACTCCTCGTCTTATCTCTCTCGTCTTTCCCCATTAATTCCCTCCGTTGGTCCTCCTTCCTAATAAACAGGATCTCACACGATACCTTGGGATGCAGGGCCGGCTCCGTCTTAATAACCACACAATGCCGTGCGAAAATGAGAAAGAAGGAAGGATATGAAGATGCATATGAAAGACATGCACAAGTAAAACCTTCATCATAGTCTTCTGTATCTTTGTAACTTCTAATGAAGCCGTTAGAAGCCACCAACATTCCTGTCCACACAAATTTTGGTCCACCACCTGTGACAGGCACAAAAAAAAAACGCAGCACATGCTGAGCTCTGTGATGTCAGTGTAGATCAGGATGTCTTGACAATCTCTGAAAGTGACATGACTCATTTTGAGAATAAGGTGAGTTGTCATAGGCTTCATGTGAAGGTGTGAAATCACATGGACGAGGAGAGATGCGTGTGAATGAGAGAGAGAAACAGAGAACATTTGGGACGGCAAGACAGCGGGAAAGAATCAAAGAGAACATTAAAGGTGTTTTCACACAGCCGCTTTCTTTCAGAGGTCTGAGAGCACTATGCAAGAAATTAAGTGCTAATGTTTTGTTTTAACTCAGCTAATGTTGACTCACACAACTGACACAGAGAATGAGAAGAGACGCCGAAAAAAGGTTCGAAAGACATTAAAGGTATCGTAGGTGATGAAAGCATGAAAGCTTTGAAAGCATTAGATCCCAGCCTTCCTGCAAATCACTCTCCAAAGGCACGCCTCCTCCAAAACATATAAACGCACACAGGCAGAGCAGAGGCTAACCAGCAACATGATGAGGACTGAATGCAACCTGAATAAGATATTTCACATAAAAGAAGTTTACATATAGTTCACAAGAGAAAATAATAGTTAAATTTATAAAAATGACCCCGTTCAAAGGTTTACATCCCCTGTGTTGATACCTAAATGATCCACAGCTGTGTGTTTTTTTTTTAGTGATAGTTGTTCATGAGTCACTTGTTTGTCCTGAACAGTTAAACTGCCTGCTGTTCTTCAGAAAAATCCTTCAGGTCCCACAAATTCTTTGGTTTTTCAGCATTTTTGTGTATTTGAACCCTTTCCAACAATGACTGTATGATTTTGAGATCCATCTTTTCACACTGAGGACAACTGAGGGACTCATATGCAACTATTACAGAAGGTTCAAACACTCACTGATGCTCCAGAAGGAAAAAAACATGCATTAAGAGTTGGGGGTGAAAACTTTTGAACAGAATGGAGATGTGTACATTCTTCTTATTTGGCCTAAATATCATATTTTTTTTATTTAGTACTGCCCTTCAGAGGCTACAGATGATAGGTACATTTGTCCCAAATTTGTCCTTAAATTCCAAAAGTTTTCACCCCCCAGTTCTTAATTCATTGTGTTTCCTTCTAGAGTATCAGTGAGCATTTGCACCTTCTGTGATAGTTGCATGAGACCCTAGCTGAATTGATTTATCACTAAACTAGCTGGGTTTTGACACAAATTTCACAATTCAATTCGATTCTAAATCACAAGCTTGTGATTTGCTTCGATATTCCATTCAATTCAATTTGATGCCAAAATGCCACATTTTCTTAAGGATTAAAAATCTCTCAACTAATGTTGTAAAATATATATGAAAGTCAGTTGGTACTATAGTACTATAATATTAAAGGTTAAAATTAACTGATTTGTATACAAATACTTAAATATAATTTATAATAATAAAGTTACTATTACATAATTATATTTCTACTCCAATTTGTTTTTTGAAATTTAAATATATAAACTGCGACTGTTATAAAAACTTGACAGATTTATGCAAACATAAATTAAACACTGATAGTGATGTTATGGTGCACATATTTAGTAAAATGCCCCTCTCTAGTTCATATTTTTAGCTGACTAACAAGTTAATGGTCACCAAATATGCTTTTTTTTTTGTCTGAGGTAAATGTGACGTTGTTTACAATCTGTTATATATACAGTATACAGATTATAAGTAGTATTTTTTTCTTTTAACATATCTTCTGATGTTTGTTCATGTTTATTTCGTGCTGAAACTGGTATTAAAGCGGAATCAGTTCACATTCTGCCGCTTCTCTTGAACTGAGGAGCTACAGCAGATCTGACACTCTACATTAAACAGTGCCAAAACAGCATTTTTTAATACTGAGATAAAATTGACAGAATTTAAAATCTGAGACTTTGTTTGATATCAAAAGTAACAAAGCACAAAGCTTATTATGATTTATTGGATGGGAGGCGCAGTACAATGTTCTATTCATTAACCAAAAACAGGCTAGATTAATCAATTCTTAGGATTTAAGAATCAATATTGTTATGTAAAAATGAGAATCAATCATAATCGAGAAATCAATTTTTTAACCATCCCTACACTAAGCCATAGTATTCTGTGAGAGTAATGATAAAGCATGTTAAAACCCCAAAGACAACATTGAGAGGGTGATACTGGTCATACAATACCCCTAAGGCACGCTTTTATTTTTTCTGACTTGCTAAAATAAAACAGCTTCATCCCTCCGTTCCATCATCCTCAATGCACACAATCCCATGAGTCACAGCTCTTATCAGCATCAGCTTTTTAGCATGCAGCCATTATTAAAGTATTATGTGTGGAGTGTCACATCGGACGGGGAGGATCAAGTATAATAGATCCACAGAGATATGAAGACACTGGTGGAAAAGCCAGATTTTCCACTTTATCCAATAAGATTTGAAAACGAAAACGAACCAAAGGTAACTGAAGACGTTAGAGAGAAATGCAACAAGGACAGAAGGACAGAGCAGAGAGGAAGAGGACGGGATAAGAGAAAGAGGTGAGGAAGGGTTGAGTGTAATTATATTCACAGTGATATCAAGCATACACCCATTTAGACTCCACACACACACACACACACACACACACACACACACACACACACACACACATATGCAGCAGCGCTCATGCATTATAAATCCCTCATACACTCACAGACTGGTGATCTGAAACAGAAACACTCCAGTTTGAGGGATTAATAGTGAGATCACTGGTTCACATCAAATAATGCACTCCTTCACAGTGCGTGCAAACACACACACACACACACACACACACACACACGACTCTTTCATATATTTAGCATTACTCTGTCACTTTTGCACACACTGAAAGTTGAAAATCTGAGAAAAAAAATACAAAATGCTATATAAAGTGCATATTATTTTATGAATTGATATTAATTATAACTTGTATACACTGCCAGTCAAAAGTTTTTGAACAGTAAGATTTTTTGAAGTTTTTTTGAAGTCTCTTCTGCTCAAAAAGCCTGCATTTATTTGATCCAAAATACAGCAAAAACAGTAACATTTTGAAATATTATTACTATTTAAAATAACTGTTTTCTATTTGAATATATATTTTATGTAATGTATTCCTGTAATCAAAGCTACATTTTTAGCATCATTACTCTTCAGTGTCACATGATCCTTCAGAAATCACTCTAATATGCTGATTTGCTGCTCAAGAAAAAAATTATTATTATCAATATTTAAAACAGCTGAGTATTTTTTTTTTCAGGATTCTTTGATGAATACTAGAAAGAAATAATTCTAGAAAAAATTAAAAAGCTTTTGTAACATTATAAACTATACCATTCAAAAGCTTGGTGTCAGTTTTGTTTTTGGCAAATAAATTACAGAAATTAATACTTTTATTTAGCAAGGATGCTTTAAATTGATCAAAAGTAATGATAAAGACATTTATAATGCTACAAAAGATTTCAATTTCAGATAAATGTTGTTCTTCTGAACTGTCTATTCATAAAAGAAACATGAAAATTTCTACTGTTTTCAACATAATAATAATAAATGTTTTTGAGCAGCAAATTTGAATATGTTTTCTGAAGGATCATGTGACTGGTGTAATGATGCTAAAAATTCCATTTTGCTTTGAAATCACAGGAATAAATTACATTTTAAAATATATTCAAATAGAAAACAGTTGTTTTAAATAATAAAAATATTTCAAAATGTTACTGTTTTTGCGGTACTTTGGATCAAATAAATGCAGGCTTGGTGAGCAGAAGAAACCTCTTTAAAAAACATTAAAAATCTTACTGTTCAAGAACTTTTGACTGGTAGTGTATGTAATATTATGTAGTAAAATGTGTATATTATTTACGCTTCTTCACATTCTTTAAGGCTCTGTTCTGTCACTAATCAAACAAAATGATTTTCTTGCTTCGACTGAAGCTCAAGCTGCTCTTAAAACATCAGATCATCAGATTTTACTCAAACTTGTGGAGTTTATGGACTCTTGAGCAAACGAGTGACAAATCAAATACTAGGACATTCTGAAATTCATGTTCATTTTTCAGTTCAACTTATCACTCAAATTGTTGCACTGATAATTCGTAATGACAAATTGTGTGGTAAATTTAAATATACTAAAAATTCAAAACACAGACTTTTCACTTGTGTGGCTAAATTTGGCTGTCAATTCACTTTTTAGTATTCCCATGTGGCTGTAATTCCTAAAACTGTACAGTGTGTACCTGGCCAATGACATTCAATATCATCTGAAATGCACACCCATATCCAAAAGTCAGGGTGAAGAATGGACAAACAAGCAAAAGAGAGATAAGAGGAGGAATAGGGGATGAGAAATTGAGAAAACGAGTTATGGAGGGATGCTAGGAGCAGGTTAAAGGATGGAGAGCGTTGGGGGAGGCCGAGCACGTTTTATGAGGCCCTTAACATTTAGCTGCCCGTGTCTGTCTATTACAGCCAGAATATCCTCCTACACACAGATCATCCATCAAATAATAAAGAGGGACAGAGATGGGGAGAGGGGTGACAGTGGAGGAGAGAGGGACAGCAGAGTCTTTGCACAAAAAAGATTTGTGAAAATCTACTGGAAAAAAAAATGTAACAAAAGGACGAGTGGGAATGAATAGAATGAATAGCGCTACAAGAGTGAAAAAGAGGAGCGATAACAGACAAAAGTCTGTTCACTTGTGTTTTTCAGGTTGTCAGGACAAATTTTGAACATGTTTGCAGACAGGCATTTTTTAATGTAATTGCAGTCTGGCTGCATGCGCGTTCCGTGAAAATGAATGACCAAAAAAGCAGTCAAAACACTCTCCAAACAAGGAGAGACTGAGACATTGCGGATGCCACAAAGAGACAGACAATGGTTTGAAAAATGAGCCTGAAATGTCAAGGACAGATAACACCAATCTGCCTTTCAGAAGAGAAAAACGCAGATGGGCTAGAGAAATGCTAATGTGGGGTATGAAAGAAGGAAATTTTGTTGTTAATTGTTATTGTAGGTTTGCAGTGAGACATGCACAAAAATACTTATTAACACAACATGAATGAAAGAAAAAAGGATGCATTAAATGAATCAAAAATGACAGTGAATACTTTGTTACACGCACAGACACACACACAAATCTATTTCAAATAAATGCTGTTGTTTTTTTTTTTTTTTTTTTTTTTTTTTTTTTACTTTTCAGAGAATCCTGGAAAAAAAAAGATAAGTTTCCACAAAAATATTACAGCACAACTGTTTTCACTTATACAAGAAACGTTTCTTGAGCCCCAAATCAGCATATTAGAGTGATTTCTGAAGGATCATGTGACAAAAAGAATACAGTTATTTTACATTCTAATAAATCTAGAAGCCCGTTTCCGCCACTAAATAATATTTTTTTTAAAGAATTGCGAGTTATCTTGCAATTCTGACTTTTTTCTCAGAATTGTGAAATATAAACTTACAATTGTGAGTTACAAAGCCAGAATGGTGGGATATAACCTTGTAGTTCTAACTTTTTTTCTCAGAATTGTGTGATACAAAAACAAGTCTTACTTTGTTCTCAGAATTGTGAGATATAAACCTGCAATTGCGAGGTATAAAGTCTGAATTGTGAGATATTAACTCACAGTTATGACTTTTTTTTCAGAATTGCGTCATATAAACTAACAGTTGTGAGTTATAGTCTGTATTGTGTGATATAAACTTGCGATTGGAGGAAAAAAAAACTGGAAAAAAGTCAGAATTGCAAGCTGTAAAAGTAAAAAAAGTTTTATTTTTAAGTTTTATTTCTCAGAATTGTACGTTTATATCTCGCAATTCTGACTTTATACACACAATTGAGAGTTATTAAGTAAGAATGATAAGATACAAACTCACAATACTGAGAACATATCAGACTTTTTCCCCTCAGACTTTATAACTCGCAATTGCAAGTTCATATCTTACAATTCGGACTTTTTTTCATAATTGTGAGAAAAAAATTCAGAATCGTGAGATAAAATCACACTTCACCTTTAAAATGTATCACAGTTTTCACAAAAATATTACAGCACTACTGTTTTCACAAAATGTTTCTTGACATCAAAATTTGCATATTAGAGTCATTTTTGAAAGATCATGTGACAAATAGAATACAGTTATATTAAATTCGAATAATATTTCTCAATATTATGATTTTTACTATATAAAGACAGCCTTGGTGAGCATAAGTATGGAAGCCCATTTCCTCCACTGAAAAAAAAAATAATAATAATTGCGAGTTATCTCACAATTCAGTTTTTTTTCCTCAGAATTGTGAGATATAAACTTGAAATTGCCAGATATAAACTCACAGTTCTGACTTTTTTTTCTCAGAATTGTGTGATATAAACTGCAGCTGTGAGTTATAAAGTCAGTGTTAAGTGATATAAACTCTTGTGAAAAATAAAAAGTCAGAATTGTAAGATGTAAACTCACAATTCTGAGAAATAAAGTCATAATTCCGAAAAATAAAGTCAGAGTTGCAAGATTCTGACTTGTTTTCTCAGAATTGCGAGTTAAATCAGAATGTGAGATAAAAAGTCACAATTACCTTTTTTTTTTTTTAATTCAGTGGTGAAATCGTGCTTCCATACAAAAAATACTTTTCTTACTTAGATTTTTTTTTGCCTTGTTGTTTCCAGACAAAATATCTAAAAATTCTTAAATCAAGAAAAATAATTTTTACTTGTCTAGAAAATCCATCTTGATTTAAGAATTTCTAGATATTTTGACAGGAAACAAGACCAGAAATTCTGACTTCTTTCAAATGAGACTTCTTTCAAAACCAGTTTAAAAAATGTGACCGACCCCAAACTTTTAAAAGGTGGTGTATACTTTTTGCTCTATTAGTGGCACCATAAATAACTGCAAAATATCGCCCAAAATTCATGCCATTGGTTGAGTCACTGATGGACGGTCCAGACGGCTATTAGTTTTCTACTGAGAGTCACAGAATAAATAAACACACCTTTAAACACTTAAAGTAATTTAGTGATGGCAGGACAATTATATGAAAGTCAATCAAAGCCAAGAACAAGTGTTACATGACCACAGACTGCTCTGCATCTTTTATGCAATTATATAGTGTCTATAAAATTCAAGCAATCAAGAACCAATATATTTTTAGCCAAGCGACTCATAAACATCAGCAGTAAAATGCATTACTGGGTCTTTTGATGCTTACAACAACAACAACAACAACAACATGAAGATGACAGAGCAACAACTGACTGTTACTGGGGAGAAATCTGCAGGAAGAAAGAGACACACAAAAACAGACCGACTGAACGAGACAGTGATGAGAAAATGATGCTTGAATTCTCCAACTTTTACAATAGTAATGGAAGAAGTGTAACTTTATCAGTTCATTTCTTGAGTTTATCATTCATGTACACACCCCTCTTGTTAATTGCTTTGCGAATGTTGTTATGTCGACAACCCCACAAATAAATCTATAATGAAATGCATTGAAAAAGACTCAATGAGCGAGAGACAGAGAGAGGGAGAAAGAGAGAGTGTGAATAAGTAACCTTGTGTTCTCTTCAGCAGCGAGTCCCTCTGCTCCATCCCTCTACCCCCAGCAATTAATCATCTGATAGTGAGCTTACTCAAGTGTGCCTCTGCCCCCTATTCTAATTAACCAGAGAAAGAGAGAGGGAGAGGGAGAGGATGGACAGATTGTCAGTGAAAGACGGAGGGAGAGATGCAGGCTGGGGAGCAAGCGATTCGATGGAGAGATGCAACTGAAAGAGAGGGAGAAAGATGACAGGAGCACCAGCGGATGGGAAGATTTAGAGGGGCTGCCACCCTCCGCTGGTCTCACAGGAACAAGACACCGTGCTGCCACCAATGGCAGACTATCAAGCATACTAAACAGACAGCGTGTGTGTGCGCGTGTGCTGTCTCTTTTGCAGAAATGCTGATGGTGTCTGGGGGAGTGAATATTTCAGGTAGGGTCAATGACAAATAAAGACATCCAAGATGATGACAAGGTAAAATCCTTTGAAAATGATGTTTCAAATGTAAGGTTTTTTAGCAATTAAAGTTGTTTTAGTGCCTTTTTCTTAAAAACAAAAAACAAAAAACATTTAAAGCAGTTGTGAGAAAAGCACTTAGATTGAACTAAAAACACTCAGATTTGACTAAAAGTGGCAAGTAGGAAATCAAGTAATGAAAAAAGTCTTGGATATGTGTGGGTGAGCGTACTGTATATTAGTTTTCTTATATATATATATATATATATATTTACACTCAATAAGAACAAAATAACATTTTATTACAAAACCTACCTACCTTAACACACAGTCATGAAGGTCTACAAGAGTCCTTGGTGATATAATTTTAATCTGCCTAGACAAAAGTGTAAACATAGGCAGATTTGAGCACACACAGACACATCAAAATCAATCTCATATAGGCAAAAAAATATGTCTTCAAGTTTTTTCTTCAAGAATTTTTATATCATAACGTTTCATGTTTCTTTATTTTAATATTTTCAGGTTTAAATGTAACATTTAAGCCAATTTTGTGTATCTTTGGCTGGAAAACAAATCTTTTCCCAAGTGGAGTATCTCAGACTCAATTAGGTTTCTCTCCACTACTTGCGCATTAATTTTACATTCTACTCTCGTAAGAGTTTATTTACAGGTACACTTTTCATTATTTAATTATGGATTCAATGAAAATATACTTTCTGGTCCTCGAATCTGACTGGCTGAGAAGAGTACAATATTAGAGTAATATCATAACTCCACCAGCTGTTTGTAATCATATCACTCCCCTTGCGGTACTTCTTACAGAGAGTGTCATGGCAGATGCCCAAATCCAGTATCATTTTATAAATATTACTGTTTTTTGCATAACTGAATGTAGTATTAAGAGGTTTTCAGGCCAAAATGTACTTGTTTATAGTTAAAATATGCAGTTTGTTTATAAAGAGTCAACCTTTTTGTACATGTAAGCTCCGGATCGTCAGCGGCCGTTTTGCGCTCATAAACCTGCACAAGAGTGCCTCACCTCAGACAGATCTTTTGGAATTTACTGCTGGCTCTGATGTCTCTGTTTTGGTTACACATGAGATATAATTCATTATGGGTAAATCTAACGGTAGTCTTTGGTCTCATTAATCTATTGTTTGTTCCTGAGAAGATGTTTATGTATATCAGAGCGCTGCCTTTGTACTTTTGACTGAATTGCCTAGCAACTTTTATGATGGCTGTTGTTTTTATTAAATATTATTATTCAATAAATACTATTTTACTGAAATAATAGTATTTAATAATAGTGTTTCGTATTGAGAATCAGTGCATGTTCATGATTCGTGATTTTAGTTACATTGTTCCGCCATTATATAGCGACAAGAGAATGTTTTTATCAGCAGTAAAAACACAGAGTCAGCAGTAAAGACTTTTATCTTGAAAGGTTAACGCTATACACAGAAGTTATTTTTAGTTGACCATTTTAATGTACCAATGTTATGTAGATCATACAGCCACAGTTAGAACAAGCAAAGCTCTCCACAGACTCTTAATAATGCATACAACACAACACCACGACCTTCACCCGTTAGCATCTTGTCTGCAAAGTGTCGCTGGAGAAATGAAAAGGAGATGTAGAAAGGAGTGATGGCCATCAGGGTGCGAAACTGCCACATCGGCACCACCTCCCCATAAAGCTCCATCTTCTGTCTCTCATTTATGAGACGAGTGGTAATTTATGGCTTTATTTACAAGGGGGGTCGGTGGACAGATTTAATATTTTAATTCTGTTTTATTGCCTGAGCACGGAAGAAACCCAACGAGGTTTATCACCACCCATCGCCACAGCGACATGCTGATGGACAGGCCAGGGTGAGACTGCCAAGAGTAGGAATGAGGCTTGGAGTGAGGGATAAGAGAGAGGAGCGTACGTGAACAGAATCGTCCATCCCACCTCTAGACGACCTGCCAAAATATTCAACGCTTCATACCTTTCTCTCCCGCTCTCTGTCACGTCCTATAACTCTTGCCTTGGCTTACTGGGACGAGAAGGTTTCGGCCCTGAGGCAGCCAGCCGAGCTCTTGCTCCGGGGAGATTCATGGTTCACACAATCGACTCGAGAACAAGCAGAGAGTTGATTCACAGCTTAAAACCATCGACTCAGGGCTAATATCAGGATCGATTCATGGCTCTCTACTGTCCAGACTTGATACAGGAGTTGATTCATGGCTTTAGCCAGTTGATTCAGAGAGATTTCCTAAAAGGAAACTGCATACTGCTCAAAATGTTGGATAGACAGAGATTTAGCATGAATAAAGTCCCATTCACACGTCAAGCTAGCAGAACACTAAAGATTTAGTAGCGCTGTGCCAGATCGAACAGAGGAATTTAAAACTGCTGACAGACAAAGCCACCATTTTGTGTTGACGCTCAGTGCATGAAGTAATTTGAATTTGAATAAAACAGCTAGAGTTAAAAATAAATGTTGTTTACACGTATCCTCATTTTTCTGTTCTCGTTCTTAGGATTTTTCAGACTCAAAATAAGAAATGTGAACAGATTCTAAATCCTAAACTTATTTGTACTTAAAGGAACCGTATGTAAGAAATTTATGTCATTTAATCATAAAATGGCCCTGACATGTCCCTAGACATTAAGAAATCATGTTCATTTCAAATACTTATATCACTGACAACAGTGGTCCGGCCAGGATATTGTCATTTAAAAGTGAGAGTTGCAGCCCTCAACTGATGTTATTGTTGTCGTTTTGTGTTTTGGTCTGAGGCTCCACCCTCCAGCTATCTATCAATCACGAAGTCAGTAGAGTTTCGTGAGACGGGTTGCCAGCTAAGCTCTAGTTAGTTACAGCTGCTGCTAAGAACGAGTCGGATAAAACATGTGTATAAAATTACGAAACCTAAAAGACCTCGTTATGAATCCGAAATACGTCGTGACAAAGTCCGAAATAAAACAAGGATTTGTATAGGAGATGCCTTTGAATGATGGAGACGGCTGAAAACGGAGAAGAATTTGAAGATAGACGCCAACGTAGCTAATTTTCTCCTTGACAGGTAAGATTCATCTATGTTTGGCTAACTTTGCTTCCGTACACAGTGGATTTTCCGCGGTCGGCCGTGCTAAATGCGTCCATAAAAAGCTTTATATCGCACCACGAGCAGGGTATGAGAACAATCTATATTCCGACTGAAATGTGGTATTACAGTACATCTTTACGAAATATTTGGCTAATCGCCATCTGTAAATTTTTACGATACATAATTACTTCGCAAAACATCTCTTGTGAAGCATAAACATTAACAGAAGAAAAACAAATTACTGTGTAAGACTCGTCACTTGCCATTGGAAGCTCCTTGTTGCAGCCTACTCCTGCAGCTTAGCTGGCAACCTCGAGTCAGGGGGGAGCGGGAGGGGAAACACCGTTCTACAGTATTTTGAAAGTGATTGCAGTACCAGTTTTGGCCACAATCCTACATACGGTTCCTTTAACTAACATAATACTAAACACTAAAGAAACCACCATTTGACCAGACACAGTTTGTGTAGTGGGAGTATTAAAGGTGCCATAGAATGCATTTATACAATATTTTTAAATTGTTCTCTGATATCTACATAGAAGGTATATGGCATAGGAAAGGGCAAAAAATCTCCAGAAATGGTTTTACAGGTCCATTTACTGTACAACCCTAGGATTTGCCCCTACAATGAAATGCTCTGTTATTTGGAAGCTTCATGAATATTAATGAGCTCTGCTCTGATTGGCTGTTTCACAGAGCTCAATAGCTCGCACATGGATAAAAATATATATTTAATTAGGAGCTCTAGCCACTTTTAATATGCGGTTTGTTGAATCTGCCATTTTGAATCGCGGATATATTAGTCTGATTACTGTGATGCATGTGCTCTGTGTAAAGTTACAATGCAGAGACACAAGTGCTTACCACACAAGTTGAGCTGCTCGTCAGTGATTCTCCAGATCTGTAAATCATTCGCCATCATTCGTTATTTCTCCATCATTCACCATCATCAGCGCAGTCATCTCTCTGTTTATGTGGTAAGTGAAATCCTATGTATAGCAATGTAACAGGCTAGCGCTAGCATTAAGCTAACCGTGTTCCTTAAGTGACTCGCCTTGTTTAACTGAGGTGCTGACATTACCGATGATTGGGCGATGCAAATGTTGGAGGCGAAACTATTAACGATCCCGGGGAAGTTGCGTAACAGACCTGTTATGTTGGAATTGGCCTATTTTTCAGGGGTCTTTTGCAAATACTAGATTCATATAAGAAGGCGGAAACAATGGTGTTTGAGACTCATGGTATGTCATGTCCATATACTGAACTGTTATTATTTAACTATGCCAAGGTAAATTCAGTTTTCCATTCTATGGCACCTTTAAAACTTTTGGTCCACTTTCATGTAAGAAAAAGACTGTATTTTTTTAAAGTGTATGTTTTTTTCCTTTTTAAATTTTGTTAACTTTTAGCATTACACTATTCATTGCCTCAATGCTTACATACTACCTTTCAAAAAATTGGGGCCGGTACGTATATATATATATATATATATATATATATATGTTGAGAAAACTGGAATTTCAAGGATGCATTAAATTCAATCGATCAAAAGTGACATTGAAGACTTTTATAATGTTACAAAAGAACCTATTTCAAATAAATGCTGTTGCTTTCTATCCACTATCAGGAGTCCTGAAAAAACACGGTTGCCATTAAAATATGAAGAAGCACAACTGTTTTTTAAACTTTGATAATGGTTAGAAATGCATCATATCAGCACATTAAACTAATTTCTGAAGGATCATGTGACACTGAAGGCAGAAGTAATTATGCTGTCACCTTTGACATCACAAAAATAAATTATGTGTATTAAAACATTGCATTTCTAAAGTGATGAAACATTTAAAATCATACAGTACATGTACTGAAAAGCCACAAAACTCTATTTTGATTTTATGGAATCTTTAAATCAATGCTAAATGCATTTGGACAAAACGACCCCATTCAAATAAAGAAACATCCCATTTTTAAGGCTATGAATTGGCTATTAAAACAAGCCTATACTGTATACCCTTACATCTACAGACACACAGCCCATCACTTTCACCATTCCTCAAAACAGCAAAACTCATCAAAATCAAAAAGAAAAGATAGAAGTGCCAATAAGAGAAATTAAATAATTTTTCACCTTGCAGAAGTTCCCTCGCTCACGTATCAGACATCATGGGATGTTTGATTGCATTCTTAATGGAAATCAATAGAAGGTTTTCAGCATTCTGCAAGTGACTTTTCTTCCAATCTACAAAATGTCATTACTTTTTGAGGCCTACAATTTCAGCAAGGCTAAAAAAAGAAAAAGAAAGAAAGAAAAGTGCAACGAGCAACCGAAATTGTGGAGGAGCAGGAATGTTAGACGACACTCTCTCACTTGTTCGCATTTTATCACCCAGTCGTTCAGGAGGGAACAAAGTTGGACAGAAAAGTGAACGTAAAACAAACCAGTGTGAATTAAAGGAGCGAGTGGTCAGGTGACCCATGTAAATGGACAGAAATAAGATCAGACACTCCTGTGGGAGTGCACACTCCTCTCCTGCCTTTCTCTGTTCCCTCCTTCCACAGGGGGTTCATGGTGGTTTATTGATTATTTTGCGGGCCCATCAGGGGGTTTTGTTCAATCGATGAGTCTCTAACAGCCACCCTCTCCTCCAGCCCCAGGGGTTTATGGGAATGTTAAGAATGGCAGTTCTGTTAGAGATCAGGGTACCCCACAGATCCGATAACACCCCCCTCCGACGAATACACGCAGAAAAACAATCCACCCGAAAACAGCCTCACCTCCCGGAGAGTGTCACGGACTGGTTATTATCGCTGCCAGAGTCGGGGACACTGCACAGGAATGTTCTGCAGAAGGGTTATTGGGCAAAATCTCTCACAAAATCTGCGCCTGCACAATTCTGCACAACACTATGCAGAATAAAGTGCAACAATGGCCACCAATTTTTTTGCAGCCTTGGTTCCGCTAGTATTTTTCTTCTTTATTTTGTCCCATAGTGACTTCAAGTCTTTATTTACAAGTTACAGTATAAGCCATGAACCAAATCAACCAACTATTGGGGAATTCACAACTACAGTCCTCAAACATCAAAATTCTGTCATTAATTACTCTTTTCTCAAGACATTTGTTCATCTTTGGAACACAAGATAGTTTTAAATGAAATCCGAGAGGTTTCTGAGCCTGCATAGACAGCAATGGGATTACCATGTTCAAGACCCAGAAAGGTAGTAAGAAGATTAAATTACAATCTTAAAAGCATTACAAATGACATAATTAAACTAAAAATAGTGGAAAATTATATAATATAATATATATTTTTGACCAAGCAAAGTTGTTTTTATGTGCATATTATGCATACAAATATTTAGTCTGAAAGTGTAGGCAAAAAGTATTTTGAGGTACTTCAGGGGGCTAGGCCATTACTGTAAGTATTGCGAATGACAATTACTTTAAAAATAATGGAGAAACCGTTGATTTAAAAATGTTAATTTTGAACACAAATATTTAAATAGTTCGAAAGTTTAGATAAAAAGACCTACTGAAAACTGTTGAACAGGACTATTTTAAAAAAAGTTTCAATAATGAAGGCAGATGGCTTTAACAAAAGCGTATTGATTGATTAACAACCTCGTACCTCACAGTTGGTCTGTCTTTAAATGTTATAAGTTATCACCCAAAATTAACTCCCTTCACTGTGAGGATAAAAAGGACTAATAGGAATAGGAACCCAGTTGTCGCTTTGGAACACTCAATTTCAGTATATTTAAATTAATTCTGCAGAATTCCACATATGTGATCCTGGACCACGAAACCAGTCATAAGTGTAAATTTGTCGAAATTGAGATTCTTATTGAGTAAATAAGCTCAAGCTGTTTGTTAAAATAGACAATGTTTGTCTGAGATACAACTATTTGAAAACCTGAAAGGGTGCAAAAAAAATCTAAATATTGAGAAAATCACCTTAAAAGTTCTCCAAATGAAATTCTTAGCAATGCATATTATTAATCAAAAATCAAGTTTTTATATATTTATGGTAGAAAATTTACAAAATATCTTCATGGAACATGATCTTTACTTAATATGCTAATGATTTTTGGCATAAAAGAAAAATCAATCATTTTTACCCATACAATGTATTTTTGGCTATTGCTACAAATATACCCGTGCTTCTTAAGACTGGTTTTGTGGTCCAGGGTCACATATTTACTCTAAAAATCAGGGTAGAAAATATGGAAAACAGTGTAAAGGTTCCATCTGGACCTGCTTTATAAAATGTTTATATTTATTCCACATTAAAGGGATAGTAAACCTAAAAATGAAAATGATCCTATGAAAAATATGGATATTTTTCTTACACAAACACATTGGTTTGCTTTAGAAAGCCTTTATTACCCTTCCGTAGCCATGTGGAGTACTTTTTATGATGGATGGATGCACTTTATTTTGCTTCAAAATCTCGATCACCATTCACTGCCATTACAAAGCTTGGAAGAGCAAGACATTTTTGAACATAACTCTGATTGTATTCATTTAAAAGAATAATGTCATATACATCTAGGATGGCTTGAGGGTGAGTAAATTTATTTATTTATTTATATTTTTAAAACAGGAAAAGATTAAGGACAATCGGGCCTGGCTCAGTATAAAACTGATTTTCAGCAGGTTCCTGCTCTGCAGAACATACAAACCACATGCACAACAAAGCTCACACACTAGACAGTTAAAGACAACAACAAACACACAAACCAAAATATAGGGCAACAAGGGGCTATAGAGCCGTCTCAGTGGTCACAGATATACCTGTCCATTAAATGGTGAGCAAATGTTATTTTAAAAAGTCTTCTTGATGTGATAGTTCTGATGTGCTGTGGAATCTCATTCCAGGTTTTAGTGAACACATGAAAAAAAGATCTCTGCCCATAACAGTTCCTGTAAGCCGGTAAAGGCAAAAGTCCGTTTGTAAAAGATCTCGTAGTGCGCTCAGACCTTGAGCTAAGTTTCGGAACCAGTTCGGTTAGAGCAGTTACAGTATGTCCATTTAAAAATTGATAAAACAAGTTTATCCCATGGCTTATTTTATAGTTCTGAAATGTCAAGGCATTACACAAAGATAGTGCAGTACAGTGGTGAGTCCAGCCTGGAAGCCTGACATGGATCTTATGAGCTCTATTATAAAGTCTTATTACTGGTTCAATAATCTCATTTGTTGTTAGTGACCAAACAGGTAAACAATAGGACAAAGTGGACAGAACAATGGCATGAAGATAGGTTTTTGAAACAGAAAGCAACAAATATGGTCTAATTTTACTATAAACATATAACTTTTGGTTTAACTTTCTGGTTAGAGTTTGAACATGTTCATGATAAGTAAGACGTGAGTCAAGATAGACTCCCAAATACTTATATGCTGATACAATTGAAAGCGTTTGATTAGAAAAAGTAATGGAATTGGATATGGATAACTGTCTCCTAGATGAATAAAAATACATGCATTGTGTTTTCTTGACATTAAGTGTTAAATGATTATCTTGCAGCCAGTTATGTAAATGCTGCAGATCTGTGTTAAGTTTGTAATTAATTGTGTCGATATTAGAACCAGAAAGAAAAATAACAGTGTCATCAGCATATAGCAAAGAACTAGAAAAATTCAGAGCACAAGGAAGATCATTAATATACATAAGGAAAAGTAAAGGACCTAAAATACTGCCCTGTGGAACTCCCATAGAACACACTCGTGGCTGTGATGTTACTGTGCCGATTCTTACAGTCTGAGATCTGTCACTTAAATACGATGTAAACATATCTATTGCGGAAGATGACAAATGAAAAGAAAGAAGTTTGTTTAACAGAATTTGATGATTGACTGTATCAAAGGCTTTCTGAAAATCTATGTATACAACTCCAGTAATCTGACCCTTGTTTAGAGATGTACGTATTTGCTCAGTGAGAAGCAGCAAAGCCGACATAGTTGACCACAAGGGTCGAAAGCCATGCTGGCAATCACTGAGAAGGCTATTATTTTCAAGGTGGTTAATTAGTTGATTATATAATATTTTTTCAAGCAACTTGGAAATGGTTGGGAGAATTGCAATTGGACGGTAGTTGGAAATATTAATTGGATCATCAGATTTAAACATCGGGGTGATCTGGGCCGTTTTCCACATGGCAGGAAATACTGATTGTCTAATACACAGATTAACTAAATGATGAAATAGTGGTATAAGAGTACTGGCATGAGTTTTAAGAAAAGTTATGTTTAAATTATTTATATCACAAGCATGAGAAGCATTCAGAGAACACAAAATATTAGTTATATCATTTTGTACGATTTCAGAAAAAGAGAATTGCTGAGATAATGTTGGTACTGATGTGAGAGACAGAGGACTAGTAAATCTAGAGGATAATTCTTGTACAGATGCAATAAAATACTCATTAAAAGAATTAGCAATTTTATCATGATCAGTAAGAAGAATACCATTTATAGATATTTGTAAATTATTATTATTTTTTATTTTATTTTCACCAGTTATTGATTTCAATGTTCGCCATAATGTTAATGGGTTGGAAACTGTTCGGCTAATTTGATTTTCATAATAAGACTGTTTTGCTTTGTACAATTCAAAATTACACTTATTTCTAAACTGCATGAAAGTAAGCTTAGCTTCAGATGTTTTTAATAATCTGTATGCTTTCAAGGAAGAGGCCTTCTTTTTTAGGAGCTGTAAAATATCAGGACTTACCCAAGGTACTGTATTTTGTCTAATATGTATTTTACAGGTAGTTGTATATTTTTTACGTATTGTCTCCAATCTCCTATGGAAATTTGAAAGAATATGATCAGGATTTTGCAAAAACAACTCGTTACTCCAATCAGTATCAGCAAATTCAGCATTAAACTGAGACAATTTTGAATTTGGTACTTTTTTAATGTAATTATTTTTATGACATTTTGGCTGTTTAAAACATTTCCTAATGACATATATGAGTGAATGATCTGAAACTGCTGTGTTTATCACTCCTGAAATGCCATACTTGGAAGGTTGATTAGTGAAAATAAGGTCCAAAATAAAACTTCGTGTTTTTCCAAATCTGGTGGGATCTTTAATGAATTGATGAAGAATTGATGATTTTATGGCAGTTGTTTTCAGAAGTTTAGATGAGTTATCAATCCAGTTTAAATTTATGTCGCCAAGAATAACAAGCTCATTAGTTTTAACCGATTTTATTAAGTCCGAAAACGGCAATAAATATGCAGTTGGACTGACATTTGGAGGCTTGTATGTGACAATAATAGTAACTGAAAATTGATTTGTAAAATGAATAACCAATTGAAGTGACTCTGATACTGTTGATAGTTTTACTATAGAATGTGCATATTTATTATTTACATAAAGAGCAACACCACCGCCAGTTCTATCAGTCCTATCTTTGCGATATAATGAATAGTTTTCAATCGCAAGAAATGAATCTGATATAACAGGAGTCAGCCATGATTCAGATATTGCCATAACATGAGCCTTTGTTTGAGTAAGCATGATTTTAAATTCATCCAGTTTGGGAACAAGGCTTCTCATATTTAGATGGCAAACTTTGAAACCTCTGATTCTACCAAGTTGGCATAAAGTAACTGGATTTTTTCTTAGACACATTGGTCTTTTTTGTGCTCTAACAGGTTTAGTATTAAAACCTGGGATAACAAGAGGAGAATTAAATAGCAACTGAGATGTAATCGATGTGCCTACAGGTTGTTGGAAGCACTGCGGTTGAGATAAATCCATGTGTGGGACACCTGCATGTAAACCCATGCCCAGAGTGTTATTTAAAACATGAGTATAAAATCCCAGGAAATACAAAAAAGCGGACATAAAGGCATTTTTGCCCGGACCAGGGTTAAGTTCAATATTTCCGATAAATAAAAGAACAGAGAGTAAGAGTCTTAATGAGGACTTTTGGCGCTTATCTACATTAGCGTCACTCGTGCTCATAGGTTTAAACTTAAAGTCATTTACCCACCGGTGGAAGATGATAGCGCGGATCGAAATAATTGTCCGTTCGAACTGGGGAATGATGTTAAGACGAGAGGCAAAACTTGTATGATCCTCCGGTCGCATATACAGGGTAGAGTACTGCAAACTTGGAACACGAAGTCGGCCAGATGAAAACCAGGCCTGCTCTCCACACACGGCTACACCGTGCTGGACATCGGGCGCATACCACAACCCGCCTCTCCGGGTGGGTGAGAAGGTCGCGTCCGCCTCTCCGCCGCGTCCACGTCTCGAGGCCGGACATCCCCACTCATGCTCAGTCACTCTCTCGAGGCAAGTAAAATGGCTAGGGACTTGAACAACATTAAAGGTGCTTGTTATGCCAAACAGGCACGACACGGCAATGACACAGCAAAGGACCCAGTTCAGCTGGTGTAGTAAAGGCTCCACGCCGGGTTTGAGTTGTTGATCTTTAGTTGTTAAAGAGTGCCCGTGTTGGCGTTTGTGAGTTGTCCAAACAAAGCGGTTGACCCGCACTTTACGGTACTGGAGCAAATGAAACAACGATAGCATTATAACTGCAGTAAATCTGGTAAGAAACAGACCTGCAGACATCTGTAATACCAGATATTTGGTGTTAATCTGCAGCAATGTTTCACAGCTCGCTGTGACAGCCGCCATCTTGTTCCCACCTTCCTCCAAAGGGTAATTTTAATTTTTGGGTGAACTATTCCTTTAACTTTAGTAAAACGAGGAAAAAAAATTCAGGGAACATCAAACTTATTTGAAATGAACACTTCGAGATAAATTAGTGTGAAAGAACAAAACGAGAGGAAAAGAAATGAGGTAGATGGAGTGCAGGCCGTGAATCTTCTCCTGATTTTCCAGGAAAAGGGTAGACAGACACAGAAAAGATGTGCTCGCTTCCCCTGGGTTACTTGAATAATTAACCAACGATTAATTAAACCTGTTTACCAAGAGAGGACAGTGACAACAAGACAGAGTGAGAAAGGGAATGAGAAAGAGACCCAAACTTACCACAAATGGAAAAAATCAGAAATCCCAAGGGACGCACTTGTTTAGGCTGACCTTTACTTCTTCCGTCGACTCCACAGGAGAGTGTGTGTGATTCAGAGCTATGGACTCTCTGATTAAGAACAACTGTCTCTTTAAAAGTTAAACAGAACATAATATCTGTAGACGAGGGACAGAATTCAATAAGGGAAAAAGTAACAAAAAGATACAAGCTTGGATGTTATTTATTAGATGAGTCAGCAAAACATAGTCTTAGATTAGGTTTTTGCTCTAAATGTTGCCTGCCTTCTGGAAACACACACATCCCGAAACCTACAGGGGCCACGGAATGTAAACACATTGCTTACACTGAAACACTGTGTCAAGGAACTGGGTAATGCCACAGCAGGGGGGTAAACAAGGGACAAGCTGACCAAATTAAAGATCCTTCACAGCATGAGGATTCACTCATATGCATGAGCACTCCATTTCTCAAATGCCTCCAAATCCTTGGCTGCACGCTATTCTGAAGAAGAAAAAAAAAATGTTTGTTTTCATAATCCTTAATCCAAATGTAATGACTTTCTCCTTCTCGAAAAGACTTTTCCTCTTTTGTTGTCACAACCAAGGCTGCAAGCATGGAGAAAAATAATATTAACTAATAATAACCATAGCCTCCATGTTGAACACGAATGCCCATTTTTCTAGTAAAACAATCGAATCTGTGGGGGGGAAAAAAACTCAAGTCCCACCCTCTATTGCTTCATGTCATCTTTTTACAATTCTGTACTATAAGGCCGTGTTCACACTTGCCGTCCTTTTTCAAACTGCCAGCGTCTGTTTTACATTCTAATCCTATGGAGTAAACCGTCTTTTCAAAAAAGCCCTAGCGCTTTTTTTAAACGCCACCGCCGGCGTCTTTTTTTGCAGCTCAGAGCGTCTTTTTAAGTTGAAAAAATTTGAACTTTTTTGAAGAAAACGCCCTACGTCAAGCGTTTTTTTGACAGCTGACCAATGACAAGCGAGTAGCGGGACCTATCGTTTCCATAACAACAAAAAAAAAAACAAGAAAAAAATGGAGAAGTTGCCGGTAGATAAACTAGTTTCGGAGCACAAGGAGTTGTATGATATGAGTAAACAACTCTATCATAATATACATCACAAAGAGGCTCTTTCTCGACATTTCTTCACCACACAGCACTACGCTACTGTTGCAGCTGTTGTTATAGCAACAAAAGATGCACTCGGCTGCTTTTTGTAACAGAACGCTGCCAGCTTTTTTTTTTTTTCTAAAAAAACTCCCTAGTCAACTTTTTCTTGTCAAAAAAGACGCCAAGTGTGAACACGGCCTAAGTCTACACTGTCCCAGAAAGTAGAAACACGCTGTTTTTTTGCATGGCTCTTTAAATGCAAATTAGCTGCTGCTCCCCACCCCCTTTTTCAGAATATAGCTGTGCCTTTACAGCTCGTACCTCAGATACCCTGTTAACTCTGTTCTCTTTCATGTCTTATTGTATTTAAACTGCCAAATACACACAATTACAATCATACAGGAGATACAAAAACAGTCGGTTATGTCTGTGAAGGTAAACAGCTGGTCAAAATAAGCCAAGATTATGTTTTAGGGTGTGTTCACACTTGTAGTTTGGTTTCTTTTTGTTTCATTTGGTCCAGACCAAAAAGGAAAATGATACATTTGGTCCTGGTCCACTTAGCGTTACACTGGCATTTTTAACAGTGAATCTAAAGATTCCGAACCTAAAGGCATAGTGATACGTTCACAATCTGATTGGTATTTGCTCCATGTTGCGTTCATATTTCATTCGAACCACACCAGAGTTTGTTTAGAAGCGGACGGAGACCCATTTTTTGTCTGGGTTGTTTGGATGGCAGTATTCACACTTACTCAAACAAACCACACTAACAGAGCAATCGCACCAGAGTTCATTTTAATCTAACCAAACATGACAAGTGTGAACACACCCTTAAAAACACAATTCAAATCAGACAACATTAAAGTTTCTCCCATTTATTTGTCTATGAGCCTGTCGACCACTCCTTCAAAACTCCCTGGTAAGCTGCTGGTCATTCAGTGAGCATACATGTGAACCCTGAATGCTTCTAAAGAGGAAATTAATTTACAACAACGCTGGCAATAGCAGGATATTAATGTGTCATTTTCTCCAATCTCCCCACAGCAGCTCAGATAGACAAGTCTAATCCAGCCATCACAACACACACATACAGATATTAAATGAAATTACATCCCTCTAATGCTCTCTCTGGAAACCTGTGTCTTTCGTTTCAGCTATCAGCCTGAACTCTTCATCATCGATGCTTTCAAATTAATTGTTTTATCAGTCGTTCTGTTATTCCTGATATCCACTTATCTAGCCTCCCTCTCCACATTTCCAGTGCATCTCTCACTTCATAGTGGGAAATGTGAGAATTTGCATATGCGAAACCCCACCTGTCATCAAAAATACAATTAAAAACTTGACCTCTGACCTGCAGTGGAATATCTACTCAGCTCTTTTAGAAGTTGCAGATCTCTTGCATCGCTGAGGAAAACTGCATTATTTCCACTGACATTTTAAAAGTGACATTTATGATACTCATCTGTTTTGATTTATGCAACCTTTTTGTCTGCCGCAAATGACCGACTAAAAGAAAAGCCAAGCCTGGGCGTGCGTGTGTGTGCGAGAAATCGTGTGTGTGCGCTTCAGAAAACACAAATTATGAAGTTTATGATCTGACAGACTGCTGAACAACTGGTGTGATTGTCACAGTTGGCCGAACCTGCTCATTGTCTCATTCACAGGCAGTTTTCTGTGGGCTGAACGGAAGCCCAGACTCATTCATATAACAGCTGTGATGTCTCCCTTTAAAATCTCAAGCCTCAGCCGCGTGCCTTTAGAACAGAGGTCACCAATTAGTGGACCGCGATGCAAGTCCAAATTGCTTCCATCCAGCCCGTGCAACACTTCTCATAAATTAACATAATTACAAATGTAGTGCTTTTTCTCTGCATGGAACAGTAAAGCAATCTTTACACTGCAAAAGTGCCACAGAAACTGCATTTTTACATACTATAATGAGGCAGCAAATGTAAATGACAAATTCACAATTGACCCTTCGCAGGGAGTTTGATTGACAGGTGATCTGACAAATCATAATGCAGAATCTGCCATTTTTGTCTAACAAACAAACCAGTCAGGAAATTAGATTTATGTTGGTAGACATAAAATGGTGTGTATTGATGTCTTTCCGCAATTGAAACAAGATAAAACCTTCTGATGTTCATTCATGTTTATTTTGTGCTAAAACTAGTAAAGAGGAAGAGATGATCAGCTCACGTCGCTTGAACTGAGGCGCTACAACGATTAGTTGAGGCACATTAAAAAGCCAGAAAATGATATTTACAGTGCCTTGCAAAAGTATTCATACCCCTTCATTTTTTTCACATTTTGTTTTGTTGCAACATTATGTTAAACTGCTTTAAATTAGTTTTTCCCCATATCAATTTACACTCCATACACCATAATAATGACAAAGCAAACACCAGATTTGCAAATTTTACAAATTTATTAAAAATAAAACAAGTACATTGCATAAGTATTCATACCCTTAACCCAGTACATAGCTGAAGCACCTTTACAGCCTCAAGTCTTTTTGGGTATGATGTGACAAGCTTTGCACATCTGCGTTTGGCAATTATCTGCCATTCTTTGCCTCACCTTTTCACCTCTCAAGCTCTGTCAGCTTGGATGGGGGCTGGCAGACATTTTCTAGAGTCCTAGTTGTTCCAATCATCTTCCATTATGGATAATGCTTCTGTGAACCTTCAATGCAGCAGATTTTTTTCTGAACTCCTCCCTAGATCATTGCCTTAACACAAGTCTGTCACTGAGCTCTACAGGCAGTTATCTTGACCTCAGGACTTGGTTTTTGCTCTGATATGCATTTTCAGCTGTTAGACCTTTTCAGAGAGGTGTGTGCCTTTCTAAATCATACTCATTCAAATGAGTTTGCCACAGTTTAACTCCACTCGAAGTGTAGTAACATCTAGAAGCAATATGAATGCTCCTGAGCTAAATTTCGAGTGTCCCAGAAAAGGGTATGAATACTTATGCAACGGGATCTTTTTAGTTTTTTATTTTTAATAAATTTGCACAAATGTTAAAAACCTATTTTTTGCTTTGCCATTATGGAGTAGGGATTGTAGATTGATGTGGGAAAAAAAGTAATTTAAAGTAGTTTAACATAAGGCAGCAACATAACAAAATATGAAAAAAATGAAGGGGTATGAATAATTTCGCAAGGCACTGTATTGTTTGAATTTCTTTAAAAAATTACAAAAATCCTTTATGAGTCTTTGTTTCATACCTAAAGTAACCTACTTGTCTTGTCTGTCGGCATGTTGTCAGTTTTGCTTTGCTCCACAATGTATTTATTCTCAGCTTACAAATCTTGTCTTTTTTTTTTTAATTCAAACAATAAATATCGTTTTGTGGCTCTTTTATTGTGTCGTGACAGATTGCTGTAGCGCATCAGTTCAAATGGCACGTGAACCGATCATCTCTTCTTTACTAGTTATAGCACAAAATAAACATGAATGTACACCAGAAGGTATCTTGTTTCAGCTGTGGAAAGACGTCAATACACACGTCAAGTTCAAGTCAACCATTGTTAATCTACTCTCCTGTCTGGTTTGTTTGTTGGACAAAATGGCAGATTCAGGAATATGATTGGTCAGATCACCTGTCAATCAAACTCTCTGCGAAGGGTCAATTGCAGGAAAGCCACTTATTACAGTAGCTCAATTTATTACTCTAAAATCCTCAGTCCTGACTGATTAGTCGTGGCATTCTGTGGTCAAATGTTTTTTGTGTGTGTGTGTGTGTGTGTGTGTGTGCGTGTGCGTGTGCGTGTGCGTGTGCGTGTGTGTGTGTGTGTGTGTGTGTATAATGATCACTAAACTCTGTATTTGACCGTTGCCCCTGACAACCAGTTTTCTTACACTCTGCTAGTTTTCTCCCAGCACAGTTTTGCTTCTAACATAATCAAATCATTTCAGCTCAAATCAATTTTTCCATGCCCATTTATTTATATATTCGGTAAGCAGCCATGTAATAAGTGGGGTAATGTACAGTTGCATGGTAATTATAACAAAAAAAACCTATTCAGGATGACACAAGACCCCTCCTGATCACTCTGTATGGGTTTATTTTTAGATAATGACCAGATGATTGTACACGATAGCTTACAGTGTCTGCCGCTTGTTGATTCTCATGCACAGCCAACAGAAAACAAGACTTAAATTAATTGTTATGATAATGAAACATTTAAAGTCTGAGGCAGGATTTCTTTTATACTGAACTGGAAAAAATAATTGTGTTCTGCTCATAATTAATGTTGCAAAAGCAAAAAAAAAAAAAATCCTGATACTTTACTCACCCCCATGTCATCCAAAATGTTCATGTCTTTCTTTCTTCAGTTGAAAAGAAATGAAGGTTTTTGAGAAAAACATTCCAGGAATTTTCTTCATATCGTGGACTTGGGGGTCAATGGTTTGAAGGTCCAAATTACAGTTTCAATGCAGCTTCAAAGTGCTCTACACAATCCCATAAGAGGAATAAGGGTCTTATCTAGTGAAATGATCCATCATTTCCTAAGAAAAAAAAAATTATATACATTTTAACCACATATGCTCATCTTTAAATTACTTTTAGTAAATTTTACTGCAAAACAGCAAAATTCGGGTTGAAGAATTTAGTAGATTTAGAGTTGTTTGGATTACTGGATAATACTGTTCACTGAACATTTTATTATACAAAAGTTGTCAAAAATTTAATGTTTTACTTTACTTAGGCCATAACACATACTCTCACTGTTATAACTGAAGCATAAGGCTGAAATTCATGATTTGTTTTTGTGAACAGTAAAGCCCGCCTTTTCTGATTTGATTGGTCTTCTCAATCATTTTGACACTTTGAGGAGTGCTTTTAGGGCCTATCCACACGGAGATGCGCTTAACTGTATACGTAAAACATTTGTATCATATAAGCGTTTCATCCAGACAGCTCCAGCGTTTTAGGAGCCTAAAATCGCAAATTTCTTCGACTTTAGTCAGACACTGCTACATCATGTAACAGCAACAGCAACATGACCAAACAATGAACAACTGTATTTTTATTAACTAACATTAACACAGATTAATAAATAGTGTAATAAATGTGTAATAAATGTATTGTTTCATCTTCGTCTTTTTGTTGTTGTTTTGAATTAGTGCCACATACTGGTCTGGCAGGCTAGAAGTCAGTTTCTTAAGACAACGGGGTGTTTACTGTTTTTTATTTTATTTATTTTTTTAGAACGAGGGAAAAAAGATTGGATAGGGAAAACTCTGGTATGAGCTCTTAGACTACTGCTTTTTTAACTATGGTGGTTACAGACCTTTTCTCCTTTATAGCGCAGTTACAAAAATGTCCCTTTCCTCAAATATTTACTGTACAATTCTGACATTTACAGCTGTGATTCAAGCCAAATTTGAAGCGTCAAACTCCTGAACTAAAATCAAAAAACACTCTGTAAGACCACTGCATCTCATTTTCTGAAATGAAATCACTTCTGCAATGAAAATTAGTAAAATGTACCTTGTGTATGACATATCAGCTCTGGCAACAGTGTTAAGTATTGACCTTTAGGACCTTTGCTGGAAAAAACAATTAGAGACGGACCTCTTCACACCTGCTTTAGAATGTGGTAGGCTGATGGTTCATGAGCTGAGGGAGTATATCTTCTCCTAATCCTCTCCAAACACACAAGCTTTTGCAAACATGGTGCCCACATGCGTTTCCCTAAAGGAATTAAAGCATGTTTAAGATTGCGGTCATCTATCATCACGCCCTCGTATCACACAAAGATTCAAAAAATTTCCCAATCAAACCAAATTAACCTCGAATTAGTGCAGTGTTGGGAGCAGTGTTAACGAGCAGGAGCTGCTAATTGGCTGTGATTGCAGCAGGCTGGAGTGATTGCAGTCCCATTAAAAAGTCATAAAGTTCTATGAGCAGAGATGTCCCATTGGTATATCTGACCTTCTTATCACCGCAGCGTTCACCAAGACTGAGAGAAAAAAGAGAGATAAAAACAGAAACAGACAAAGAACAGAACAATTTCGTCAACAAAGATGAAGCAAACCAAGAAGAAGAGCTGTAGACAGTCGATGACAAAGCAAATATTCTATGACTAGTCTCACACATTTTGAACCAGCTGTATGAACCAGCGACTGAAGTCAAGCCCCAAGCTAAGACTGTGGTAGGTGGCTCCCTTGAGAGCTTGTGCATTTTCTGCTAAATTGTAGCATATTTAGAGACAACAAGATACTGTAATATATTTAGTAAGCATAGACACTCAACATTTTAACATGTAATCTAAAGGATGATGAGAATTTAGTGTCACACCCTCTGCACGTTCCCTCAGCCCCAATCACCACGATCCTCCACCAACCAGCCAATCACCACCACAGCACACCCGTGAACCATCACCAGAATACTAATCACCGTCACCTGCACCGGCAATCACCACACCCTTTATATACCTACCTCTGCCACTCACTCATCGGCTGGTATCAAAGTTGCATGGATGTTTCTCTGTGGATCTTCTCCCCCTCCTGTTGTCTCTCCTGTGCTCCTCGTGGATTCTTCCGATGTTCTCCTGTGCTCCTCGTGGATTGCTCTGACGTTCTCCTGTGATACACGTTAATCGTGTTAAAGGGAAGTGACTATTGCTAACGCTATGATCCTTATGAACTTGAACTCACCTGTTGTGTTTGTTTGAAGATTTGACCACAGAGACCTTATTTCACCCGATTGCACGTGTGTTGTACTGTGCACGTTTGTTAATAAATACCTTGAAAGATACTCACCTTCTCCCTTTGTGTGTGGTCGTGACAGGATACCAGCCCATAAAAATATTAACTCACCGCTTCACTCATGGAGGCGAGTGCCGCTATCACCGAAGACACCCCCGATCCATTTGCGGATATGGTAAACGTCCTTCGTCAATCTCTACCTGCTGCTCCAACGACGATTTCCAACACGCCCCTCTCTCGCCCCATGAGTTATTCCGGAGACCCGGGTGGTTGCAATGGTTTCCTCCTGCAAAGTTCCCTCTATATTGAAGCCAACGCACACCAGTTTCCTAACGAAATTTCTAAAATATCTTTTATGATTTCCCTCCTCACTGGACAGGCACTCCAATGGGCAGACGCACTCTGGAATTCACGGAGCGACGCTTTAATCTCCTATAATGCTTTCGTTGCCCACTTCAAGGACGTGTTTGGAGCTGCGCTCACTCCCCTTTCGGTGCACGACGAGCTGATCACTCTGAATCAAGGTGCGTCCAATATCCATGAATACACCCTGCGCTTCCGCTCCCTAGCGGCCACCAGTGGTTGGAACCAAGTAGCTCTCCTAGCAGCCTACCGTAAGGGGCTTAAACCCCAGATCCGCAAGCATATGGTTATTTACGATGACAACGTACCGCTGGAAACCTTTATTAAGAAGGCAGTAGGCATTTCTCAACATCTCTCAGCGTGTCCTTCTACAAAGTCTGTACCCAGCTTCCCTCCACTCCGAACACTGTCACCCCAACGAGACGCGGAGGAGCCTATGATTACTGACTCCTATCGCCTGGATCCTGCGGAGAGGAAACGACGAATTAATAATCATCTGTGCCTATATTGTGGAGAAGCCTCTCACTTCATCAATGCCTGTCCAGTCCGCCCGCCTCGTCCAATGGTGAGTACCGTATCTATTACTCCGGCCATGTCTCTCTTACCCCATATTACCGCTAAACTAATAGTAAACTCTCGTACTCTCCCCATCTATGTGCTCGTGGATTCCGGAGCGGCTGGCAATTTTGTTTCATCACACTTCATTGCTAAACATCGAATTCCCACCGTTCAAAATGAGGTCACATACCACATAACCACAATCCAAAACTCACCATTGGGCGATGGTACGATATCTCGCCGGACCAGAAAAGTGACCCTCGTCTCCCAACACAACCACCGGGAACATCTGACCCTCCTAGTACTCCCGCGAGCCAACGTGGATGTCATCCTGGGCAGACCATGGCTCATTAAGCACCAACCCCGCATAGATTGGAGCACAGGAGAGGTCCTGGAGTGGGGCGCAACGTGTGAGGACCACGGCTACCATCCTTCCTCGTCAGATGCAAAGTCTCCATACCGTCCTATCCCTCTGCACGCCACCACCATAGAGAGCCCTGCCACTCAATCCGCCACCACCATTCCCCCCGTCTATCAGTCTTTCACCGATGTCTTCAGCAAGGAACGGGCCACACAACTACCACCGCACCGGCCCTGGGACTGTAGTATCGACCTGCTGCCAGGCGCCAAACTACCCCACGGGAAGATCTACCCCCTCTCACGTCCTGAGCAGGAAGCCATGGAGAATTACATCCAGGAGGCTCTCCAACAGGGGTTCATCAGACCTTCCACGTCCCCAGCAGCATCCAGTTTCTTCTTCGTCCCCAAGAAGGATGGTGGGCTCAGACCTTGCATTGACTACCGGGTGCTCAACGACGCCACGGTGAAATTCGCCTATCCACTTCCTCTAGTGCCAGCTGCCTTGGAGGAACTACGGGAAGCCCGCGTCTTCACCAAACTCGACCTCCGCAGTGCATACAACCTGATCCGTATCCGAGAAGGAGATGAGTGGAAGACCGCCTTCATCACCCCCACCGGTCACTATGAATATCAGGTGATGCCCTATGGCCTGGCTAACAGTCCTTCCGTATTTCAGAATTTCATGAACGAAATCTTCCGCGACTACCTCCATCGATTCGTAATCATCTACATTGACGATATCCTCATTTACTCACGTAACCTAAAGGAACATCAAGACCACGTCCGTCAGGTTCTCCAACGCCTCCGTGAGTACCAACTCTATCTAAAATTAGAAAAATGTGAATTCCATCAGCCCACCATCTCCTTTCTCGGATACGTGATCACTGCGGAGGGAGTTCACATGGAAGCCGGCAAGGTGGACGCAGTGGCCAAGTGGGCGGAGCCCAGGACGGTGAAGGAGCTTCAGCGTTTCTTAGGCTTCGCTAACTTCTACCGACGCTTTATAAAGAACTATAGCCTCCTATCGGCTCCACTCACTTCCCTCTTAAAGGGAGGTCGCCGGGTACTACAGTGGACTCCAGAGGCTCAGCAAGCCTTCGACCGTCTAAAACTAATGTTCACCACCGCTCCCATCCTCAAGCACCCCGACCCTTCAAGGCCCTTCGTGGTGGAGGTAGATGCGGCGGACGTGGGCGTAGGAGCCGTGCTGTCCCAGTGGTCTGATGAACCCCGATCCCTCCACCCGTGTGCGTACTATTCCAAAAAACTTACCCCAGCTGAGCAGAATTATGGAATTGGAGACCGCGAACTGCTGGCCATAAAGCTCGCCCTCGAAGAGTGGCGGCACTGGTTGGAAGGAGCCCAGTTCCCCTTCACCGTAATAACCGACCACAAGAACCTCCAGTACATTCAGAACGCCAAGAGACTAAATGCCCGCCAAGCTCGCTGGTCATTATTCTTTGCCCGATTCAATTTCCACATTACTTACCAACCCGGCCACAAAAACACCAAAGCAGACGCCCTATCACGTATGCACTCACCTGAACCTACCTCTGACGATCCTGATCCAATTCTACCCCCATCTGTCTTTCTCGCACCCATACTATGGCAGCTGGATGAAGATATACGGGCCGCCACCTTCGAGGAACCTACACCACCGGAGCTTCCCCCGGGTCGTGTCTATGTCCCAAGCCGTCTCAGACCCCTTCTGCTGGATAGTACGCACACGTCCCCCGGCTCAGGACATCCTGGCAGCAGGCGAACCCTCTCGCTCCTCCAGCAGAAATATTGGTGGCCCAACATGAGCAGGGAAGTGGAACGGTACGTCCAAGGATGTTCGGTCTGCGCCGTCAACACAACCCCACGCCGCTTACCCGAAGGTAAATTACAACCGTTACCTATTCCCCGCCGACCCTGGACACACTTGGGCATTGACTTCGCCACAGACCTGCCCCCCTCTCAGGGTTACACCACAATTTTAGTGGTAGTCGATCGATTCTCGAAAGCTTGCAAATTAATACCTCTCAAAGGTCTCCCCACAGCACTAGAAACCGCAGAGGCACTATTCCACAATGTATTCCGGAACTTCGGACTCCCAGAAGACATCGTGTCCGATCGGGGACCCCAATTCATTTCCAGGGTCTGGCGGGCCTTCTTCCAACTTCTGGGTACCACAGTCAGCCTGTCATCCGGATATCACCCTCAAACGAACGGGCAGACCGAACGGAAAATACAGGAAATCTCCCGCTACCTTCGGACGTACTGTTCCCAACATCAAAACACCTGGAGCCAGTATCTACCGTGGGCTGAGTATGCGCAAAATTCCCTCCGTCAAACCTCTACTGGTCTAACCCCATTCCAATGCATTCTAGGTTATCAACCAGCTCTGTTTCCATGGACTGGAGAGTCCTCCGAGGTGCCCGCGGTAGATCACTGGTTCCGAGAGAGCGAGAGGGTGTGGGACTCAGCGCACGTCCATCTCCAGCGGGCAGTACGGAGGCATACGGAACATGCCAACCGCCGTAGGTTACCCAACCCAGTTTACCTCCCCGGGGACCAGGTATGGTTGTCCACTCGAGACATACGCCTCCGGCTGCCCAGTAGGAAGCTGAGTCCCCGCTACATAGGGCCCTTCACCGTGCACTCACAGATCAACCCTGTCACCTACCGTCTAAACCTACCTCCACATTACAGAATCGCCCCCTCGTTTCACGTTTCCCTACTCAAGCGCCACACTGAACCCCTGTTCCCTTCCTCCACAGAGTCGGAGTCACCTCCTCCTCCCGACCCGCCAGAGATCCTTGGAGATAACATCTACCAAGTCCAAGAAATCCTAGACTCCCGGCGGCGGAACGGCCAGCTCCAGTACCTAGTGGACTGGGAGGGGTTCGGACCCGAGGAGAGATCGTGGATACCCCGTGACGACATCCTGGACCCGACTCTCCTCGAGGAATTCCACCGCCAACATCCCGAACGCCCAGCTCCCAGAGGTCGTGGTCGTCCCCGTCGCCGTTCTTGGGTGCCAGGAGTCACCCGTGGAGGAGGGGGTGATGTCACACCCTCTGCACGTTCCCTCAGCCCCAATCACCACGATCCTCCACCAACCAGCCAATCACCACCACAGCACACCCGTGAACCATCACCAGAATACTAATCACCGTCACCTGCACCGGCAATCACCACACCCTTTATATACCTACCTCTGCCACTCACTCATCGGCTGGTATCAAAGTTGCATGGATGTTTCTCTGTGGATCTTCTCCCCCTCCTGTTGTCTCTCCTGTGCTCCTCGTGGATTCTTCCGATGTTCTCCTGTGCTCCTCGTGGATTGCTCTGACGTTCTCCTGTGATACACGTTAATCGTGTTAAAGGGAAGTGACTATTGCTAACGCTATGATCCTTATGAACTTGAACTCACCTGTTGTGTTTGTTTGAAGATTTGACCACAGAGACCTTATTTCACCCGATTGCACGTGTGTTGTACTGTGCACGTTTGTTAATAAATACCTTGAAAGATACTCACCTTCTCCCTTTGTGTGTGGTCGTGACATTTAGTTATTAGAGCACAAAATTACAAATGTAAAATAATGGGAGCAAGAAGCATTTCAGGGCAAACTCATTGCAGCTTAATATTTCTTTTGCAGAATATGTAAAATATATATCTGTTACTTCAATTATAATAACGCAATGATGTAAGTTGTTTATAATGTAAGATGTTTGAATATTACATCTAATTCATAAACTATCCTTCAAAATTCAGTCTGTACACACATTTTGTACGCACTTTATTTTATTTGTATTCATTTATTTATTATGTTGTTGAAAGACATTAACACTTTTATTTAGCAAGGACTCATTAAATTGATTAAAAAGTGACAGTAAAGGCATTTATTATGTTGCAAAAGATATGTATTTCAAATAAATGCTGTTCGTTTAAAAATTTCTAATCATCAAAGAATCTTGAAAAAATGCATCACGGTTTCCACAAAAATATTAAGCAGCACAACTGTGTTACTTGCTCCAAATCAGCATATTAAAATGATTTCCGAAAGATCATGTGACACTGAGGACTGCTAAATATTCAGTTTTGCCATTGCATGAAAAAATCTGTTTTTATTTTATTTATTTATTTTTTTAAATGCGTGACTCTGAACCACAAAACCAGTCGTAAGCATCAATTTTCTGAAACTGAGATTTATACGTCATCTGAAAGCTGAATAAATAAGCTTTCCATTGGATATATGGTTTGCTAGGATTTGACCGAGCTATTTGAAAATCTGAAATCTGAGGGTGCAAAAAATATCTAAATATTGAGAAAATTGCCTTTAAACTTGTCCAAATGATGTTCTTAGCAATGCATATAACTAATCAAAAATTAAGTTCTGATATATTTATGGTAAGAAATTTACAAAATTTCTTTATGGAACATGATCTTTACTTAATATCCTGATGATTTTTGGCATAAAAGAAAAATCGATCATTTTGACCCATACAGTGTACTTTTGGCTATTGCTATAAATATACCCCTGCTACTCAAGACTGCTTTTGTGGTCCAGGGTCTCATATATTAAAATAGAAAACAGCAATTTTGAAGTGTAATAATATTTAACTAAATTAATGGTTTTTTTTTAATTAAATAAATGCAATGGTGTTTATTTAAACCTACTTTAATCCTGCTTTAGCTGCACCACACGAACATGCCATAGTCATTATTTACCAGTAAGTATTCTTGTAGCTGATAAAATAAAGGTTGAACCACTGATGTCACATGGACTATTTTAACAATATCCTTACTACCTTTCTGGGCCTTGAATGTGTCAGTTGCTGTCTATACAGGGTCAGAAAGCTCTTGGATTTCATTAAAAAATAACTTAATTTGTGTTCTGAAGATGAACGAAGGTCTTACAGGTTTGGAATGACATGAGTAATTAATGACAGACTTGTCATTTTTGGGTGAACTAGCCCTTTAATATGCTAATGTGTATGCTGAAAATGAATACAGTGTTGACTCATGTTTAAAACCAAACCCTGAATACCGCATTCTGCTTTTTTGTGATTGTAGCCCATGTTTGTACTGCTCAAAAAACACATTTGATTGGCTGAAACTAAGAGGATTAGCACTGTAAACAACAGCATTAAATACATCTGCCCGTCGAGAACAAGAGGAGATTATGATGGATGAGTCCAAGTGACTGTCACCAGATCTCCAGGGAAGGAGACTGAAGTTTGGTGAATCATTTATGATACGTACAAGAGGTCCTGAGGGGCCCTGATTGCCTTCAGAGAGGAAAGAGTGTATGACGTACATGTGCAAATTAAAAAAAAAAAGAAGGTGTATGTGGTCAAATGGAGTGTGTGTATGTACAGATCTCATGTTCTTGGGATGTGTGTGGCGTCTGCAGCAGTGGATGGTGTAAGGCTGTTTACAGAAGGTCACAGATGAGAGCAAGGCAATTTGAGGCTGGAAATGAGTGATGTCCTCTCTCATTTAGACAGCACAGCAACCCAAGCGTCTCACACGCCGGCTCTTCTTACGCATCACACATGTAAGTAGGCGAATCAACAATATCTAATCTTCAAGGAGAAAAAAATGGAGAGATGGAGAGAGACACAATTTAACTGCACTAAAAGTATGGCTAAAATACGTAGGCACACACTTGTAATTAAAGGGATAGTTCACCCAAAAATGACAATTCTGTCATTAATTACTTATTCTCATATCGTTCCAAATCCGTATGACCTTTGTTCATCTTCAGAACACAAATTTAGATATTTTTGATGACATCCAAGAGCTTTCTGACCCTGCATAAACAGCAATGCAACTACCACGTTCAAGTCCCAGAAAGGTAGTAAGGACATCGATAAAATAGTCCGTGTGACATCAGTGGTTCAACCGTAATTTTATAAAGCTACGAGAAGAAAAATAATACCTTTATTCAATAATTTATTCTCTTCTAGGGTCAAAAAGTACTACGATTTAATTAAAAATACCTTTATTTGTGTTCTGAAGATGAACAAAGGTCTTACAGGTTTGGAACGACATGAGGTGAGTAATTAATGACAGAATTTTCATTTTTGTCTGGCTATTCAAGCTACAGTACATACATTACTAACAGCTCCAAAAAATCAGGAAGGCAATCTCAGAAATGATTATGTAGCTCCATTCGAGCTACTCTTCTTTTCTCTTCCAGCTTGACAATGTCCCTGTGCACAAAGAGATGCCCATAAAGAAATAATTTATTGAGTCTGACTGGGAAGAACTGCACTGGCCTGCACAAAGCCCCAGACCTGAAGCCCACTGAACACCTTTAGGATGAATTGGAACGCTGACCGACCAAAAATATGTTGACTCTTGCAATCACATGTATCCACTAGAACGCCTGACACGTAATAAAAAAACGTAAATTATGGTACACAACTCCAAACTAAAGGCTATTGGACAAGACATTTGATTTGCCCTCTCAACCGCCTTATTCAACTGGAATCAGAACTGTGCATGTGATCTTTAATCAAACCAATGAAAAGCATTTTAAGGCATGTGCCATTTGAATTTCTCTACAATTCTTTTGAGTGTTTTTGCAAATTGTACTAATTTAAAAAGAGAGACAGATTGACAAAACACACACACACACACACACACACACACACACACACACACACGTTGGGTTTACATGTTTTTAGGCGTAATGGTTTTTATACTGTACAAACCGTATTTTCTAGCGCCCTACACCTACCCTACACCTAAACCTAGCCCTCACAGGAGATTGTGCACACTTTTACTTCATCAAAAAAACTCATTGTGCATGATTTATAAGCCTGTTTCCTCATGGGGACCTAAGAAATGTCCCCACAAGGTCAAAATCTACTGGTATTCCTATCCTTGTGGGGACATTTGGTCCCCACAACGTGATGAATACCAGGTACACACACACACACACACACACACACACACACACACACACACACACAAAATGGGAAATTGGTGGAAATATTCCATTATACCCACCATAGAAAAGCATTTGATCAGTGTTTACATTAAAGAGTAATATTCTGTGGAATATTCAATAATCTTGCATCCAAAAAGCTACACCCAAAAGAGGTTTATTAAAGTGGGTTATTTAAAGAAAAATAATCACACATTGATTGACTCCTGTCAATCAATACAAGGAATGTAATGACTTTTTAAAATAAGATACCACTAAATTATTTATTCATTTAGGAAGCAGGTAGTAGCGCAAAAGATTACAGCTCTAGCATTTGCAGTAAATGTGCTGCTGTGTTTTGTATTTTAACTGTGGCAACACAGTAACACCATGAGAAAGGTGTGAATGTTTTTTCCCAGAGGTGGAGAAGAGGGAACAGACAAACCGGGAAAAGTTTCATCATGGGAAAACAAGAACCTTTTGAAGAAAAATTAATATTTCCACCTTGAAATACAGCATATGTGACCCTGGGCCAAAAACTAGTCTTTAGTAGCACGGGTATATTTGTAGCAATGCATTGGGCAAAAAATAGACTGTATGGGTCAAATGTATAGATTTTTCTTTTTTATGCCAAAAATCATTAAGATATTAAGTAAAGATCAAGTTCCATGAAGATATTTTGTGTATTTCCTACCGTAAATATATCAAAACTTAAATTGTGATTAGTAATATACATTGCTAAGAACTTTTCAAATAGTTCTTAGTTCAAATAGTTCAAATAGATTTTCAAATAGTTTTATTTTGAACAAATAGCACCCTCAGCTTTCAAATGATATATAAATCTCATTTTGAAAAAAAAAGTACACTTATGACTGGTTTTGTGGTTTATGGTCACATATTACATTCTTTTCACAGATATACAGTCAAGAGCGAAATTCTTCATACCCTTGGCAAATTCTTAATGTTACTTAATGTTACTTTTATTCAACCAGCAAGGTTTTTTTTTTTTTTTTTTGACCGGAAATGACACAGGCTTCTCCCAAAAGATAATAAGATGATGTACAAGAGGCGTCTGTCACAACCCCGTCTGTCATTGGTTTCTCCCATTGTCTTCCCCTGCCATTCTGTGTTCATTTGGTTTAGCCCTGTGTTTCGCCATTATCTGTTTCACCTGTCCTTGTAATCATTAGTCATCTGTGTCACCTGTGTTTGATAATTAGTTGCCCTTTATAAGTCTGTCTTTGAGTTTAGTCTTTTGTCGGTCTTTAACGTTATCTGGATGTGTGTGAAAGCCCTCTGTGTTCCTGCCTGTTCCTGCCTTGTTCATCCTGGAGAATTCTATTAAATTTATTGTTGATTGGTAATCTCGTCTATCGTCTCGTCTCGTCCTGCACACCCGCGTGACAGAAAGACCGACCCAAAAAAAAAAAATTCACGGCGTCTTCCCCTGCGTTTATTTTCCGTTTTTTTTTGTATCAGTGTTTAGTTTATTTTTTTTTTTTTTCCCCGTCATGAATGATCCCGCCGTCCTCATCCTCCTCCTGAAGCAGGGGAACCGCTCTCTCGAGGACCACACCAGAGACTTTATATTCCTCGCCCCGTTTACGCACTACCCGGACAGTTGCCTATGCACGTTCTACCGCGTGGGACTTAATGATAACATCCAGAGGCAGCTGTCCGGGGAGGGTCCTCGAGAGAGCCTCGCCGACTACATCGAGTGGGTGCTGGTGTCCAGCAGAGCTTCGTTGACCGCGAAGGATGACACCAGCCCCACTCCAGACCCAGAACCCAGCCCAACATCACCCCGACAAGCGGAGTTGCAGCCCGAGCCCACCGACGATGGAGAGCCCGAGCCGAGAGCGACAGAGCCAGAGCCGGACCCATCGGACCAGGTGCGAGAGCCGACTGCTACATCCGCGACGGTGGAGTACGACGTGGAGCAAGAGAGGGCTACAGAGAGCCCTGCCCACTGCACCACCACTGGGGGTGAGAATGAGCAACACTCTGGGGACTTAATAGACTTTTCCACAGAACCACTGGCCTGCCTGAACTTCCCACCCACCCGCCCTCTTCTGCCTATGCCTGATTCTCCGCTGGTCCCGTCCAGCCATCCTGAGTCTCCGCTGGTCCCGTCCAGCCATCCTGAATCTCCGCTGGTTTCGTCCAGTCGTCCAGAGTCATCGCTGATTTCGCCCAGCCTTCCTGAATCTCCGCTATCACCTGTCAGTCCCCCTGCTCACCCTCAGTCATCCACCTGTGCAGTGGGCTCGCCGCGGGACTGCCAGCTTCCTTCGGCGTCTCGGCTGGAGGATTCCTCAGCTCCGCCTCCAGCCTCCGAGTCCTGGACTCCGCCTCGGCCCTTCGACCCCGCGGTTCCACCACGGCTCTCGACGCCCTCCTCTCCACCGTCGCCCGTCGATCCACCAGCTCCACCGGGCTCCATCGTCTTTCCGGCTCCGCCCTGGTCAGTCGTCACCCCATCGGCTCCTCAGGACTCTGCTCCTCCGGCTGTGCCTCGTCGCGCCGTCCCACCGGCTCCTTGGGACTCCTCCTTCCTGCGGGCACAGCCTCCATCCTCTGTCGCTCCGGCTCCGCCGCGGATCTCCGGGACTCCGCCTCCGCCTCGGGCGCCAGAGCCTGCTCCACCTTGGCCCTCCGGATCCTCGGCGTCACCCCGGATCATCGGCTCTCCGTCTCCGCCTCGGGCTCCTCCGCCATCTGCTCCGCCTCTGTCGGTCGGCCCCATGGAGTCGGCACGCCTTCCTCCACCATGGCTCCTCCCTCCGTCGGCTCCACCGTGGGCCGTCATCATGGCTGTGGTCTGGGTCAGTTCCTCCTGCTTCAGGCCCCTCCTGTTTCCTCCCTGGCTCCTCCCACCTTCGTCGCCCCCCTGGACTCTGTTGACTTTGTTTGTTGTCCCCCTCCAGGGGTACCGTCCTCCGCCCAAGCCTCCTCCCTTATGTACTCTGTTCTTCCGCCCCTCTCGTTTTCTCCACGGCGCGAGGACGCGCCTTTCCGGAGGGGGGCGTGATGTCACAACCCCGTCTGTCATTGGTTTCTCCCATTGTCTTCCCCTGCCATTCTGTGTTCATTTGGTTTAGCCCTGTGTTTCGCCATTATCTGTTTCACCTGTCCTTGTAATCATTAGTCATCTGTGTCACCTGTGTTTGATAATTAGTTGCCCTTTATAAGTCTGTCTTTGAGTTTAGTCTTTTGTCGGTCTTTAACGTTATCTGGATGTGTGTGAAAGCCCTCTGTGTTCCTGCCTGTTCCTGCCTTGTTCATCCTGGAGAATTCTATTAAATTTATTGTTGATTGGTAATCTCGTCTATCGTCTCGTCTCGTCCTGCACACCCGCGTGACAGCGTCATTGTGGAAAAAATTATTTCTCAGCTTTTATTTTCATTTGAACAAAAAGTGGCATGTCCAATATTATTCATACCCTTTGCAAACTGTCAGTCAGTCTATTGGAAAATCCAAAGTTCTATACCATTCCAAATAGTCCAAGCTGTTCTAAAGCATCCTAATTACCCTGATTCATTGGGAACAGCTGTTTTAATCAACTCAACAGCTGAAAAACAGAAGCTCTCTGCTGTTGGTTTGTGGACAGTCATGGCTAAGACAAAGGAGCTCACTGAGGACCTGCGGCTGCGCATTGTGGCTGCTCACAAGTCAGGAAAGGGCTATGAGACCATACCTAAATGTTTTGAAATTCCAGTGGCTACAGTGCAAAATGTTATTAAAGAATACAAGATGTTCCGCACTGTGAAAAATCTCAGAGGACATGGTCAGAAGCCAAAATTGACACCTGTGCTGGCCAGGAGGATAGTGACAGAGGTAAGAATCCAAGGATCACCACCAAGGCCATCCTGATAAATCTGGGCTCTGCTGGTGGCAACATCTCAAGACATCTCAGACAGTCCAATGGACACTGCACACCACTGGGTTCCACAGACGCAGACCAAGGAGGACACCACTTCTCCAGATAAGGCACACAAAAGCCCGCTTGGCCTTTGCAAATGCTCATCTGGACAAAGAAGACGACTTCTGGTCTTCTGTTTTATTGTCAGATGAAAAAAAAATAAATTTGAATTGTTTGGCCACAATGATGTAGCCTTCATTTGGCGTAAAAAAGGAGAAGCCTTCAACCCTAAGAACACCATCTCCACTGTCAAACATGGTGGTGGGAACCTAATGTTTTGGGGGTGTTTTTCAGCCGGTGGACCAGGGAACCTAATCACAGTAAACGGCACCATGAAAAAAGTCAATACATCAAAATTCTCAACAACAACATCAGGCAGTCTGCAGAGAAACTTGACCTTGGGCACCAGTGGACATTTCAGCACAACAACGACCCAAAACACACAGCAAAAGTGGTGAAGAAATGGTTAGTAGACAAAACATTAACGTGTTGCAGTGGCCCAGCCAGAGTCCTGACTTAAATCCAATTGAGAATCTGTGGAGGGAGCTAAAGATCAGGGTGATGGCAAGGAGACCCTCCAACCTGAAAGAGCTGGAGCTCATTGCTAAAGATGAATGGGCAAAAATACCAGTGGAGACATGCAAAAAGCTGGTCAGCAATTACAGGAAGCATTTGATTGCTGTAATAGCCAATAAAGACTTTTCTATTGATTATTGAGAAGGGTATCAATAATTTTGGACATGCCACTTTTTGTTCAAATGTAAATAAAAGATGAGTGATATTTTTTTCCCACAATGATGCCTCTTGTACATCGTCTTATTATCTTCTGAGAGACGTCTGTGTTATTTCTAATAAAAAAAAAAAAAACTTGTTGGCTGAATAAAATTAACTTTAAGTCAGAATTTGCCATGGGTTATGAATAATTTCAGGCTTGACTGTAAATTGAGATAACATCAGTAAAATACATTTTAGACTCTTTCTATTTCCTTTAACCTCCATTTTCAGTTAAAGTTGACCTATTATTTTACATTTTAAATATTTGATAACATTTAAACCTCACTGGGTGAATATTAATTGAAACTTTAACTCTAGAGATGACAAAGTAGGCATGCACTTTTCGGAAAGGTCTGTCATATTCATTTGTCACAGTAACTGAAAAACAAAAACAGCAATGCATCATTGCAGTCTGTTAGAAAAAAAAAAATTGCATTTATACCACCTATTCTATGCCCCAAACAAAAGCAATGCTATTGTTTTTATGTAGGACGTTTTATTTTGTTTCTAATCAGTCCTCATTAAAATTACAAAATTAAAACAACCTTGAAGTCTCTCTGTGAAACAGAACATGAAAGTTAAAATAAGAAAAAGACAGACACATGTTGGTGGATTAGTAACAAGCACTCGTCCCACCTTGTACAAGAGCAGCCTGCAGAGTCTCACAATGATGCTCATAGAGGAAGAGCATGTGTGTGTGTGAGAGAGTGTGTGTTTGATGGTGTGTGAATGCCATGGCACCCTTTTGTCATCAAAAGCATCCACACACACATTCAGCTCTCTGCATTACGCCTCTTAACCACCTGCACCGCTTGCGTGTTTGTGTGTGCAGAAAAGAGAAGAGCAGCCAGCTGGTCAGATATCTACGGTAAGAGACCAGAACCAATGATCAATCCAGCCTCATCATTCAGCAACAAAGCCCAACTGTCTCCCTCAGTATCACACACACAATTCACAAACTGCACCTGCTTCTCTCTTTTTCTATTAGAGCAGCACACATTGTTTCCCACCTCTGAGTCATTCTAATATTCAAGTACACATATAAAAACCATCTGAAGACATCCGCGCCTCATGCTTGGACGCACAAATATACTCACTCACCCCCTCACATCCTCTATATTAGCTGTGCGCACTCTCTAATCTCATTGTCTCGTTGTTGTACGGACACGTCTGACTCCTGCAGGCTCATTAGAAATGCTCTTTTTATTAAACACACACATACAAATATATTTTCATATGTTAGAAACAAACACACACAGACAGCAAAGCATCCACACTAGTTCAATATCATTTTCTGTTTTTGCAGCCCAGTTGGAACATAGATTTCAGAGTTGCTGAGAAAAAAAGTTTAAGTTTTAGATGTTGTTTAGATGACAGAAGGACAGATTGAACAACAGACTGGCAGATTGATAAGATCAATCGATAGATAGAACTATACAATGATCAGAGCTGGGTAGATTACTTACAAATTGTAATCCATTACTGATTCCAGATTACATGACAAAAATTGTAGTCAGTAACGTAATCCGTTACATTATACATTTTAGGTAATATAATCAGATTACTTTTAGATTACTTTTGACTTAACTCGTTTATCACATTGATTTAAATAGGATTATCTTGTACCATAATGACGTAAAAATGCAAAGAGGGTTTTGTAAAGAAACTCCAGGGGGGGGTTGTAAGTTTAATGAAAAGCTAACAATTAAATCATTAAAAACATAATTAAATAAATCATTTTAAAATAAAGTCCATTTCAAGGGTATTTCTATAATCTTTGTTTTAAACTAACAATTAAAAATATAGCTGCAAGTAGCAATTATAGAGCCAAGCACACCAAAGGTACAATGAGGAGCTAAGCGTGGCATGGAGCACCAGACCAACTGCAATAATGAGTAAATGAAGCCATTTTAAGATGATTTTAGTTAAAATGACTATACAAAAATAATGTAGAACTCCTAGTAATATGATTTAATGGCTTATCACTTTTGACCAACAGGTGGTGTTGTTATCAAATCAATGTGGTGTGTTTAGTGTGAGGTGACAAAGGCACACACAAACTTGGTGTTATTGTCAAAGCTTTGCAGAGATAAAGCCTCAGAGTCTTTTTGGCATCAAGCCTAAAATTTGAAGCGGTGCTTTTTGAAAACAGTTTTATCTATCAACATGAAATCCACAACTTTTTGTCAGTACAGTCTGAAGATGATCTGACTCGGTTTTGGTGAAAATCAGACCAACAGTGTAGGACTAATTCGAAAAAGTAGGTTCTCAACACAAATCATACTTGGTATCTATGTTGTCGGCATGACCCAAGGCATATTTTGAGACCACTTTTTATTACATGTCACAAAATGTCATAATTAAAGATTAATTACTCTTGACCAATAGGTGGCGCTGTTACCAAATTGATGTGGTGTGATCAGTGTGAGGTGAAAATGGCACATACTAAATCGATGTTCAAATATGTCAAAGCTTTGCAGAGTTACAGCCACAGATGCTCTTTGGCAACTTTCCAGATAATTTGTTGATGCGTTGAACGAAAACCGTTTCGTATTTCGACACAAAATCCATAACTTTTTGTCAGCATGGTCTGAAGATGATCTTAGTCAAATTTGGTGAAAATTGGACCAACAGTCAGAGGAGTTTGAAAAAGTAGGTTTTCAACATTAATCAAAATGGCAGACAGGAAGTTGTCCAATTTTGTTATAATTGGTATCAATGTTTTTGGCATGACCCAAGGAATATATTGAGATCATTTTTTGTCAAAATTCAAAATGGTTGACATTGGAAAATTTGGTATCATTCAACTTGGCATGCCCTTCTGGATTTAACAAGAATGAGTTTTGAGATTTTTGGCCATATCATTCAGCAGTTACAAGCAAAAATAGCCATTTTTGTATCACCTGACCGCTAGGTGGCACTGTGCCAAAACACTGCAGGTAGCCTCAGGTCATGCTTGTTATCACACACACCAAATTTGGTCTCAATACGCCAAAGCGTTGCGGAGATATAGCCTCACATCCATTTTTGCCAGCTATTCGAGAACGTTTCGACTAATAGAAAAAAACTAAACTTTGGATTCTGTGCCGTATGGTTTAAAAGTTGTTAGCATAAACATGAGTGAAACTTCGGACAAGTGGTGGGGCTAGAGAGTTTGAGTTAGAGACTCCAAACTTGCAACTGTTAATGTTGAGACTGTCCTCTAAGCACCTTTGGTGCTTGGCCCCTAATAAAACACTTATTAAAAAATATGAAATATTTTTATTTACCTGCATGCCATGTGACCATTAATCAACATCAAAGAAACTGTGAACATGCAAATGTGACACTTAATTATTGAAATATTTATTTTAAAATCTCAGGGGTACTTAAAGTAAAGTATATACTTAAAGTATATTTGGTAAATAATGTTTAGATGACAAAAAGTTTTGTAATGCCTGCATAATATGTAAATAAGAAATAATGTGAGTATATGCATTTTAATGAGTTTGAAAGACAAAAGCCTTCCAAAGACATAATTATACATGTATAAAAAACCTACAGAGTGATAATCCAAATGAAAATGAATGTGTTCTTTACTAGTTGATGCAGTGTTGAAACCCTTCTTAAACCATTATTTTAAAACCATGATTTTTGTAAATCCAGTGGTCAAATGCTGTGTCGCCACCTGACTAATGACTAGTCTATTGTAGGTGTGAATGTCCACAAAACTCGACTTTCTGAGTGTATATAAGCAGGTGGAATCCATGGAATAAGAGAACAATTTTATTGTTGTGCCTTTGGATGTCAGAATCAGAATGCAAATAATTTTTATAGAATACTGTCTTTAAAGACAGACTATGGATGAAACCTACAGTCGTGGCCAAAAGTTTTGAGAATTACATAAATATTGGAAATTGGAAAAGTTGCTGCTTAAGTTTTTATAATAGCAATTTGCATATACTCCAGAATGTTATGAAGAGTGATCAGATGAATTGCATAGTCCTTCTTTGCCATGAAAATTAACTTAATCCCGAAAAAAAACTTTCCACTACATTGTTAAGAAGGCTTCAGGGCGTCCAAGAAAGTCCAGCAAGCGCCAGGAACATCTCCTAAAGAGGATTCAGCTGCGGGATCGGAGTGCCACCAGTGCAGAGCTTGCTCAGGAATGGCAGCAGGCAGGTGTGAGCGCATCTGCACACACAGTGAGGCCAAGACTTTTGGAAGATGGCCTGGTGTCAAGAAGGGCAGCGAAGAAGCCACTTCTCTCCAAAAAAACATCAGGGACAGATTGATCTTCTGCAAAAAGTATGGCGAATGGACTGCTGAGGACTGGGGCAAAGTCATATTCTCAGATGAAGCCTCTTTCCGATTGTTTGGGGCATCTGGAAAAAGGCTTGTCCGGAGAAGAAAAGGTGAGTGCTAGCATCAGTCCTGTGTCATGCCAACAGTAAAGCATCCTGAGAACATTCATGTGTGGGGTTGCTTCTCATCCAAGGGAGTGGGCTCACTCACAATTTTGCCCAAAAACACAGCCATGAATAAAGAATGTTACCAAAACACCCTCCAACAGCAACTTCTTCCAACAATCCAACAACAGTTTGGTGAAGAACAATGCATTTTCCAGCACGATGGAGCACCGTGCCATAAGGCAAAAGTGATAACTAAGTGGCTCGGGGACCAAAACGTTGAAATTTTGGGTCCATGGCCTGGAAACTCCCCAAATCTTAATCCCATTGAGAACTTGTGGCCAATCCTCAAGGCGGGTGGACAAACAAAAACCCACTAATTCTGACAAACTCCAAGAAGTGATTATGAAAGAATGGGTTGCTATCAGTCAGGATTTGGCCCAGAAGTTGATTGAGAGCATGCCCAGTCGAATTGCAGAGGTCCTGAAAAAGAAGGGCCAACACTGCAAATACTGACTCTTTGCATAAATGTCATGTAATTGTCGATAAAAGCCTTTGAAACGTATGAAGTGCTTGTAATTATATTTCAGTACATCACAGAAACAACTGATCTAAAAAACAAAGATCTAAAAGCAGTTGAGCAGCAAACTTTGTGAAAACTAATATTTGTGTCATTCTCAAAACTTTTGGCCATGACTGTACTATGATTACACTACTTTTAAAACATAAATTTGCTTTAAACAATTTGCCTACGTAATATTTACATATGCAGTTCACAGAGGACAAATTGTTACAGTTACAGCATGAAAGTAAACCTTTAACATTTTACATAAGATTTACCTATTTTATCTAAGTTTATATCTCCTAGTTTAGACTTTCTAACTTGATTTAACTCACTATAGTCTCTATAGTGTCAAATCTGAGGTAAAAAAAAAAAAAAAGGCCAGAAGTATGGGACATAAACTCTTGATTCTGAGCCGAGGGGAATAGAGAGAATGATGATTTGATTTGTCTTATCAGAATGGTGAGATATAATCTCAGAATTGTCAGAATAAAGTCCAAATTTTGAAACATAACCTGAAATTCACCTTTTTTTGTTCTTTTATTCCATGGCTTCTAGACTGCTACTTGAAAACTGTCATTTTCTGCCACCAGACAGGCTCCGCCCACCAAATACATCATGACTGCTTGCAAACACCAAAACTGGTCTATAGAATAAAAGACAGAATGATTGATAGCATGATAGAGTGACAAACAGAATTATAGCTCAAACAATAGCTCAGTAGAATGACAACAATAGAATGATACATAGACAGTATAATAATTCATAGATCAATAGGCAGAACAACAGAACAAGAGAATTTCAGCTAGATAAAATGATAACCCCCCCCCCCCTTTAGTTACTATTGCTACTTCGAACAAGCTATGGCGCTCTCATGCTGCACATGTTCTCATGCAGTGAAAACTACATCGTAAAGAGGAAACTGACAAAACAAGTCTCAGCTTTTAAATGTTGTCCCTTTTTTTTTTTTTTTTTTTTTAGAAAATGCAAACAACAAATACTGTTTTGTGGCTCTTTAATGTGTCGTAAAAAAAATCGCTCAAGCAGCACGTGAACCGGTCATCTCTTCCTCTTTGCTAGTTAAAGCACGAAATAAGAAAGACTTCAGTACACACGATTTTGCCACCGGCATAAATCTACTCTTATAACTGGTTTAAGCTTAGTCAGTTCAAATATCCAAGTTGTCACTTAACATTTTAAGTTGACTAAACTTAAATTTTTAAAACAGCACAAACACCTTAAAGGGGTCATGAACTGAAAAATCTAATTTTATATGGCAAGATCTTCTGCCATATACACAGCTTATATTGAAGCCAAAACAATAGGTTGTTGAATGTGCCATTTTAATCACGTAATAGTGTGGCTAAACACCGCCAACCACAGAAGAAAATCAATCTTTGCATTGCCTTCCTTCTGATCACGATTTTTTCAATGAAGATCCAGACCATGTCAGTAAGAACTTGGTCCTATGTTCACTTCGTTTACAAACAATGCACAATTCAACACAGGATTTTCGGAAATATTGAAACGAAAAGACGATGCTGTGCCAATTGGATCTGAAAGTAATGTCGCACCACACGAGTGTAAGTAACTGTTTTTATTACTTGGTCACTATTGCTTTGTCTGTTATTACAGATTGTTTAATATGTACTGAGTATTTATGCATCCATCTATGAAGCATGTAGGGTGTCAAACATACACAAGTGTTAGCCAATCATAGAAGGGCATTTACTTCCGCGACTACAATCCGTTCCTATTCAAACAGAGCGTTCTGATGAGGAAGGTCAAAACAGGACACAAAATAGCCTAATACTTCTAAATTATGTTTTTTATGTGAAAATTTTAATAAAATAAGTGGACCTCAGAGAACAGTAAAAATAATAAAAAAAGACAAAATGATTAATAAATAGACAAATAGTACACCAGACAGATTGATATCTAGAATGATAGATTTTAAATTGCTGGATTTTAAACTTAAAATTTTAAGTTTAGTCAATTCAAATATCCAAGTTGTCACTTAACATTTTAAGTTGACTAAACTTTAATTTTTAAAACAGCACAAACACCTTAAATGGGTCATGAACTGAAAAATCTAAATTCCATTGATCTTTTGCCATGCATATAAGAGGTCATTGTTCCATAAAAAACAATTACAAACTTTATCGTTAGTCTAAAAACAGCTTATATTGAAACCAATCTCCCAAAACAACAGGTTTTATTTAAAAGAATATATATATATATGTGCCATTTTATGACGTAATAGTGTGGCTAATAATAAAAAAGACAGAATGATTGATAGATAGACAAATAGCACGACAGATAGATTGATATCTAGAATGATAGCTAGATAAACTGATAGTACGGCAGACAGACAGACAGAAAGACAGGCGGACAGTCAGACAGTTTAGAATGTTTCTGTATTTCTAAGTGCCGAAGTGTGTGTGTGTAGTGCGATCTGCTCTCCTGCTGGTAGTGTCACATGTAGACTGACTCATAAATGTCTTTAAACACTCATTAGAGAACAGCACTGATATAATCAGCCAAACAGGGACTAAAACAGATCTCACACAAAACGCACTAGGGGATTGTCACACTAAACTTTTTGAAGACTAAGTGACGCCGATTGGTTCAGGGATCCGGCTAGGACCAATCACTGAGTTAAAACGGCAAAGACGTAAATCTCCACAGATCATATTTGCGTTATTTTAGACTTTGGGACATTAAGGGAAATGAATCATCATAACATCAAGAGTATAAGAGAACTAAATCAGGTAATACAGAGAAACAGAATGTGTGACACAAGTAATGACGCCATATCAGATATTTCAAGACAAAGACCAAACGAAATGTCATTAAAATGTCATTAAACTTACAAGCAAACAACTTAGTGATCTTTTAGTTTAAGAATGACATAAAAACACAAAAAGTTCAGAAACACAAGCTCTTTGTCTTCAGAAATTGGGAATTGATGGGTAATTTAATATGCACTGATACATTTAGCTTCAAAATCTTATCGTCCATCACTTAACTCGCATAAAAGCGGCAAATATTAGCAGTACGCCACGTTATACAAGTGTGTATCGAGACACCCGCAAAAACACACAAAGATTTTATTTAGAGCTCATAATGAGAAAATGATTCCCGCCCATGTAAGGACAAATATTCATAATTACACTTTCCAAGAGAGAAAATGAAACGGGGGAGGAGACGCCCAGAGAAATGAGATTTGAGGAAAGAAAACAAGGATGAGGAAGAGAGGGAGAGGGCTTTCAGATATAGAGGAATAAAAACAGATTTCATATAATGGGAACACGGTGTGCGTGGCCAGTCAAATCTCCCATTATCGCTCGCAGCTTTTGGATGGTAGTTTCGGCGGGGGTCCCGAGCACAGGAGGGCAGGCAGGGGGGCTACAGACCCCAGCGCAGCCTACATCTCACACACAGACTCATCTCAACCCAGCTGGAGCTCTCACACACATCTTTACACTTACACACTTGTCTTTCTAAGTATATATATATATAAAAAACGCACGCGTCTAGTCCTTTAATATCATTCAGCGCTCTAATAGTTCTTATTAGAACCCAGCAAGAGAGAGGAAATGAGGTAAGACATCCCACCAGGCCTGTGAATTAAAACTCTCCATCTCTTTCGTTCACCCACTCTTCTTCTATTGTTTCCCTCCATCTGCCCGTCTCTCATTCTGCCCTTTCTTTTTCCATTTCACTCTCTTTTTCGCTATTGGGCGTGATATTAATTTTTTGAAAATTAAAAAAAAAATTGAATTTGCTCCTGTAAGTCTCTGGGGAAGAGAACGAGATAAAAGCCGGAAGAAAATAATGCATACAGGTGCACGGAGAACAAAAGGATCAAAAGATAAGATGTCAGTGTGGGTGGTTTGTGTGTGTGAGAGGAGGGAGGTTTTTGTGTTGCTGTGACAGGCAAAAGAACACTGTATGTGTGTACAAATGTCACATAAGAATGAGGTCGAGACTGCTTACAAGCGCCACGTCGTGAACGTCATTATCGAACGAATAGAGGGAGGGTGAGTCAATGAGTGCGGAATAGAAATTAAAATGAAAGAAACACTAAGAACTGCTACTGAGCTGATGAATGGCATTCGGTTGCTCATCCGTGAGGCTGAAATTTAAAAATTGAACATGGAATCACAAAAATATGACCCATATTTGAATGCACTTCCTGATCTTACTGCACAATTCATTTGTATTCCACATTTAAAAAAATCTTTAATCAAAAAATAGTAACTTTAACTAATTAACTTGCTTTAACTAAATAAATGCTTCAATCATTTGCATTCATTATGAAATAACAGGGTCACTTTTTTTCCCATCCAATCAATTCCTGATAGTTTAAATTAAGTCCAGTCCTATATATTTGATATGGATTTTCTTATCTCTTTCATTCACCAAAATGAAGATTTTGTGCTTTGCCACAGTCGCTCACTGGGGAATTTAAGCATTATGAAGTGACTTTCTATCATCTCCCAGGTAGCCAATATGATCAAAACTTTTACCACGATATGAGTCATTTTCCGCCATAGTCTGTTTGAGATTTGTCGTGTCTTTATTTCAAGAAGTTACTAAATAAAACTAAAGACATATTCTATATTTCTCAGTGTCAACCTGAGCTAAATTTGACAAAATGTTAAATTCACATCAGACTTTTCGACTGCAGCACCTTTCTGGGTCTTTAACGTGTCAGTTGAGTTGCTGTCTATGCAAAGCTCTCAGGTTTCAATAAAAATATATTAATTTGTGTTCCGAAGATGAGTGTGAGTAATTAATGATTAATATTAATTTTGGGGTGAACTATCCCTTTAATATTGCATAAAACAAAACTGAGTAATATTTATATCTCTTAAAGTTGACATGAAACGAAAATTCACTCTGTGTTTCATTATTAATATAGATCAATATGACCTTCTGTAATGTTGCTCTGAAACGATGTGTACTGTAAAAAAAAGCTTGACCTGAAACGGAATGTAAATATACAGTTAAAGTCAAATGTTTACATACACCTTGCAGAATCTGCAAAATGTTAATTATTTTACCAAAATAAGAGGGATCATACAAACTGCAGGTTGTTTTTTATTTAGTACTGACCTGAATAAGATATTTCACAAACTGCAGAAGACATTTACATATAGTCCACAAGAGAAAATTATAGTTGAATTTATAAAAATTACCTCGTTCAAAATTTTACATACATGTAAAGTTTGATTCTTAATACTGTGTTGTTACCTGAATGATCCACAGTTGTTTTTTGTTTAGTGATAGTTGTTCATGAGTCCCTTGTTTGTCCTGAACAGTTAAACTGCCTGCTGTTCTTCAGAAAAATTCTTCAGGTCCCACAAATTCTTTGTTTTTCATCATTTTTGTGTATTTGAACCCTTTCCAACAATGACTGCATGATTTTAAGATCCATATTTTCACACTGAGGACAACTGAGGGACTCATATGCAACTATTACAGAAGGTTCAAACGTTCACTGATGCTCCAGAATGAAAAACGATGCATTAAGAGCCAGGGGTGTAAACTTTTGAACAGAATGAAGATGTGTATATTTTGCCGAAATATCATATTTTTTTATTTAGAACTGCTCCTCAGAAGCTAAAGATACTTACATGTTTCCCAGAAGACAAAATAAGTCAAATTTACCCTGAAATTCAAAAGGTTCTCACTCTCTGGCTCTTAATGCCTTGTTTTTTATTCTGAAGCATCAGTGAGTGTTTGAACCTTCTTCTGTAATAGTTGCATATGAGTCCCTCAGTTGTCCTCAGTGTGAAAAGATGGTTCTCAAAATCATACAAAAAAAAAAAAACAGCTGTGGATCATTCAGGTAACAACACAGTATTAAGAACGTAGAAGAAAGAAGTGCATGTAAACTTTTGAACAGGGGTCATTTTTATAAATTCAACTATTATTAAATGTCTTTTATGTGAAATAGCTTATTTAGGTCAATACTAAATAAAAAATAACATGGATTTTGTATGATCCCTCTTACTTATTTTTTTAAAATAATTAACATTTTGTAGATTCTGCAAGGTTTATGTAAACTTTTGACTTCAACTGTATATTAAATATTGTGTTTCACCTAAAAATGTGCCCTATCACAAAAAGCATTTTCATATTTACCTTAGATAATGAAGATAGCATAAGGCAGGATTTGGTTTTATCCATCTGGTTAATTTAATCCAATCTGATTAAATTAGCAAACATAACATTTTTCACCCCCTGGGCTGTACAGTCTTGGTTACATCTGCAAAAAGGAAAGTTAATAAATTTCTTTAGAACAACATGCACAGGTGAATCATGCACAATAAGACCTGTGACATTTAATGCAAAATTAAAAAGGGTCCAATTTAATTCAATGTTGTCTTTATAGAAGAAGTATATAATGAAGTGTAGACTGTTTTCAAACAGGTTTCCTGAATAAATAACCTCCTAAATGCCACTGGGCAAGCAAACAGACAGTCCCATTCTAAACTTATTCCACTACCTGAGCAGTGCTGGGTTGATCAAACAAACAGAGCACCTTCTAGGGAAATTAAATACAAATGCTTACTTATAGCTGCCTCTGCATACTCAGCTGGGATACGAGACAGTGTTTTAATATCCAAAACATCACACACTACACACTAATTTTAATTTTAATCTTCACACACTAAAAAGTAGCAATCATAAACACTTCTTACAAAATATTCTACACTGCCAAACAAATTACATCAGCCTCATAGCAGCAGTGATTAAAATAGAAATACACACACACACACACACACACACACACACACACACACACACACACACACACACACACACACACACACACACACACACACACACACACACACACAGAGTGTTGCGGTCCAGCTCCACTGGGCCGTGATGGGACGGTCTATGATCTCTGGACTCAATCCCGGGTTAGAGGACGTCTCCTCCTGATCCATTCCACCATCTGCTGCTGGCCAGACAGAGCGCACCATCGGGAGAGAGAGAGGGAGAGGGACAGAGAGAGTGAGGTCGAAAGGCTGGAGACAGTGAAAGCAGGAGGGAGGACAGAACGGGCCTGGGCAGGGCATGTGTGATCAGTAGGGACATGGGGTCGTCTGTTACCTGTCCACCTCCAACCTCACACCATCTGCTTGTGGGAGCGTAGGAGCAAGGAAAGGAGGAAAGGAAAAAAGGAGGCGGAACAGAGTGATGAAAGAGTGCAGAGAAGGAAGATAGGCAGGATGAGCTGATTCATAGGTGTTTGTATGTAAAACATACTCGTATGCCTTTTTTTTGGACAGACAGCATCTAAAATGAAAGAAACTTTGCCTGAGAAAGTCCTTTTCTGTCAGATTTAATGCAGCTTTATAGGCATTTCAATCGAAGAATTTTATTGCCAAAGTATTGTAGGGTTAATTACAGTATCTATAACACTGGATGAATTGGAAAAATCATTTTTAGTAATAAAATTATTTTTTCTTTTCCCTCTCTCTTGCTTAATTTATAGCAAAAATGAATTATTTCAGATAAAGCAAAAGTATTTGCACTCTTTGTATAGCTGAATTTAATTACATTTTAATTAGAGACTTTTGAAATGTGACCCTGGACTACAAAACCGTAAGGGTCATAAAGGTAAATGTATTAATATTGCATAAATAAGTTTTCATTGATGTATGGTTTGTTAGGATAGGTCAATATTTGGCCGAGATGCAACTATTTGAAAATCTGGAATCTGAGGGTGCAAAAAATCAAAAAAAAAAAAAAAATCTAAATACTGAGAAAATCGCCTTTAAAGTTGTCCAAATAAAGTTCTTAGCAATGCATATTACTAATAAAAAATTAAGTTTTGATATATTTACGGTAGGAAATGTACAAATATCTTCACGGAACATCATCTTTACTTAATATCCAAATGATTTTTGGCATAAAAGAAAAATCGATAATTTTGGTTTCGTGATCCAGGTTCACATAATATTTAGCTTAATTATCGTAACATCAAGTATGAAATATGAGTAAACTGTCACAGTATAAATGTGTTAAATGTAATGGAATTAAATACTGAATTAATATAATGAATTATAAATTAATACAACAGAATACAATAAAATCAACTAATCTAATCATTCTATGAGTTCAGTATTCTGTGAACCTCTAAAGATTTTGTAAACATTTATACCTCAAAGTTGTTCATGCATAAAAAGGAATGAATTTTAGATGCTGCCAATCTGTTTCTGTGTCTGTCCAAACATACAAAAAAATGAACGCGTGCTAGAACTACTTTACATACAAATACCTATGAATACTAATGACATCACGTTATATGGATAGGATGAGCGGGAGGTAAGAAAACAGGGACAAGACGCAGTAGGCAGACAGAGAAAGACATGCATGCACGCAGCTGGGAAGCAATGCGAACAAGCAAAGAGTAAATAAAATTGAGATGGAGAGGGCGGTACTGTGCGTGTGTGTGAGTGTGTGTGTGTGTGTTCGGGTGTGTAATTGGAGAGGGTGCGGTACATTCGAGAAAGTCAGAGCGCATATGCTGACGAGTGAGTTTTGGAGGGGAAAATTGAGTTTGAAACAAGGGGGAAATAAAAAATGGAGCGATGTAGAGATAGATAGAGGAATAGAGGGATGGAGATGTATAGGCCAGTTAACGCAGGACGAAAAACAGAGCGGCCACTTCACCGGAATATTACTTCCCAGAATCTGTCTCTGTAAATCCCTTCGCAAATGAAAAGCAGCAAAGAGCCTTTGCATACATAAGTCATCTTGCCATATCCGTCCCGCAGCCCCTCCCCTCGATCGCTCACATACTGTATGAGACACAAAATAGAACAACAAATAGAACAACAGCAGGTCAGTCTTTCATTAGGGATGTAACCGTATTATCAATATCGTGGTATCGCGATAGCAGAACTCTCTCAATATCATCGTGGTCACATGACGATATAAAATGATTGGTCTTCCGGGCAAAAAGTGTCATTTTTTTTAAATTAAAAAAAACATTATTCTAACATAAAAGTTGTGTTTCGGGCTATTATACTTTGGCACAGTATCTGTCAAAAGAACTAAAACCAAAAGCACAATATGTCTTAATGCCTTCATTTAGTTTTTGCTGCGTGTTTCAAAGCGTAGCGTGCACTTCGTTCAGGCAATCAGCTTGTGATCTGGTGTTTTCCGTGCCTCAGAACGGCTCAGTTCACAGTAAATGCAGTGAACTTGTTTATTGCATATGCTGTGAGTTTAGCGCACGTTTGGGAATGTAACAGCCACCAGTTATGCTTTATTTTCGCAGCAGATGATTACAGCATTTCTGCAGAGTTTCTGTCAAAATAAAAGCTCTACCGCCGTTTTTGTCAAAATGAAAGCTTAAAAGTGCAGTATGAATTGCTGACAGCGAGGTTTTACTGTAGTGTAAAGCAAAAATAATAATACCTATGAAATTTTCATTTTCATTTATTTTACAGTGCAATTGTTTTAGAATATACAGCTATTACTGTCATAGGAATAACAATAATATAAAATGGTTGATTTTATTATTAGTATTATATTCTAATTTGTTTGGCTTAATAAAACCAATGTGAATGTAATTTAGACTGAGACAGTATATCACAAATAAAAAGAGGGTTGAGTCCCCTTTAAGGTTCAAGAACAAGTCAATTCAATGACTTTTCTTAGTTTTCTTAGTTAAGAACATTGGTTGGAGCTAAAGTTAACTTTAAAACTTACAAAATTGCAATTTTTTCTTTTTTAGTTTAATTTAAGTTTTCATTTGTCTTTTTTTTTTAAATATATAATATTTAATAAATATTGTATCGTGGACTTAACATAACCACCTCTCTGTCTGTTATAAGACTGCTCTCTGTCACTTTAACATATGTACAAGCTCTATTTGCACTACACTGTTTGTATTTGCACTGCTCTGTTTCATTTGCACTCTCTGCCATGTGCCCTGACTTGTATATTGTATATATATATATATATATATATATATATATATATATATATATATATATATATATATATTAGATTATATGTATAATTGTATTTATTTGTAATTTTGAAATTCTACCTTTTGTATTTAATAGTATCTGTTTGTTATGCACCAAGGATCTGATAGTAACGCAATTTCAATTCTCTGTATGTCCTGTACATGTGTCAAAATTGACAATATAGCTTTGATTTTGACTTGATTTGACATCGAGATATTATTGTACTGTGAGATTTTATTATTGTTACATCCATAATATTTATATTTCCTAATATCTAAAATAAACTTACATTTTAGATACCGGAACAAGTATTTTATCTAGTATTATCCACTAAAAAAGTATTAAATATTAATAACAATAAAAAAAATGTTTACATTCTGATATGAACAATTATAATGTCTAAATAATCCCTTTAAACTGTCAAAACATTTTAAGTCTATTTTCCTCCAGTAAAAAAATATTACAAACAAAGCCAATTCAGCATCGACTGTTATGTATCGCTACACACATTCAAACTTCTACATTAAATTTATATTTATGATATTTCTTAAGTAATAAACCCTGACCTCATTCCAACCCACTAAATTGAACATGGACTCATGATTGCGACCAGCTCCAGACTATTATTACAGAAGAGAAAAGCATATTCAGGATACGAGGGATTTATTGAGACAGGAAGAGATCAGAAAATAGATCAACAAAAGGAGGCAATTCATTTATCAGAAGATAAATGAATGAGCAGTGATGCTGTGCAACAGAGAGAGCTGTGCCGACAACAATCGATACATCTCTGAAACAGTCCTGAGAGGAGCGCACCGCTAGCAAACAGCTGCTCTCAGCTCAGCCTTCAGCTTCAGCGCTTCTATTCTTTCACCTCGCTTTCTGCTTTTAACTGAACACAATTTAAAGAGAAAAAGTGAAGCACACATATAGATGGAGAAATGGAAAAGCAAAAATGGAAAGAGGTGATCACTACAACAAAAAATGTATTTTTTTTATCTATAATGTTTGAAATATCTTTGTAACAGCAATAAGGCCCTCAAGGGAGTGCTGCTGTATTGTATTATATAGTATAGTATAATATATAGTGGACGGTCACAACTGTGTATCATATATAACAAGACCTCTCATAATTTACATTTTAAATATATACCATGCAGATAACTAAGGACGAGAAAAGATAAGAGGTAAACACATAAATTCAATAACCAGCTGAAAAACCAATGCCAAATCTTTTAAACATATGAGAACTTTTCTATAAATACACTTAGAGTAAATGAATATAAACTCCAAAGCATACATAAGCTGTCTATCACCCCAGCACACTAGAAACCCCTGCTTCCTTCCTGCTGTTATTATTATATTAGCAGTTATTAGCTACTTGGAGGGAAAAGTCTGAGAGGAGAGGAGGGGCTGCAGTGAGTCATGGAGTGATGTTAATAAATCATGTTTTCATCTCTTCTTGTTTTTTTTTTCTCTCATCTGAATCAACCCCCCCTCCCTCCACCATCATAAACATAAATCTGCCTAAATTGTTGGCAAGCGAGGAAATAAAACAAACACACAAACGCTAACAGCCAAACAGCCTAAAGCAGGCTCAGTGATTCACTGCCAGTTTTGTTGTTTGCATTATATGATCATCAAATATGTAAAGTGATTAAAATGTTGGTGTTAGTGTAATATGATAATTGGTGCTGTTGATATAACACCAGCAGAGTCCAAAAGTCTACGAAAACTGGTGAAAATGCATCTATTTTGCATGATCTAAATTAATATTAAGTATTTATTAATCAGTATAATAATGTTAATCGAAATGTAACATCTTGAGCAAGATATATATACAGTAAAGCCCGAAATTATTCATACCCCTGGCAAATTCTGACTTAGTTACTTTTATTTAACCAGCAAGTTTTTTGTTTTTTTTGACCGGAAATAACACAGGCTTCTCCCTAAAGATAATAAGATGATGTACAAGAGGCATCATTGTGGGGAAAAAAAATATTTCTCAGCTTTTATTTACATTAACAAAAAGTGGCATGTCCAAAATTATTCATACCCTTTGCAAACTGTCACAGTCTATGGGACAATCCAAAGTTCTATACTATTCCAAATAGTCCAAGCTGTTCTAAAGCATCCTAATTACCCTGATTCATTGGGAACAGCTGTTTTAATCAACTCAACAGGTGAAAAACAGAAGCTCTCTGCTGTTGGTTTGTGGACAGTCATGGCTAAGACAAAGGAGCTCACTGAGGACCTGCGGCTGTGCATTGTGGCTGTAAAAAAGTCAGAAAAGGGCTATAAAACCATATCTAAATGTTTTGAAGTTCCAGTGGCTACAGTGCAAAGTATCATTAAAAAATACAAGATGTTCCGCAGTGTGAAAAATGACAGAGGACGTGCTCAGAAGCCAAAAGTGACACCTGTGCTGGCCAGGAGGATAGTGAGAGAGGTAAAACAGAATCCAAGGATCACCACCAAGGCCATCCTGATGAATCTGGGCTCTGCTGGTGTCAACATCTCAAGGCAGACAGTCCACAGACACTGCACACCGCTGGGTTCCACAGACGCAGACCAACGATGACACCACTTCTCCACATAAAGCACACAAACCCTTGCCCTTTGCAAATGCTCATCTGGACAAAGAAGAAGACTTCTGGTCTTCTGTTTTATGGTCAGATGAAACAGATGAAAAAAAATAATTGTTTGGCCACAATGATGTAGCCTTCATTTGGCGTAAAAAAGGAGAAGCCTTCAACCCTAAGAACACAATCCCCACTGTCAAACATAGTGGTGGGAACCTAATGTTTTGGGGGTGGACCAGGGCACCTAATCACAGTAAACGGCACCATGAAAAAGGAGCAATACAACAAAATTCTCAACAACAACATCAGGCAGTCTGCAGAGAAACTTGGGCCTTGGGCACCAGTGGACATTTCAGCACGACAACGACCCAAAACACACAGCAAAAGTGGTGAAGAAATAGTTAAAAGAACAAAAACATTAACGTTTTGCAGTGGCCCAGCCAGAGTCCTGACTTAAATCCAATTGAGAATCTGTGGAGGGAGCTAAAGATCAGGGTGATGGCAAGGAGACCCTCCAACCTGAAAGAGTTGAAGCTCATCGCTAAAGATGAATGGGCAAAAATACCAGTGGAGACATGCAAAAAGCTTGTCAGCAATTATAGGAAGCATTTGATTGTTGTAAAAGGGTATGAATAATTTTGGACATGCCACTTTTTGTTCAAATGTAACTAAAAGATGAGTAATAATTTTTTTCCACAACGACGCCTCTTGTACATTGTCTTATTATCTTCTGGGTGACGTCTGTGTCATTTCTCATCAGCTTATAACTTGCTGGTTAATTAAAATCAGAATTAGCCAGGGGTATTAATAATTTCAACTTGACTGTACATATACTGTAATAATATAGTAAAAGTTTAACATTGTTTACCTAATAACTTTTTTGCTGAAATGTCCTCAAAATCCTAAAAGAAAAAAAAAATCAAAATCCCAAATATCAAAACACCCAAATTATAGGCTCTCACTATTGTTGCAAATGATTCATTTGTGATAAATGTCCCATACTACTGTATATAAAACGCAAAAAAAACGTTTGCCGTTTCACATGTGTAGCGTTATATAATACTAGCATTAATATCAACCATCATTTGTTTACTTTACACAAATGACGTTACTAAATTAACTACAGTAATAACATCAACATGTAATTGCAAGAATACTTTAGTACTACAAACACATTACCATGAACCCTGTAATATAAAGTGTGACCTCATATATTACTAGAGCCAAAGTAATAGGCTATTGCAGCCTCGGCGGGTTGTTGTTAGCATAATTGACGAGATATTTTACGGTTAGCGTGAGGTGATGTGTTATTTGTCTTGGTGTCAGCGGCGTAAAGGTATTTCTCCCTGATAAGCCCAACAGCACAAGGTTAAGCAGTGGAGAGGGCACCGCTCTAATTCCCCGCTCGGCAGGGAAGATTGACAGCCCGTTTCACTCCATGTCCTCGGCAGTGTTTTCGGGCAGAGCGTACAGCCAGTCATACGCAGTGATTTGTGTTCCCACTCACGCCGCTAGTCCTGTTTACAACCACTGACTCTCCCCCCAAGCTCGCTAAATAGCATTGCTATGTGTGCGCGCGCGTACGCGTGTGCGTTTAGCGGCGAAAGGAGGACATTAATTTGCTTTATCATCTCACCCCGCCTCAGTCTCCACTCTCAGCCTGCCCTCGCTCCTTAATAAACGGCTTGTGTTGAAGAATTGAATTTAAACCAGGGCCATCCAGCATATTTCTGTGCGAAGAGGAGGAGAGAGAGAGAAAGAGGGGGAGAGAAGCACATCAATAAAGTCGACAGCATTTAAGAGGCAGACAACCTTTACAAAAGAGCGTGCCCGCTTAACGGCCTGACATTGGCGCTCGTAAAACAGTGTGGCAAGCGAGCACAGCCACAAGGCAACGGTCCATGAGACGCTGCCGTTTAAAGTCATAACACACAGCAGAAGCCAGAGCGGAATGACAAGACACAATCGGAAAGGTGTCGCATGAATGCCGAATGTGTCTGGACATAAAAACCACCTGCTAGAGCTTCAACACCACATGACCTGAGAACGTAGAACATACAAGCAAATAAACGTACTGTGAATGCCAGTCTTGAACAAGAGAGGTGAGTTGTAACAGATCAGTTCAACCAATTGGAAATGAGCTGAAAACATTGTAAATGTTCACCACTCTTCTGAGGTGACAGTAGGGACTAGTTTCACAGACAGGGCTTAGACTAAGCCAGGATTAGGTCATAGTTCAATTAGGACATTTAAGCAATTTTTATAAACTGTGCCTTGGAAAAACATTACTGGTGTGCATCTTGAGACAAGACAAAGGCATGTTGTAAGATCATCCAGTGCCAACTCAGACTTACATTTTAGTCTAGGACTAGGCTTAAAGGAGTAGTTCACTTCCAGAACAAAAATGTACAGATAATCTACTCACCCCTTGTCATCAAAGATGTTCATGTCTTTCTTTCTTCAGTCATAAAGAAATAATGTTTTTGAGGAAAACATTTCAGGATTTCTCTCCATATAGTGGACTTCTGTGGTGCCCCTGAGTTTGAACTTCCAAAATGCAGTTTAAATGCAGCTTCAAATGGCTCTAAATGATCCCAGCCGAGGAAGAAGAGTCTTATAGCGAAACAATCTGTTATTTTCTAAAAATATTGACAATTTATATACTTTTTAGCCTCAAACGCTGCGTAAACTCTGTGTATTCCAGTTCATGACAGTTAGGGTATGTGGAAAAACTCCCATCTTATTTTCTTCTCCAAAGGTGAACATGCAAAGAAGTTCAAATGGCCTTTACAAAAAATGTAAAACAGCGATGTGCACGAATTTCAAAGTTGAAAGATAAAATGAGATGGGAGTTTTTCAACATACTGTCTTGAACCAGAATACACAGAGTTCACACTTCTTCTTTTTTTTAAATAACTGATCTTGTCGCTAGATAAGACCCTTCTTCCTCGGCTGGGATCGTTTAGAGCCCTTTTGAAGCTGCATTTCAACTGCATTTTGGAAGTTCAACCTCGGGGGCACCATAGAAGTCCATTATATAGAGAGAATTCCTGAAATGTTTTCCTCAAAAAACATTATTTCTTTACGACTGAAGAAAGAAAGACATGAACATCTGGGATGACAAGGGGGTGAGTACATTATCTGAAAATTTTTGTTCTGGAAGTGAACTACTCCTTTAAGCCTTCTCTGTGAAACCAGGGGTAGAAGTCTTAAATAAACAATACACATATTTTTTAATTCATATGTAGGCCTATAATTATTAAATTATTAAAGGGAAGCTTCAATATTACTTAATCTTTCAGCTTTCTCCCCATTCTGAATTATTAAAAAGAAGCTTTAATAATTTTCATTTGATTCGTGATCATGTTTATGAATGGTTACATGCTTGATGATTAATCTCACTGTCTAAAACCAAGTGAGTGATTAGGGGGCATATAAGGCATTACAGGCAACATGTGCTGCTTTTGAAGGTACCATATTTTCAACAAATTAAGGCAGTATCGCATACATCCTTCACAGACAATGCAAACCCAGAATGCAATGCACCAAGCTCAGTGAACAAAAGTGAGAGAAATGTTTATTATAAATAAAATGTTTAAAGTATAATTTATAAATTATACTACTTGTTAATTGCTAATTCATGCTTGCTCATAATACAAGAATTAATGATATATATATATATATATATATATATATATATATATATATATATATATATATTAATGTAACACTCATCATAAAACGGGCCTTCACATTTTTTTGGTGGGAAATCTCACCAAGGCTGCATTTACTTGATCACAAATACAGTAAACATTGAAATATTATTACAAGTGTATTATTATAAACAGTTTTCTATTTAAATATAGTTAAAATTTTTATTCATCCCTGTGATCCCTAGTAAAAAATAAATATACTAAAATATATTTAAAATTAAAAAAAGTAATGCTAAGTCTAATACAAATACATTTACATATTATGTACTTAATTTTGTACTTTATGCACTTTAATTGTTGCTGAAGTCCAATTAAAGATTGATTGTGCTAAAGTGGAACTACTGCAAGTATACTTTAGGTACACTTTAAATATTTTGCATTTAAAAGCCAATATTAGTCAAAGACCATACATTCTTCACCAATAGTGACATTAAAACATTGTTTCATGCCTAATATAAAGAAATGTGCATTGTGCACAATTAGTACTCCAAATAAAATTGAATTACAATTTTTATATCAAAACCTCTTTTTACTAGGGATGGTAAATCTGTTCAATAAGTTGGTCTGCTTAATATTTTTGTGAAAACTATACTTTTTTTCATGTTTTTTTTTTTTTGTATTTACTTCAATTAACTTGGCATACACTTTCATCTAAGTGACTTACATCACATTAAATGTACAGATTTTCCATTTTTTGCCTTCTCTGAATCACATGGCCTTGGGATTGTCAGCACCATGCTATGTACTGTTATAGCTATAAGAAAGCTTTTGTGCACAGAAAGTTAAGAACAGAATTTATTTGAAAACTTTCTTTTTTTTTTCTTTTGTAGCAATGTCTTGTCACTTTACCTCAAACTTTTAAACAGTACTGTATTTTGAATTGAAAATAAATCAAGATTAATAAACGCTGTACAACTGTTGTTCATTGTTAGTTCGTTATTTAATAGTTTAAAGTCTGTGTAAAGCAATACTAAATATGTGATCTGAGTTTATCACAACCCAGAAAAATGTGGTCTCTGCTCTTACACGCTGGGGGCATGTCTGCTAGCGGCGCTAAAAACACACGCACTCGTAGGAAAGCTGCCACCTCGAGATCGAACTGTTTCATAAATTATTGCAAACAGGTACTACGCGTTTATGTGATGAAGGCATAGCTAGCTAGTAAACTGTAGGCTGTAGTAACTAAAGGTAATGACAATAACTCGCAATTGATTGGATGAACCACTGATGCTAATGCGCTCTAGTTATTATAGTGTTAGGGGACCCAAGCTCCATTGCAGTGCCTCACTGAAACATGATTTCAGGTCCACCCAAAAAAGCTTGACACTAAATGGTAAAAAACTGTTTAACGGTCTAACTCAACAATTCAGTACTACATAGTTCACAGTCTTTGTAACATGTTTTTAGCAATACATTTCTAACATTTATAATGTGTTTAGAAACAACTCTCTGAATTGCTTTACACGGACTTACTTAACCAATACTTACTGCAAAGTGTTACCAAATCATTTAAATGTTGAAATCCATTGATAACTATAATAACCAAAATACAGATAAAAACAGTTATCCTTATCCATTTTTGCTTTATCTGAATCACATGGCCTTGGGATCGTGGCATGCTATGTACTGTTATAGCAATAGGAAAGCTTTTGTGAATAGAAAACAGAATTTATTTGAAAACTTTTTTCTTTTTCTTCTGTAGCAATGTCTTGACTGTCACTTCACCTCAAACTTTTAAACAGTACTGTATTTTGAATTAAAAATTAATAAAAATTAAAAACTGTTGTTCATTGGACCATAAAAAAGCACAGTTCGCAACCAGGTACTATGCAATTATGTGACGAAGGCAGAGCTAGCCTGCAAACTGTAGGCTGTAGTAACTAAAGGTAACGACAGTAACTCGCAGTTGAGTGGATAAACTGATGTTTATGCACTCTAGTTGTTATAGTGATAGAGGACAGGCCCAAGCTCAGTGGCTTGATTTCAGGTCAACCCAAAAAATCCTGAACACAAAAATGGTTAAAAACTGTTCTAAATCCACAATTCAGTACTACATAGTTCCCAGTCTTTGTAACGTTTTTTTTTAACAATATATTTCTAACATTTATAATGTGTTATAAAGAAACAATTCTCTGAATTGCTTTACACGGACTTTAACCAATGCTTACTGAAAACCATTAATAACCAGATAACAAAAATACAGATATATATAACAGTTTAAAATAATTAATACTATTTATGTATGGTAGCATTGCAGTTAGGTTGCTTCCTTAGAAGGCAATTTGAAAATGCGAGGATGCGAGGTTTCGGAACAGAGCTAATGTGTTACAGCTTACCGGTCTTCCCCTTTTGAAAGCACACTCTTGTATAGAGATGGAAAGCATGTAGGGGAAATGATAAAGAGAGGGAACAGAAAGGAGACCACCGGCAGCATTCCCGCACAGCCATCACAAGCCCGATTTATCTGCAAGCTCCCACAGACAGCAGATGGCATATTAGAGAGAGAGTCTGTATTTACCTCTCAGCTTTGCTTTTATTTACACCCATTTGAACGCACAATTACATGTGTATCTGCTCAGGAGAGGCTCCACGCGGCCCCCTCCAGAGCTCCCCCACGCTCTCTCGCTTGCTCTCGTTCTTAAAAGGGACTAAATGAAGACGGCAATCCAACAGGAATCGGCTAGCGCGTCTGCTCTCATTCCACATGCAGATTTATGCAAATCCATGCGCAAGCAGACACTGACCTCAGATCGCCAGACGCAAGTGCTGTAAATATCAGATTTTTCCTCTCATTTTTAAAATCAGTCTTCTGCCTCAGCACCTGCCGAAGTTAAAGAGAGGACACTGGAGAAAGAAAAAAAAACATTTGGGAGATTTTCTCATTAATATGCAAATGCAGGCAATCAGATTCGTGGGTTGGATTGAATTAATCTCTGCCACCTCCTTCGCTTGTGCTGTAATCACAAATTACAGACAGGCATCTGACAGACAGCTAAGGCCTTGGATGCCATCAGACGGGCCTTTTACCTCAAGGGGAATAGTCGAATCAACTCAAACGGTCAGCTGGAAAAATGCGTGGCGGCACTTACACGATCGGTTCCGCCGGGACTCTGTTTTATTTTCGACTTCAATCTTATTCACCGCAGTCTAATCATGAAGTACCTGCAGTCAGACAGCAGCGTTTTAATACACTTACAGCACAACAGAGAGCCGGAATCACAAACGTCACAGTAAATTGGATTAGAAAGTTAGCGGACAGACAGAGAGAGAGTCCTTCAACAAGGTCTTCGTTTTCTTTTGAAATTCGTCATGCTTTAACAAAGTCTTCTAAACTCACTTTCGCTTACCTGAAGTGCACCGTGCACACAGAGTATAACAACACTTTGGATGAAGTTTAATGACATTCCCAAGTGTTGACTTGCCTGAATCCGTGTAGTAAACTAAAACAATCCTAACATAACGTATCTACAGTATATTCTTACCTTGTTTAGAGGAGAATATGACACATGGACCATAAAAAAAGTACAGTTCGCATGCTGAGTCTGAAGAAAGATACGGGACCCGCAGCGAGCCGAGAGTCTTCAGTCACTGCCGGCGCGAGCAGCAGCCGCACACCTGTCGTGCCAGCGTGAGCGACGCAGCGGCCCATGCTTCGTTAGGGTGACAGAGAGAGGTGGCGAGCAGGCGTAATGGCATCATTTTCAACCGAAAACACAAGGAGACAGACAGCACTCTCATCTAACGAGGAACACTTCAGAGCTCTCCGGCGGGCCGCTGCAAGGTCACCTCGCCGGATACAAAGCACGCTGGGATGAGACACCAGCAAATATATAAAACGAGCATCTGAGAGAGCAAACATGTAAGCTGTAGGCTTTAAAGAGGTAGATTTCATTACCGGCATATCTATAGGAGTGGTCTGTAACTCAGTCTCTCCGGGTTTTCTGGTGAGTGGAGTCATACAGACGTCTAGACAAAGGAGAAAAGGTCATGCTTTAGTTCACCATTTCATACAAAACTTATTAAAGTCATAGTGTGTGTGAACGAGTTCCAAGAATGAGAATATAGTGTGTCCCGTGACATTTTCTTATGTAATATTTCTAACACACAGTTAGCTAAGTTGATGTTGCATAACACCTTTGTGACAGACGTCTTCCAGAAAGCAAAAGCTCCCTATAGTAAAGGAGAACATTAGTTTTTTTGCGGATATTTCGGTCAATACAGCAAAAATTGGTTGCAGGAACACATCACCATGGGGATGTGTCACATATTCCTTTAGAAGTCATTCTAATGTGCTGAATCATTGCTCAATTATTAATAATGGTTCTTGTTTTTATCCATGCTTAAAATATTCCTGCTTAAGATTTTTATGGAGACCATGATTCATCAAGATTCTTTAATGATGAGAAGGTTCACTGGGTGCCAATAATTGTGGCCAACATGCATTGGAGAAAAACTTTCTCAATTTCATAATGTGAGTTTACCCCAACTGTTTAACATCAATGTAAGGTTAGAATTTTGTGAATTGTTTTGAATGAAATAAACAACACTAATTTATTTTTACAGCTGCCTTTGCTCATATTTACCAAGGGTGCCAATATTAGTGGAGGGCATTGCGTATATTATAAAATGCATCTTTCAGGGAAAGAAAGCAAATGTCATTGTACCCTGTTGAAAAAAACAGCATATGCTGGTTAGGTATGTTTTGAAGCATGGCTGCTGGTTTAAGCTGGTCCTTAGCTGGCCATGAGCTGGTCCTAAGCAGGAGATAGTTGCTTAGGACCAGCACATGACCAGCTAAGGACCAGCTTAAAGGATTAGTTCACTTTCATAACAAAAATGTACAGATAATGTACTCACCCTCTTGTCATCCAAGATGTTCATGTTATTCTTTCTTCAGTCGTAAAGAATTTTTTTGAGGAAAACATTTCAGGAATTATCTCCATATAATGGATATGTATGGCGCCCCCAAGTTTGAACTTCCAAAATGCAGTTTAAATGCAGCTTCAAAGGGCTTTAAACGATCCCAGCCAAGGAGAAAGGGTCTTATCTAGCGAAACGATTGGTTACTTTCTAAACAAATTGACAATTTATATACTTTTTAACCTCAAATGCTCGTCTTGTCTCCTCTCTGCAATGCGCATGTGTAGTCAGTATAATCCGGGTCAATGCCGTTAATGGATGTCGAAAAACTCCCATCTCGTTTATGTCTTCAACGTCAAAATCGTCTTACAATAATGTTTTTAACTTTTTTTGTAAAGGGCGTTTGAGCTTCTTTGTATGTTCACTTTGTAAACACTGTGTCGGTACTTTTGCAGCGATGTAAGGCAATTTAGAAGTTAGGGAAGAAAACGGGATGCTCAAACCAGCATCCAGGCTTCAAAACCTACCTAACCAGCATATGCTGTTTTTTTTTCAACAAGGTACTAACTGTATTTTGTGGCACGAATGAGTGACAAAAAAGGAATATATGCAAAAAATTGGTGAAAAAAACATCTGGTGATCAAAAAAAGAAACACTGTTTATAGGCCAAATAGTATCTCATACAAAATTTGCACATTTTGCAACTTTCCGGTTATATTTTGTCAGAAGGTTTTCTGTTACCCACAAAATAAAAAAAAATGCATTCACATTTATGTGCACGAAGTTACTTACATTTTGGGATAAAGTTAGGAAGTGCTGACCAATAGAATTTATTTTTGCCTTTCTGTTTGAAATGCTACAAAGTGCAAGAAATATTGCATCAAGTCCACACAATTGCATCGCATCTCCTTAAATCAGTTTAAAGGAAAATGTCATGGACATATGGAAATCGAAAAACGTTTGCTCCAAATCCTGACAGTACAAGTCACCGTCCACTTTGGTTGTCTGGAAAAGAGCTGCTCAGACATTTGTCCTAACAAAGAAAATGGGCACATGGGATGACAACTGACAAATTTTCCCTTCATTTCCACCACAGAGATATAGAAGCATGTTCAAAAACCATCAACATTCACAGCTAATTGTCTCTGTCTCTTGCATTCATGGCATAGGCCCACTGTTTGCTACGAGATGACTAAGGCTCAAAACCCTCTGATTTGCAGTTGTCATCTGTTCCTTCTGCTCATCTCTTCCTCTGGACCTACAGTGTAAAATGTTCTCCTGCCTCGAGCATTAGATAAACACGAATAGTCGCCTCGAGCGTGTGTGTGCCTAGCAGTGAGGCTGCAGGCCTGCGTTTATAAAACGCTGTCATTGTTGGACTACTGTCACACTGCCATTTTCAGCAATCATCACCTGGCACCGTGGTTAAGCCAGACTTAAGGAAGATATGTTTAAAAGACACTGAGCATTATCGGCTTAGAGGAACACTGGCACACTTCCCCATCCATTCTGAGGGATTCCTTTTAGGAGGATATCCTTCCTTTTTTCATTTTCCCCTCACAAATCTGCTGCTCAGACATTCGTTTTCTTTTTATCCTCTTTCAGCGAGTCAGTTTGTCTTTAAGATAACATATTTGTCCACAGCTCATCTCTAAACTTTCTTTCCACCCCCTATTTCCACTTTCTTTGTTTTCACTTTCGCAATATCTCTTTTTTTAATTGCAAGCAGCCCCTAAAAAGTCATCTGCTGCTTGCTCCTGATATTATATCATAATTAGCAGGGGTCCAGGCTGGCACGCTGCTCGCTAACAGATGGCACGCTAATTCTATTAGCATGTGCGGGACTGGCCGAGCAGCTTTTAGCCCTGGACGCTACAGCATCGACCTTCAACCACAGGGAACCACGGCGACTGGCCAGCACTGTCGCCATTGGCAACACAGTTTGAGAAATCCTGCAGCAGCACGCGTTTTCTCTCTATTTCTTTTCGTCACATACAGTCTCTCTCTCTCTCGCTCTGTACTTTTCACAGCGCCAAGCCTGAGTTTAATAGCCCTGCTGGATATCCAAAACCATTCATACGCGAGGTGTTGTTTATCAGAGTTTAGATACACAATGAAGTTTTGCACTTACGTGAATAGGGTTCTCCAAAGAGCCAATTGTCAAGCTGAGCGATGCAACCAGACAGCTGTGGTACATTAGCGAACACACTTCAAGAGGTTGGCGAGAGTCAGCACACACCAATAAATGCCGTAATACCTCAAGAGTCAATTTCTTAGTCCTTTAGCCACTTTTATCGATAGGAAGAGTATAGAGTGCAGAGGAAATGATTGGGAGATCATGGCGGAGTGGAATCGGGAAATGAAGTGAACCAGATCAATCTTCCAATTGCCCGATAGTGTCTGCAAAGTGGAATTCAACAATGTTCAGTGAAATTCAAAATCAAAGGGATGTACAGTATACTGCAGTGTTTCCCATACATTGATTTATTTGTGGTGGCCCGCCACAGTATCAAAACTGACCTCCACAAATAGATTTTTCAAAAGGCTTTGACTCCGCTGAATAAACATTAGCACTGCATGTTTCAAAATCAAAAAGCGGTGCTGGTGTTTTTATATTAGTGTATATCTAAAGGAAACCAACTGTCTTCATGAAATTTTCAGATTTCATTTCATCTGTAAAGCCTGATAAAGCAGCATTTGTGAAGTATATATCCCCCAGGGGAAAACCCACTACACAAAAAGTGTAGGTCTGTGGAAAACACTGTATTGTATTTTCACAAAGGGTACAGCAAAAAGTCCATTGAGATATCTTACTTCTATAGGTGGAGGGTGAAAAGCCAGAGTATGGATAAAAGTAGCCTAATTTTAGTTTAATCTCTTAGCTAAACACACCATAAACCCGTCTTTACCAGATTACAACTGGATTTGTATTTAACTTGATCATAATTTAATAAAAACATTGTAAAGAACTAATTAGTGTTATCATGATTCCTCAATTCAATTCGAGTACTCAATTTTTAAAAAATCCTTGACTGCATTTTTCCCAAGTCGAGTAACCAGCAAAACACTGAAGTGGCGCATTCCAAGGACGAGAATCAATTAAGCGCATTATTAGACCATTTGTAAGGCTCTGTGAAATCACAAACGCTAGGGCTGTCGCGGTTAAAGAATTTCTTTTGCAGTAATTTTGAGGGGCTCAATAGCGCGATATGCGATATTACCGCCATTTATATATATGTAGTTTATATATATATATATATATATATATATATATATATATATATATTGTTTTTACTATTGTATTTTAAGTCATTTTAAAGGCTATTGTTCACTTAGATCTATTTTTATAAAAAAAAAAAAAAAAATAGAATAAACTACTTGATAACCAAAATAATTGTTAGGGACATATAACTAAATTTTGCTCTTTTGAACGTTTTATTCATCGGAGAATCCTGGAAAATGTATCATGGTTTCCACAAAAATATTAAGCAGTAAAACTGTTTTCAACATTAATAAGGACAAATGTTTCTTGAAATGCAGAATGATTTCGGAAGGATCATGTGACACTAAAGACTGTAAGAGTAATGATGAGAGTGTGAAAGTAATGATGCTGAAAATTCAGCTTTGCCATCACATTACATTTAAATATATAGTGAAACAGAAAACATTTAAAATCTTATTTTAACTTTCACTATATGCTGTTTTACTGTTTTTTGATTTAAAAAAAAAACGCAGCTCTAGTGAACATAAAAACGACCCCAGAATTTTGAAGTCAAGTCAAGCTTTGATGAACGTCTATAGATATCTCATGCTGAATGTATAATAAGCAACAAACAGTATGTTGGGATCCTGCAAATCAGAAAGCAGATAATGTGTCAATATTGACGACGTAATGGGGTCATGAGTGCATTTACACAGATTTGTCACACAACATCATCACAGTAACAGTTTTTCAAAAGCATTGAGCAGCTGCATTCCCAACAGGGTTCCGAAAAAGAAAAACACTGGTTTAAAGCTACGGGTAAACAAGACAAAGCTTAAGACAACTATCCTTTGGGTATAATGGAGGACCTCAGTAACTGCATCAGAGACTGCTTTAGGTCTTAACTCAATGTTAAGTTATCCATGGCTTTGAAAAATGTTTTGAGTCAAGAATTGAAAAAGGAAATAGTGGACAAAACTCAAAACACGTATTGTTACTCTTCAATTGATTTGAGTCTATGCCTATTTGAAATGAGCAGTTTACAAAGAAACAATAAGATTTTTCTTTGTAGTAGACTTAAAACCTGATGTAGAAAGGAAGACTATTGTATTAGAGAGTGATAAAAATTAAATAAATCTGAGCCTAGAGAAATGCAGTAGTGCTCTCTCCATGGAATAGCTGACACTAAAGCTTCAACTCAAGCTGCCTAACAGCGGCAGAATAACGCATTTAAGTGAAAGCTAACAACATCCAGCAAATGGCTCAGCTTAACCCAGAGCTGAACAAGCCAATACCAATGACATGGTAAGTGCTGATAGTTATTAAAAATCAGACTGCTAACATTGCCTGGATTACCACTCACTTGTGCTTTCAAAAACCTTTCTCAGCGTAGAAACCTATTTAATTTTTGACAGGAATGTAAGGCTGTGAGGAATAGCAGTACAGTGTATTCAATGGATTATAGAGTTGTTTAACATCGTGCCAACAGTTCAGCTGACAAAACATCTTTCCCAAACACTTTTAAGTAGACAAAAAATCAATAAAAGAGTTTTGAAAGTTGTGCATTTGGCAAATTAGATGTGATCTAGGACCTTTATAGTGTGCATGCCAGACATAACATGTGTTTTTGTAACTTAAAGGAGTAGTTCACTTTCAGAACAAAAATTTACAGATAATGTACTCACCTCCTTGTCATCCAAAATGTTCATGTCTTTCTTTCTTCAGTCATAAAGAAATGGTGTTTTTTAAGGAAAACATTTGTGAACTGTGATCGTTTAGAGCCCTTTGAAGCTGCATTTTGGAAGTTCAAACGCAGGGGCACCATAGAAGTCCATTACATGGACAGAAATCCTGAAATGTTTTACTCTAAAAAAAAAAACATAATTTCCTTACGACTGAAGAAAGAAATACATGAAGATCTTGGATGACAAGGGAGTGAGTACATTACCTGTAATTTTTTGTTCTTATTAAAGTGTGATTTTAACATTACCTTGTGTGTATTTGACAGTTTAAGCATAATAAGACATGAAAGAGAATTTAGGTTAGTACTCACATGTCGTGACAGCTGCTTTCTGTGAGCGTGCTTTGAGTGTGTGCATTCAGAAAAACATATATCAGAAGTTTGATTGATTGAAGGTTGATGATTTTAGAGCGATAGACATGATAATCAAAACCAAACAGATGTTTTTTAGCAGAGTATCTGAGATTCGAGCTGTAAAGGCACAGTCCTATTCTGGAAAAGGGGGTGGTGATCAGCAGCTCATTTGCATTTAAAGAGCCTTGCACGAAAACAGTGTGTTTCTGCTTTCACTCAAAATAGTCCTTTTTAAAATTATATAATAAATGATCTTTGGGGTATTTTGAGCTGAAACCTCAGACACATTCTGAGGACAGTGGAGACTTATATTATATCTTGTAAAAAAAGGGCAAAAGTAAAAGAGGTATGTACCTAATACTTTTTTTCCCCACTTAACTTTTCTCTCAAATTGTCATGCTAATAATAAAATTGGTAATAAAAAACTGCATCAATAATAACTTATTATGTCTCTGTGCATAAGAAATTGTGCACAGAAAAAAATGATAAAACATGAGGAAATGTGTTCATATGTGACCCTGTGACCACAAAACCAGCCATAAGTTGCACAGGTATATTTATAGCAACCCTAACTCTAACAATACATTGTATTTGTCAAAATTATAAATTATTCTTTTATGCCAAAAATCATTAGGATATTGTTCCATGAATCATAAATCATGTTCCATGAAGATATTTTGTAAATTTCCTACCATAACTATATCAAAACTTAATTTTTGATTAGTAAGATGCATTGCTAAGAACTTCATTTGGAATCAAAGTCATAATAACTATAAGGTATGTTCAAGGAAATTTTACCAAATAATTGCAAAATTATATATACTTATCAGAATATTTATCCAGCAAGCACAGAAATAAAGCAATATTTTAATGGACTACATTGCCAAAGGTATTGGGACACCCCCTTCTAATGAACAAGTTTGACTACTTTAGGAATTTTAGTACAAATCTTAATATTTAAGCATATAATGATATTCTAGGGAATTGTGTGCTTCTAATTTTATAGCAACAGTTTGGACAGGACCCTTTTCTATTCTAACATGACAATGCCTCTGGGTATAAGTCAAGGTTCAAATAGAAATGATTGATTCAGTCAGTGTGGACTGCTCTGCAGAAAGCCAAGTCTTAATCCCAGCTGAACACCTCTGGTGTGACTTTAAAGGCAGACCTTGAGCCAAAAACTCATCACCAAACACCAATGACTTGTACGTATGGGTACAGTCATTTTAGACAAATCCAAAACTGTTGCAACAGAGATGGAAATACAATTTTTAAATACATTAATTATGTTTCCACAGTTTTGGAAGTGCCTTTTTCTGTTCTAAAGAAGGGGGGGTGTCCCAATACTTTTGTCCATGTAGTGCATGTACAAGTCATTGGTGTTTGGTGATGAGTTTTTGGCTCAAGGTCTGCATTTAAAGTCACACCAGATGTGTTCAGCTGGGATTTTAAGACTTGGCTTTCTGCAGAGCAGTCCACACTGACTGAATCAATCATTTCTGTTTGAACCTTGACTTATACCCAGAGGCATTGTCATGTTAGCACTGAAGAGGGTCCTGTCCAAACTGTTGTTATAAAATTAGAAGCACACAATTCCCCAGAATATCATTATATGTTTAAACATTTGGATTTGTGCTCATGGTAATGACTACAGTAGTCAAACCTGTTCATTAGAACGGGGTGTCCCAAATATTTTTCGCAATATAGTGTATCTTCCTGTCCACATCTGACATCTTGTATCTGATGTCATTGCGACATGGACAATGGCTTTGTTGCATAATCTTCAACTATAATGAAACGTAACTCTAAAGGCTGGCAAGGTATTCTCTTCCATTTGTTACAGGATTCAAAACTTGTCCTTGAGTATCTGAAAGGCAGTGTCACTTTCACAGATTTACAGTACAACAGCTGCTTATGCCAGTGTCTCGGTATAACCCCACCACCCTGAAGGACTCCATCACTTTCCATTTGCTTTTCACCTTCACCTTCTCCCTCCCTCCCTCCCTCTCTTTTTCCTCTTTCCTCCTTTCTCTTGTCACACCATGCCACATGCAGAATGAATGTCTCAAGCTAAAAAAAAGCCATTTTCCTACCTCAATAACTGAGATATGCAACTTAAAATAGTCTGAGCCCACAATACGCACACTGGGTCTGCAAAACTACGCATTTTCTAAATCAACTAGTCAGTGGGTTCCCTGAACGACGGAGGACATTTTACAGGGAAACACTATTTTAGTCTTTCCATTTCAATCTTATTCAGTGTTACTTTGTTTCCTTGTGATTAATTGTGAAATGTACTACCAATTTCTGTGAAAATGGTTTCTACGCCACAGTTTTTCAGTGTAATTGGTCAAGGAAGCTCTGTAGAAACACAACATTTACTAAAATTAACGCAAACTGCTTTCTGCCTCTTTCCACCACTTTTCTTGATTCTTTCTCCTTCCTGTGCCGTGATACGTCTATCCATTCTCATAAAGTTCCACATCTGTCCTTGAGGATTCATATCCCTCTTTTTCTTCGCTTATTTTCTCCTCCACCAGATCACAATCCAATTCTCTCTATCCTCTGGACTCCATTCGTGCTCGAGTCTGACTCCCTCGGCCCAGACCTCCGCCTGTCTATCTCCCCCCTCTCTCATTTTCTCATCTAATCATCCCTCTCTTTTCCTCAGTATTTACATAGTAGGGTGAACAGGGTGGAGGCTCTTACAAAATGCTTCTCCCTGTAATATCCTTTTTTCCGGACTTTTTTTCTCCTCCCACCCGTGTCCTGCAGTCGGTAGCGCAGAGCAAACACAGCCTGTTATTATGGCACGCTAGGTGGGCAAATATCATCAGCCCACTGCCATGCCTATTTTTACACATCAATATTAACACAGGCCGCAGAGAGTAGCAAGGCACTCTGGGAAAATTAGACCCCCGGCAGAGGTCTAGCCATGGGGGGAGTTGCAATTGTGGATACATACTTAGAAAACGGATGCAGACATAAAGCTAATGGCCATGTGAAAACACCTCCAGCCTCAGAAACACCATTAAAGTGCATCACCGTGTCAATCATTGTCATATTGCTATAGTTAGTGAAACATTCGTACAGACATGCACCTTAAACCGAATGCATTTTCAGCATTTTTTAGTCCTTGTTAGGTATGTGTCTTAATGCAAAATCCTTATGTCTTGTTACTAAAATTGAAATTCAACCTTAGGCAGAGTGGAATAGGAGCAAATAAGCCCACTCATTGCTCATTTGACCAGAAACAAGACCCAGCTGGCTTAATTTGAGAGTCTATGTAAATTTTCTACCATCTTTTACCTTAAAGAGTGCTTCTTTCCTACATATTTGCAACCTGTAACACAGTAAATCACATTAAACACACCCAAGCTGAATCGAACAGGAGGAGACGGGCGAAACAATAAATAATGTGTAAAAAGTTCACGGCACACCTGGAACTCTGCTGAGTAAGCGATCTTGAGTCCTCTCAGCGGCATTAAACCCTGGACCATTACAAGCTTGTTTCCTTTCACATCGAGAACTCTTTCAGCCAGAACCCATTGGCTGGCTGCTTGAACTGGAAAAGAGCAATCTTATTACAAAGAAGCCAAATCTCAGCACTGAAAAGCTCTACTGTATGTCATGGGCTGTAGATCCATTCGGCCTGAAGCACTCAGTCAGGAGGATTAGTGTTGTTTTTCCCATCTTTGGACGTTGAAGAGCACTGCCTGCTTAAACAAGCTCAAAAGACTGTCTCCGTCATTTAAGTCCAGAAACACATTTCTATGAACTGAATGCAAGTAAACAGATTCTATTGATTTGTCTCCATTCAATTGTTAGATACATTCAACCCAGTCTTATAAAAATACGTACCTCTGGGTACTTTTTGGCGGCACTGTTTTTACGTACCTTACTGCATGTTTTGCCGCATTTTCAAAAAGAAACTGAGTGGCGTAAAAACACAGGTTCAATGCGATAACCCTGGCACGTATTTATTACGTTGATATAGGTACATATTGCTGTGTTTTTATTTCACTGCTTCAGGTACGTATTGCAGCATACGTAGTTAATGCTCTGTCGTGTTGGAAATATGCCTTACACCAAACCCAAACCTAAACCTACCCGATAGTGTTAACAAATGCAAAACGGATACAAAAACACATTTGTTAACGCCATTTGAATCTTCCTTGTGTGTAGATTTGAACTGTTTTGTCGAAACGTAGTTAGACGTGATTCGAACCGGAGCGCTTCACCTCCCAAGTACATCTCCAAAACAAAACTACTGTCTATGAAAACCTGTAGATATGAAGCTGGATATGTCATGCTAACATTCAAAAGCATATTAAAATTGTTTTTAAGTCATAATATAATATTCTTCAAGCAATTGTGTGAAAATTACACTTTATCAAACTCTGTTAATCATACTTCAATATGTTCAATGCTCAATGTGTGAAAAGGAATAAAAGGTGTCAGAGTTTTACTGCCTCTAGTGTTCATTTCTTTTGGAAACTGCAGTAATATGTACTTATTGGTACGTATTTCGTGTCTCGCGAAAAAGTGTCCCCAGGTACGTTTTTGTCATGAGACCAGCATACATGCTCCTTACTCTCAGTAAAGACAGTAATACTGTGAAATACTGTCACTGTTTTTTAGTTTAATAAATTTAAAAAAATAAAATAAAATTGTGTGATGGCAAAAGCTGAATTTTCATCATTATTATTTCAGTGTTTAGTGTCACATGAGCCTTCAAAAATCATTCTAATATGCTGATTTGCTTTTCAATGTTGAAAAGTGTTGTGCTGCTTAATATTTTTGTGGAAACAGGAATAACTTTTTTTCTGAATTCTTTGATGAATAGAATGTTAAAAAGAACAGGATTTATTTGAAACACAGTGTTTTGTAACATTATAAATGTCTTTGCTGTCACTTTTGATCAATTTAATGTGACCTTGCTGAATTAAAATATTAATTTATTTCCCAAAAATCTTATTTCAATCTTTTGAACAATAGTGTAGGCCTATAATCACTCAAAACGTGGTTGTCACAAAATTAAGAAAGACGTTATTAAATTATTAAGACGTTAAATAATTAATAATCAAGATGTTAAAATACAAAGAATTTATAATATACTGCATACAGTTGAAGTCAAAAGTTTACATACACCTTGCAGAATCTGCAAAATGTTAATTATTTTACCAAAATAAGAGGGATCATACCAAATTAATGTTCTTTTTTATTTGGCACTGACCTGAATAAGATATTTCACATAAAAGACATTTACATATAGTCCACAAGTGAAAATAATAGTTGAATTTATAAAAAATGAGCCTGTTAAAAAGTTTATACACACTTGATTCTTAATGTGGTTACCTGAATGATCCTGCTGTGTGTGCGTGTGTGTGCGCGCATTTTTTATTTATTTTTTTCTGTGAAATGTGAAGATCAGGGTAAATTTAACTTATTTTGTCTTCTAGGGAACATGTAAATGTCTTCTGTAGCTTCTAAAGGGCAGTACTAAATAATAATAATAATAATAATAATAAAAGGCAAAATAAGGAAAATGTACACCCATCGTGTTTTCTTCTGGAGCATCAGTGAGCATTTTAACCTTCTGTAATAGTTGCATATGAGTCCCTCAGTTGTCCTCAGTGTGAGGATCTCAAAATCATACAGTCATTGTTGAAAAGGGTTCAATTACACAAAAATGCTAAAAAAGCAAAGTATTTGTGGGACCTGAAGGATTTTTCTGAAGAGCAGCGGGCAGGTTAACTGTTGAGGACAAACAAGGGACTCATGAACAACTATCACTAAAAAAACAGCTGTGGATCATTCAAGTAACAACACAGTATTAAGAAACAAGTGTGTGTAAACTTTTGAACAGGTGTGTCATTTTTTATAAATTCAACTATTATTTTCTCTTGTGGACTATGTAAATGTCTTTTATGTGAAATATCATATTCAGATCAGCACTACATAAAATAATATGCATTTAGTATGATCCCTCTTATTTTAGTAAAATAAATAACATTTTGCAGATTCTGCAAGGTGTATGTAAACTTTTGACTTCAACTGTATGTTTGCGAAATGATCTTTTCTAAAGTTTTTTTTCTCTTGCAAATTAACAATCTATAGACACTGAGTGACTTTTCTGAGGTAAATATAATTTCAGATGTCCACAAGTTGTTTTATTTATGTCTTTCTGTGGTTAAAGGCATTTCAGTAAGTTGTACTGTAAGTACTGTATCTTTCATGTTTTCTTTTTCTTTCTTTTGTGCAATTATAACTAGTAGTAAATAGGAAGACATGAACAGTTCACTCGCACTCCATGCTGCTGCTTCAAACAGAAAAGCCAATCTGACAAGTTGCATTAACATTTTTGGATTTCATAATAATACAACAACTGAAAAGCGTGACAATATTGTCAACATGAAAGTGTGCGTCAAAGTCATCTAGCTGTTTAAATCAGTTGGGAATTTTAGCATTTTTGATCCAAATTCTACAGAAAGGGGCAGGGGTGCCGCTATAGTTTCTGAAGCCCCTGAACATCATATTTACTGGGCCCTTGAAATCATCCTAACCCTGTTACGGAGCCCCTGGAAAGGGGACAAAATGAATGAATAACACAGTAGAAAGCACACACACAATAATATCCACACAAACACACATACCCATGTCCCACTAACAGTTCAGTACCTTTGGGAAACGGAGAAAAGAACAGTAAATGAAGGACATTTTACAAAACTCACAGCCTTTCCAGGCATGAGCTGTGTTCGGCATCCTAAACCTAAAATGTCCCTGTCTTTACAACTACATGATTCACTCATCAATATGCCCCCAGAATCGCATGGAGGCCTGAGCCACTGTATAGGATACAATTCATCGATTTACTGTCACACAACTAAATGTGAGTGAAAAGAGTTGGTTTATGGATAGTGGTAGCACATAAGAATACAAATTACAACTATAAAAAGAAACAACATTTTAGCGCTATATAAATATAGAGCATATTTTCTTCCAGGAAAAAAGGTATAAAAAAAGGTCATAAAGGTAAAGAAAGGCCCTGAAAATCAAACCCAGAGTGGCAAATATTGGCTCTTAGTAAGTTAATTTCTGACAGCGGAGCGCACACATCTGCACAAAGTGCTTACGCTATACAGTATATAGACCATTATGCCAAAGCCAACATATTTCATTAAACCGGTAAATCTGTGCTTTATTTTTGTGCAGCATCAGGAGAGATTAAAGACGGCTACGTCTCTGCAGTGTGTTAAACAACGCTGGCTCTGCAGAACACAGCTCAAAATCAAACCCAATCAACTCAACTGCACTGCAGGGACGGCTAGCCTTTTCCACTTCCAGCAGTTCCGCAAACCGATGCAGAAACATCAGAACCCCCCGTAGACTCCCCTGATAACAGACTCGTGCTTGATCCAGAATGCACTAAATCAAAGCTAAATTAAAGCCAAATGTTCTCTGTTACCTCAGACTTGGCTCTAAAAAGAAATTAAAATAGAAAATGATCCACATGGCGTTCATGAGCTCCAGCATTGTGTTAAGTATGAGCTTGTGAAGAGTATACAGTCCTAGCAAACACACTGTAGACATGAATACACACAAAAATGGAACCAATGCGTAACTTGACACAGAAACTTTCTCGATTTTCTTTTCAGATGCACTAATTTGAATATGAATTCCTGACTGAATTTCTAAAAAAAAAAAAAAAAAAAAGCATACCATTTTATAGCCCTAATATTTTAATATTCTATATTACAGGCTCATCAAAGCAAAAGCAAAATGTTCCCAAGCACCCCTGATGTGTACACGTACCACATTACCAAGGTTTTGGTGTGTGAATCAGTCACAGTGTGATTTCATAGCAGCAGGAGGAGGAGTGTTCCACTCTATAATGTCATTAACTAATATTGCTCTGATGAGATCCCTAATTAGAGCTTTTATCAGCTGGATTATTCAGTCAGAGAAAGAGGAACACATGCTCACACACACATCCCTATTAACAAGCATTTAAGGTGAGATACCAAAATGGCGGACGTGTCAACGTATCTGGAGCGTTCAAATGTGGCATCTACCTATACATATCTATGGTTACTACAGCCTACAGTTTGCTAGAAACAGTATGCCTTCGTCAAGCAAATGCATATTACCTGTTGCATTCTTTGTTATCCATTCAACACTCAAAAAAATGATTCTACCACACTGTACAGTTAATTTAAAAAAATCTATTTCATTTAACACCATTGTGTTAGGTTTCCCATTTAAACAATTGCATTGTGTTAAACTGATTTGAAACAGTTTCGTTTTGGTTCAACTCAATATTTTCATTTTGAAAGAACGTATTTCAATTAAGTAGAGTTGAGAGTAGATAAATTATTTTAATTGTGTAACTAGGAAGTGGATTTCCCCTTCCCATCATGCTTTGCACACGGCTGGATAAGGAGAGTAAATGTTGAAATAAAATTTTATTTTATGCATTTTTTTAATAAAATTATAAAATTGGGAGACTTGTTAATGTTTAATGTTCTTTTATGTTTGTATTTAAAACAGTTTCTGGTATGGTAGTGTTTTTGGGGGTTACCATTGTGGTGAATGCATAGAGCATGTGCTTGGGTTGAGGACCTGATAACATAAGTTAAAGTTGTTTTAATAATAAAATAAACAACTACTTTGGGCATGCCATGGATGTAACAAAGCCATCTTATGGCTAATGCCTAATAAGTTGCTTAATGCCTAAAGTTAATTAAATCCAATGTATAATTTTTTGAGTGTAGAAGAATTTCTGCCTAGTTATTTGTTTTCCAGTTAAATGTTTTAGATTGAGTTCAACAAGCATAAAATAATTACTTCATAAACGTATCAATTTCATTGAAACTATATTTGATCAAATTGAGTTGGCCCAACTCAATTACATTTTATTGCATGAATTTGTTTTTTATGAGTTGGGGTAACACATATTTATTGGATGGAAATCCTGCCCTCAATTAAATTGAGTTCATCCAATGACTTATTTTTTTGAGTGAAGGTTGTAGCGGTATGTGACAGTTAAGAGAGATGTAGAAGTTTTCCCGCGAGTGGGTGTGTGGTTTCGCCGCACAGCGGACACGCCTCCAACATTTAAGAGCTTAAAACACTGCTTATTTTTATTTTGATAACTTATGTCATTTACTTGTCGTTTTTTATCATTTAAATTTGGCTGGGTGGTTAATAATTTACTCACCCCCTTGTCATCTAAGATGTTCATGTCTTTCTTCAGTTGTAAAGAAATGATGTCATTTTCTCCATATAGTGAACTTCGAGTTTGAACTTCCAGCTTTAAAAGGCTCTAAATTATCCCAGCCGAGGAATAAGGGTCTTATCTAGTGAAACAATCGGTCATTTCTTAAATAAATTAATAGTTATACAATTTTTAACCACAAATGTTCATCTCGTCTATCTCTGTGTGCTCTGGTTCAAGACAGTTAGGGTATGTCGAAAAATCCCCATCTCTTTTTTTTTCTCTAACTACAAAATCGCCCTACATCGCCATTTAACCTTTTTTTTGTAAAGGGCGTTTCATCTTCTTTGCACATTCACTTTTAAACACTTGGTCGGTATTTCTGCAGCGATGTAGGACGATTTTGAAGTTGGGGGAGAAAAAGAGATAGGAGTTTTTCGACATACCCTAACTGTATTGAACCGGAGCACACAGAGATAGACAAGATGAACATTTGTGGTTAATATTAATTTATTTAAGAAAATGACAGATCGTGTCGCTAGATAAGATCCTTATTCATCGGAATAAGGATCAAAAACAACCACATTTTGAAGGAAAATTGCACTAGTGCTAGGAAAGCTGAAAAATCCTAAACGTCTTATAATATTTAGTTTGACCTCCTGAGGTTGACCATCAACATTCTTGAGGTTAACTGCCTGTTTCCCCTGACCATCTGTTTAAAAAAAAAAAAGGGGTGGGGGAAACGATTTTGCACCATATTCATGAAAGTGCCGAGTTGTCATAACTCATGAAAATCTCTGTTTGTATCTCTAAAGAACTGGTTGGCTATACTGCATGTTTTTTCTCCTGTCTCTCATTACGGTTATGTGGCTCGGCTTTGTTTAAAAGATTTCATCTGTGTGCTGTCATCCTTCAAAGGGAAGCTGCTTAATTTTGGATGTATAAGTGTCCTGCCTCAATAAGAAGATGGGTTTGCCACATACACTCTTAAAAGTAGGTTCTTTATTGGCATCAATGTTTCTACAAAGAACCTTGAACATCCATGGAACCTTTCAAATGCAGAAAAGGTTCTTTACAGTTGAAAAAGGTTCAAAATGGTTCTTTTAGCAACTGTTTACTGAAAGGTTCTTTGGGGAACCAAAATTGTGTTCTATGGCATCACTTCAATAGCACACTTTTGGAACCATTATTTTTAAGAAAGAAATGAAGAGAACAAGATGAAAGAGGAAGATACTGGATAGGTAAAGAAAAAAGGAATGTAATATAGTGATAATAGCTTAAGTGACAAAACAAACATTAATTTATTGGCCGTGACCTTTTAGATAAATATGTGTGTGTGTGGATAACTCTCTCTCTCTCTGCAGAACGCTTGACTTTCGTAGATCTGTCTGAAAAACAATGAATGGATTTTGCACCTCCTTCCTTCCACCCCTCTGTTTATCTCCTTCATTTATTTCCTCTGTTCTTCCCCTTTCATCTCCTCCTCCTCCTTTTTGCAGTCCTTTTCCACACTCTCTCCTTCCCGGACCATCTAAAGACACGTCGCCGCAAGCGATTGCAAGTTGCCATGACGCTTTCTGTCTGGAGATTCCTTTGGCGCTGAGCTTGTGTGGGATTCATCTGTCAATCAGTGACTTAACACACAAGAACGCAAACACACACACACTCAAAAGACAGTCGAGCAGGGATATATTAAACAGATCGTCTTCAAAAACGTAGCAAGCAAACACAGAAAGACGGCTTTTGGATTTCTGTCTAGTGTGAAGGGATGTGAACATGCACAGACAACTTAATGAATAACTGCAGACAGATATGTGATAAATTGATCCTCTAAAAATGACCCATGTGACAATACTGCAGATTTTAAGACGGTCCTGCAGCTCACGTGGGATATTACACACACACAGACACACTTTCCATAGACTTCTATTGTTTTTATACTGACCAAATATTTTCTGTCCCATAACTTAACCCTAACCCTAAATCTACCCCTTAAAGAAAACCTGTTTGCATTGTTACACTTCATTTACTATTTCCAATTTTTCTTTTCCCTTGTGGGGACTGCAGGCCAGGTCTCCATCCAATGTTGCGAGTTTAACTTGTGCACAAAAGTCACTTTTTTGATTCGCGTGGAGGAATTTATTTGCAAAATGTGTTTCCATTATTCACATTAATCCTTTTCACTCAGGTCAACCTTAAGTGAGCGTAAAAACTTTGTGAATTAGGGATTTTATTTTGAATTTTGGTGTTTCCATTACTTGTTCCTGATGCAATACTTCAAAATGCGTATAAAAACATGATGGTGGAGGCATTTTATCATTTGGTGACCAAGCATTCATTTGGTGGAAACATTTGGTCTCCACAATGTAGCATAAAAAAGAACACACATCAATGTTGAAGGAACCTACTAAAAGTATTGATGTAATGTAATTTCATTCATGTATTCATCAATATCTCTTCAGTTTATAAAATGTAACTTTTCAAAAATAGAGCTACTTTTTCCAGCTCAATAAATTGAAACGCCTATTATATTTCATTTCTGTATACTGTTTTAGTAGAGTAAGCATGAATTTTCAATGAGAGAAAATGAGAGGACACAACTTGAATTTTTCTATAAGAAATTGATCCTTAAAAAAATGACAATACCAGACTGATGTAGACTATTAGAGGGCAGAAATTCATGACATTAACCAAAAGAAAGAAAAAAAAAAGAAAAGAAAAATAAATTGATTTACAGTCAATTTTGAATTCACATTGAATTTAATAAAGTGTATATAGAAATAAAGTCCAATTCTGCATAAGACTACTAGCATTTTCACAAAAAAAGGTATTAAGTCAGTTATTTCTATCTTCTGCTGTAGTGTGTCAGTAGAAACTATCAGTTTACATTTCCAAACATTTATTTTCCTATTAAAGGGATAGTTCAGCCCAAAAAATTAGAATTCTTTCAGTAATTACTTACCCTCATGTCGTTCCAAACCTGTAAGAAAAAAGTTATTTTTGATTAAATCTGAGAGCTTTCTGACCCTGCATAGACAGCAATGCAACTACCACATTCAAGGCCCAGAAAGGTAGTAAGGACATTGTTAAAATAGTGACACATCAGGTTCATTCGTAACATTATGAAGCTACGAGAATACTATTTGTGCCCAAAGAAAACCAAAATAACAACTTTATTCAACCATTTCTTCTCTTCTGTGTCAGTCTTCGATGCATGTTCACAAGAGTACCACCACTATTTTAACAATGTCCTTACTACCTTTCTGAGCCTTGAATGTGTCAGTTGTGTTGCTGTTTATACAGGATCAGAAAGCTCTTGGACTTCATCAAAAATATCTTAATTTGCGTTATGATAAACAGGTCTTTCGGGTTTGGAACGACATGAGGGCAAGTAATTAATGATAGAATTTTCATTTTTGGGTGGACTAACCCTGTAATTGTAACAAAGCCATAAGATTTTTGTATGCGCAAGAAGTCTGACAACAGTCAATGCTCCACACAGAGATCTGATCTCAGCATCATTCATTCAGTATCAGATTACAAGAAGAAACTTAAATAACTGAGAAAGACTAAATCCAAAAGAAATTTGGCAATGTCTCCGAGATGCCTGAAGAAACCTACCTCTGAAGCTAACTGAAAAACTATGTGCAAGTGTACCAAAGACAAAAGCTGTTTTAAACACAAAGGTTGCTCACACCAAATGTTGATTTGATTTAGTTAATAAAGGGTTAATTGAGAAATAAAATCTCTCTAAGACAATATTTTTGAAAGCATCCTTACTATACAGCATTTTTTACACAAGTGCCTAAAACTTTTTCAGGTGGAGTTTATTCAAGTGTCTTGGAGTTCTTTATGCACATTAATTCTCTGCCAGCAGGAGGCGCTTCTGGGATGGCAGAAATATAGCAGTTTTCCTGGTACCGGCTGTACACAAAGCAGTGCAGCACCTGATTTTGAAACATGCAGTGCTCATATATATTTAAAGGAGAAATTTACCTTCATTTCATTGAAGATGTTCATGTCTTTCTTTCTTCGGTCGTAAGGAAATTGTTTTTTTTAGATTTTTTTTCTCTGTATAGTGGACTTCTATGGTGTCCACGAGTTCCAAAATGCAGTTTAAATGCGGCTTCAAACCCAAATGTGGTTGTAAACGATCCCAGCCAAGGAAGAAGGGTCTTATCTAGTGAAAAGATTGGTTATTTTGTTTTTTAATACAATTTATAAACTTTTTAACCTCAAATGCTTGTCTTGTCTTGCTCTGCCTGAACTCTGTTTTTTTTTCCAGTTCAAGACAGTTAGGGTATGTCGGCAAAACTCCCATCTTATTTCTCCCTCAACTTCAAAAATCATTTCTAAATCATCTTACATCGCTGCAGAAGTACTGACCCAGTGTTTGCAAAGTGAACATGCAAAGAAGATTAAACACCCTTTACAAAAAAAGGTAAAACAGTGATGTAATACGATTTTGAAGTTGAGGAAGAAAATAAGAATTTCAATATACCCTAACTTGTCTTGAACCGCAAAAAAACAGAGTTCAATCAGAGCAAGACAAGACAAGTGTTTTGAGGTTAAAAAGTAAAAAAAAAAAGATTATTTTGCTAGATAAGACCCTTCTTCCTTGGCTGGGATTGTTCAGAGCCCTTCAAAGCTGCATTTAAACTGCATTTTGGAAGTTCAAACTCGGGGCACCATAGAAGTCCACTATATGAAAAAAAAAAATCCTGAAATGTTTTCCTTAAAAAAAAAAAAAACAATTTCTTTACGACTGAAGACAGAAAGACACAAACATCTTGGATGACAAGGGGGTGAGGACATTATTTGTACATTTTTGTTCTGGAAGTGAACTTCTTTAATGAAACCATAGCATTTTAAAGTTGTCATCACAATTCTTATCTTTCCATCAGCCAATTTAGGACCTTTTGAAATCATAATTAAGACTTTCTTGTACCATTTAAGACTTATGGCTACACATTTAATACAACTAAACTTAAGACTATTAAAGGTCCCATATTGTCAAAATCGAAATTTCCTGGCTTTTTTCATGATAACTAGGGGCTGTGTAACTACCATATGAGTTTCAAAACAGTCAATCCACAGTAAACTGCACACAGCCTGCTTAAAGTAGCTGTTAATTTTCACGAGCCGCTGTGACTTCCGTACAGATGTGACGTCCGATCTACTCAGTCACCGCCTTCAGTCACCACCCCAGCACCACCCACCGTCCCACCCTCCTTTTGTCAAACCCAGACAATATCATGTCCATAACATTGCTAAGCAACAACAACATGGAAACTAATCTAGAAAACCCTGTTCAGTCTATATATGTCGAAACTACATCATTGCACAGGCTTCAGAACAACGTGAATATAAGAGACCAGTGGCACGTCAACTTCAGCCTCTTTCACACAGCGATTCCGGTAAATACACGGATAATGTGTCCCATGATTTGTTCCGGAGTTGTTTAATTTGGTTCATTCACAGTTGTTTTCCGGAATCTGTGCGTGCTTTAGCCACAACCCATAAAGACATGTGACGTTTGGATGTGAGATGTAATGCGACGCGTACGTTTCACTAAACTGAAACTAACCTGAACAAACTGTGCTTCAGCGCTGATAGTGAGGAGCTGGCTCTGCCCGATCGCCGCTTCATTCCACTTTGCACATATTTTTTTGTCGTGAGGAGTCACAGGGTAACGTGCATCATCACTACAACACTGCCTTTATAGTTCTGGCTTTTGTTCACACAGCGCTCGTTCCCGTAATTTTCCAGAATCAGCGTGCATTGTGAAAGGGGCTTTACTAAAGCAACAGTTATGTAGCTTACTGCATTCGGTGTTTGAAAAAGAAAAAACATTAATGATCATTCTGAAATATCCTGTTGAGTATCAGCAGGCTAGGCTCTCTCTATGGCTCTGGGTTCGGCTACAATGATACATGACCGTAGTTACCTGTGGTTGGCCTGGCTGTGCGTCACTCAGAAAACAACAGGCCAATCAGAAGAGAGGCTCATGAATATTAATTATATGGGCCAAAATCAACCTGTTTTTGACAGAGCTCCTAAAAAAGGAGCTGTAAAAATATATTGAGATGGATTTTGGCACTTATACCACAAATATATATTCTTAAGGACATCAACAACTAAAATAAACCTCCAGAAATGTGTACAATATGGGACCTTTAAGACTTTAAAGGGATAGTTCACCCAAAAATGAAAATTTGATGTTTATCTGCTTACCCCCAGGGCATCCAAGATGTAGGTGACTTTGTTTCCTCAGCAGAACACAAACAGAGATTTTTAACGAAAACCGGTGCAGTCTGCCAGCCAAATAATATGAGTAGATGGGCACCAAACCTTTAAAAGTAAACAAAAGCATGCACAGACAAATCCAAATTACACCCTGCGGCTCGTGATGATACATTGATGTCCTAAGACACGAAACGATTGTTTTTTGTGAGAAATGGAACAGTATTTATATCATTTTTTACCTTTGATACACAGCCATGTCCATCTGTCCTGAGCACGAGTTTAGCTTCCGGCTTGTTACATGTGAACGCGCTCTGGGGTAGAATACGCAAACACCAGAAGTGATCTGTCGCATGTAAACAACACTCATTGTTTACACAGTGCCAGAGATTGTGGGTATAGCGGCTATTCAAAATGATAATTACTTGCGCTTATCCTGATTGTTCAAACCGATTTAAAGCTAAAAGATTACGTTTGCTTTCGTAAACTCATCCAGGACTTTTCACTGATTTCCCCTTACGGTGTTTGCGTATTCTACGCCAGAGCGCGTTCACATGTCACGAGCCGGATGATAAGCTCGTGCTCATGACAGATGGACGTGGCTGTGTATCAAAGGTAAAAAATGATATAAATACTGTTCAGTTTCTCGCGAAAACCGATCGTTTCATGTCTTAGGACATCAATGTATTATCACGAGCCGCAGGGTGTAATTTGGATTTGTCTGTGCATGTTTTTGTTTACTTTTAAAGGTCTGGTGCCCATCTACATCCATTATTTGGCTGGCAGACTGCACCGGTTTTCGTTAAATCTTCGTTTGCGTTTTTCTGAGGAAACAAAGTCACCTACATCTTGGATGCCCTGGGGGTAAGCAGATAAACATCAAATTTTCATTTTTGGGTGAACTATCCCTTTAAGGAAACCCTGAATATATGAACATAAGAGACTTAAAAGAAAAAGAAAAAAGAAATCATACCTGCCCAAAATGCTCCATCCATTCAAATGCTGTGATATTACATCATTTGATATTTATCACAAATTATTTCAAATATATTGCCCAAATACAACTTCAATGTGCTCAGCTACTTCTGTCAGTGGCTAACTACATTTGCAAGTGTAGCTTGACGGTAGTTAAAAAGTAGCTTCCTTAAAGACACACACACACACCCAATACAGAGTGAGGTGACTGTGCGACACACAAACACCTTGTAGAGTTTGTTAGGAGCATGTATTAAAATACAGTCAGACCTTGTACAGTTTGTTAGAGCGGAATGTGAGACAGGCGAACACACACACACACACACACACACACACACACACAGGCAGGCGAGTGAAATCCCTGACTGCCTCCAGCCTTCACTTTGCATTTTGAGTGAAACTAAAGATTAAAGCCCTTCTCAATACAAAACCCCAACAGCAGCACAGCCAATTACACCTCCTAGACCTACCAGAGAGAGGGGGGGGGGGGGGGGGGGGCACAAGGAAAAGCAAAGAACTGGACTGAGAGATGTACAGAAAGAAAAGAAGTGGACAGACATGCAGAAAACAGAAGAAAGAGGGGAAAAGAAGGCCAAGTTACAAATGGTAAGGTTGAGGCCAAGACACATTTTCACCAAGGAAACAGTCAAAAAAGAGAGATGAACCAAATCTTAAAATGATACATTTAAGAGATTGAAATTTAGCTTTTTTTTGGTCATACTGTGGCTACTGCAAAGTTCAAAACACTCTGAAGAAGGTAAAAGCCAGCAAGGAATTGCTCCTTTTTATGCTGTCGGTGGTTACAAAGTCAGTTTTTAGAGCAATCAACAAGTCTGATGCTCCACATGCCTCCAACGTGTTAAAATGGAAGGAGATGACGAGTGAGAGATTAAACAAGTGCACTTTTACCGTCCTTCACACTGTGGTTGAGATACAGGCTCATTATGTGGAGGGAAAGTAAGTGTGATGGATAAAACCAGCATTAGTCAAGGGTTTAACTTGGGAAAAGAGTGTAAGTGTGCCTCCGTAATGGTCGCGAGGTGTAGATTAGACCTAGTATCGTAATGGTTGAACTTTCTGAATTCTTGGTTGTGTCTCAAAATCAAGTGCGCTGCCTACTTTAAAGGAGTAGTTCACTTTCAGAACAAAAATTTACAGGTAATGTACTCACCCCCTTGTCATCCAAGTTCATGTCTTTCGTTCTTCAGTTGTAAAGAAATGGTGTTGTTTGAGGAAAACATTTTAGGATTTCTCTCCATATAATGGACTTCTATGGTCCCCCCCCCCCGAGTTTGAACTTCCAAAATGCAGTTTAAATGCAGCTTCAAAGGTCTCTAAACGATCACAGCCGAGGAAGAAGGGTCTGATCTAATGAAACGGTTATTTTCTAAAAACATTTACAACTTATATACTTTTTAATCTCAAACGCTCGTCTTGCCGAGCTAGACAAGACAAGCATTTGCGGTTAAAAAGTATATAAATTGTATTTTTTTTTTTTTTTTTTTTTTTTAGAAAATAACCGTTTTGCTAGATAAGACACTTCTTTCCTCGGCTGTGATCGTTTAGAGACCTTTGAAGCTGCATTTTTGAAGTTCAAACTCTGGGGCACCATAGAAGTCCATTATCTGGAGAGAAATCCTAAAATGTTTTACTCAAAAAAACATTATTTCTTTACGACTGAAGAAAGAAAGACATGAACATCTTGGATGACAAGGGGGTGAGTACATTATCTGCAAATTTTTGTTCTGAAAGTGAACTACTCCTTTAACATTCAGTTTAAAATATTCGAATAGTCGAAGTGAAACCTCGCAGTCCATTTGTTGTGGGATTGTGGGACACTGGAGGTCTGGAGGGGGGGATTTTAATCACTAAGCTCCTGCATCATTACTAACGAGTCTCACACATACGCACAACTGCAATCAAAGCGGCGAGACAGGCTGCACCACGTCCAGCGAGGTTTTATCACAATCATACTAACGAGCCCCTCTGTACACGTACTACGATGATAACTAAACCAAACACTTGCGCTTTATCACTCTCTCTGCACCCTTCTCATCACCATGTCTGCTACCCTCTGGCTCTATCTACGTCACTCCTTTCACAGTCTTCTCGCCTAATCGTCTTATTCACATTAGTATTAGCAGAGGCCACAGTGTTTACACCTTAAGAGGTCATGACGTGAGAAATCAAATTTACCTTGATCTTTTGGCACATAAGGGGTTTTTATAATAATATATATAACATCTTGCAAATTTCGTAGATTAAAATGTCCTCTTCATTATAAACAAAGCATTTATTTAAAACTCCAAAAATGGTTAATTTAGATATTGTGGGATTTGTGAGGGGAGGAGGGAAAAAATGTTAAAGAAATGAATACCTAAACCATATAATACTTCTTAATCAAATGTAATTCTGGCTATTATTTACCCCTTTTGTTGTTGCTTTTGTGGTTGATTTGTTCGGTCTCGTATTATGTTAACTTGTATATGTATATTTGTATATTGAGTATGCATATCAGAAATATAAATAAATAAGGTTAAGTACAACAATCCAAAGCGAATGACAATCGAATTAAAAACAATTGCAATTGCATTTGACCATCTTCTATGGAAGCCTGTTTCCACCACTGAATAAAAAAAATAAAATTCCGACATAATTGCGACTTTTTTTCCTCACAATTCTCTTTTTTTCTCAGATTTGTGAGATATAAACTCACAATGTAGCGAAATTAAGTCAGAATTGCAAGATATATACTTGCAATTGTGAGTTTATATCATGAAATTCTGACTTTATAACTCGCAATTCTGAGTTTCATACAATTAAGAGTTTACACCAATTCTGAGAAAAAAACGTTTATCACAATTCTGACTTCAGAACTTGCAATTGTGAGTTTACATCTCACAATTCAGACTTTATAACTTGTGACTGCAAGTTCATATCTCACAATTCTGAGAAAAAAAAATGTCAGAATTGCAAGTTTGTATCGCAATTTTGAGAAAAAAGTCAGAATTGTGAGTTTATCTCTCTCAATTCCGATTTCGTAACTCGCAATTGCGAGTTTATATCACAAATCTGAAAAAAGTCAGAATTGCTAGTTTGTCTTGCAACTGCGAGATTATATCACACAATTCAGACTTTATAACTTGCGACTGCAAGGTCATATCTCACACTTTGCGACAAAAGCAAACAAACCCCATTATAATCATTGACAGTTTCTATATTGGTTACAGTATACAAAATGTTTCTTCACTCCATGTGCTTGAGTCTGCTGACAACAGGACAAATGTAAATGTAAAAGAATGTTCATTTTTATGCATCCAGTTTAAACAGCTCGTTTGCATCTCTGTACAGACTTCGGAAGGATTCTAGTGTCAGGAACAAGGAACAAATCTTGTCTGAGGATTATGTTTGTTCGGAGCATTTGCCTGCAGATTGTATTGTAAATGAGGCAAAGTGAAATGGAGAGTTTGCAAAAGAGACTTTTGTTTGGAGAAAGCAGCCAAATGTACTGAAACTGACAGCAGCTGCATCATGAACCACAAGAAACCAGTTTCACAATGTTTTCGCTGTAAATTACATTTTCATATGGTTTTAACAACACATACTTATAAGCAATAACAGGGGTTTTCCTATGCAATGACATTAGCCAATCATAACAGCAGTTGCTTACTGACAAGCCTTAAAAGACCCGTCCCTTAAATGATCATTTCAGACAGAGGGCCAGAATAACTATCACTTTTTTTGTGATTTCAGTACATTAACTTAGAGTAAATAAAAATTACTTTCAGATAAAGGATCTGCACTCACTGTATCATCTTAACCATGTTTTTATTTTGCAACGGAGCAATCGAAAATAAATAAATACATAAAAATGAGAAATGTTTCCTTGGCAACTAGCTGAAATAAAGTTCAAGTTGTTTTGGTTTGTTTGTTTGTTTTTTCAGTTTCTCTCATTTCAATTACCACTTTTTTTTGTGGCTTTAGTGAACTAAAACAACCCTGACCTTGACAACAACCTACATTAAATCATGCAAAACAAACACAAAAATATGAACCTTCAGTTGTAAAACTCACATGCACATTTGCGACAGACATGACAAAAGAATAAAAAAAAAATAAATAAATGGAGAGTGGCGATAACAATACTTCCCCTCCCTCATTTCAAATCCCATCTATCCATCTTTCCTCGGCAGCATTATGCGTTTTGCTTCATTAGACTTGAATCTCATCTCCTGACTGCGTTCAGTGCCAGCCAGTGTAGCATCCACTAGGGAGATGCACATCGGGTTCAATGGCAGAGTTAATACACACTTAATACGCACGTCTGCACCAGCCTTATCCCACACACACAAACACACACATTATTTCACACAGCCATTAAACCCCAAAACACAAACTAGAGCAAGTGAGGAACAGAAATCAGGCTGGAGCATTCATGCGGGGTGAACGGTATATTTGTTTATATGTGTGTGGGATGAAGTAAGGAGGTAAATGTTGAAGAGATCAAATGAAATGTTTGGGCAATAAAAGGTATGAAAATAAATAGCAATGTGTAAAATATGTGTGAGAGGGAGTGCGCACGAAACAGACATGAGGCCCCTGAGAGCGTAAAAGCGTCTGCTTTCATTACTTTTCAGAGGCTTTTAGTTTAATTGTATTCTTATGGTACGTCTCTTGTGAACGGAGGGGTTTGCTGAAGGATAAAAGTCTGTTTGCTCTCTATCTCCCACCGAGAATTATGTGGGAAGAAAATCTGAAACAGTTTTTTTTTATAACCGAAACTCAGATAAACTACTCAAACAAATACATAAATTACCTCTCAAATATCAACACTTTAAATATTCATTTAAATATTAAACAGTGCGCTAAACGCTAGTTGGAGCGCAAATGGCCGCCCACTGTTTCACTGTGGCCTTGATTCCGGAAGTTTTTCCCATTAATTTTCTCCAGATGCATTAAAAAAAAGTCTCAATATATATATATATATATATATATATATATATATATATATATATATATATATATAAAAATGAGCTAACTAAATTCAAAATGAGTCACAACACAACCTTAGATTTGAAGCGAAAACAGTACTTGGACACTGGAAATACTGACTGTGTGTTTTATGAGGGAATTAACTATTTATAAAGCACTGCAAAAATATCACTAAATCAACTCAATCAACACAAAATATATTTTACATTTGTGCATTTAGCAGACTTTGCATTTTATCGGCCTAAAAAACGTAATGTGTTAAATCCAGCCAGTGCAAGACATTTGTGGTTAAAAAGTATTCACCTTTTTTTTTAAAGAAAACAATAGATTTTTTGACTAGATAAGACCCTTATTCCTCAGCTGGGATCGTGTAGAGCCCTTTGAAGCTGTATTAAAACTATAATTTGGATCTTCAACCTTCTGATCCCCACTGAAATCCACCATATGGAGAAAATCCCTGGAATGTTTTCCTCAAAAACCTTAATTTCTTTTCGACTGAAGAAAGACATGAACATCTTGGATGACCATGGGGGTGAGTAAATCATCAAGAAATGTATATTCTGGAAGTGAACTAATCTTTAATGGTGAAAAACATGTTGTGATGTTTAAAGGCTTCTGTCTGTAATAAAAACCAATTGGACAGACACTACAACGCTCCTAAGAGGGTGCTAACACAAAATGCTAACACAAATACAGCTATCTTTTGGTTATTTTGGAGGCTTCAGAAGATTCTCATAACTTCAGCTCTGTGTATGAGATGAAAAGATATTCACGGATCCATTATCCACATTCTATCACATCTCAGCGAACACAAAAGCTGTGGAGAGGTCAAAATGTTCTCTCACATCTAGACTTTGACAATATTCTTTCATGGCTGATAGACAGCGGTGCTGGCCTGAAGCCACGAGACTAGCGGCGTCAACAGATAATGATCTACGGTCGCATTTATTCTGCGCCATTGACTGCCCCGCTGTAGTCTATACGTCTACTTAACTAACATGCACACCCGAAGAGATAAACAACCGCTGCTCTCTCCACATCCCTCTCCATACATCTCTGTCCCTTCCCCTTTCCCGATCTGTCTCATCCGCCAGCTTCTCTCTCGCGCGTTGCGTCACTTTCTATCAGTTTATCTCTTTCCCTTTCCGTTAAATATCCATCCATCTCTTGTTCTATCACAAGGCCACAGTATCCTCCATTCATCATAGAAACAGCGCTGTCTGAGGGCATCTATCTGCAGTGCGTGTTGAGACAAGTGACAAATCAAATGTTCATATATTGAGCCAAAGCAGAGACATAATAAGGGGGAGGAGACGGACGTGAGAAAGTGTGAAACTCCATATGGCGGCTGTAGGAACACAAGCCCCGCCTATCTGCTAAAAGAGACAATTGCCTTTTTGATAAACTCATCACAACTTAGTGAGGCCTTCACTAACAACAATAAGATGAAATGGGAAAGACAGCAAACAGAAAAATAAGTAAAAACTTGACATTTAAGCATCTTAAAATAAATAAAATCATTATATACATTTATACAACAGCTCTTTCTGGGTTTCAAATCCAATTGCCTGAGAAACTTTTCCAGAGGTGTGATATTCCATTTTTTTTTTCTAGAGGTGTGATATTCTAGTGATTACAGCGCTCAAACCGTTTCACTGTTTGTATCACTCCACTTGTGGCATTTCTCACAGTGAGTGTAATGGTGGACACCCAAATCCACTATAACTGAAAAAATACTGTTTTGTCTCACTGAATGTAGTTTTAAGAGTTTTTAGGCAAGAATGTAGTTGTTTTGACTTCAAATATTTGGTTTGTTAATAAAGATAATATCTATTTGAAACTTTGCCTCAACGTTTTCGGAGATGTGAGCTCCAAGGCATCAGCGGCCGTTCAGCACTCATGAACCCACCGAGAGCAGCCACACCTTGGCCAGATCTTTTGGAATTTGACACTGGTTCTGATGTCTCTATAGTGGTTAAACATGAGATGTAATTTGTTTTGAGTAAATCTAATGCGTAGTCTTTGTTCTCATTAATCTATTATTTGTTCCAGGGCAAATAGTTTTGGCTAAGGGGAAAATCTCATCATGTTAACTTTAAAGGTCCACTGAAGTGCTTTAAAAACGCGCAGTATTATGTTATCTGTTGACATAACTTCAACTGAAACAGGAAGACAAGGCAGGACATATCAAGTAGTCTTGCCCCCTTTTTAAATATCTTTGGTTTATATCACAGCTTGGACCAGAGACACTGAGCCATTCACTGTACAGAAAACACTAATTCTGTGAACAAGTGACCGAGTTCAGTTGCAGCTTTAACTTCTATTTATACTTTAGGGGGCGGGACACTTCGGATTCTAGAGAGCATTTGATTGGACAAAGTTTGATGAGAAGCTTAAGTGCAGGGAGATGTCATTAAAATCATTCATCCATACTGGCGAAAATTAAAAACTAAGTTTTTCTTGTAAAATCCTGTAAATGCGAATTTTGTCATTGTTTGGAAAAACACTAGCTTATAGATGACCTTAAGGCTAACATATTCATACTAAAAGTCAAAAAGCTTTAATTTTGATTTCATGGGGACTATACTATTGCTGTATATCAATAAAGCACAGCACTGCCTTTGTACTTTTGACTAAATTGCCTAGCAACTTTTATGATGGCTGTTGTTGTCGTTGTTTATTAAATATTATTATTCAATAAATAATATTTTATATAACTAATAGTGGTATTCATTTATAGTACTTAGTATTGGGAAAATGTGTGTTTGTTTTGATGGTGATGTGTTACATTATTCCACCATTCAATTTTACTGCTAAATGCATCAGCAGTAAAGACTTTTATATTGAAAGAGCTTGAAATTGTTGTAAACAAGTTATTTTTACTTTTAACAATACTTTGTAAGTCGCAGCCAACAAATGCACTGAGCAGCTGTCATGGGAAATCACCCAAACAGATGAAAGAATAGTTTCCTCAGCAGACATTCAAACTAATGTTTTATTGTGAATATGAGATTGAGCTGAAGAGTGAATGCTGTATGCACATAATCACACTCACTCAGTCCATCTCTCTCTCATTCCCAGATGAGTTTGCACAAGGAAACAAACTTTTAGTTTTTAATCGGCTGCCAGAATCAGGATAAGCACAAGTAATTACCATTTTAAGAGGACAATATGCACTATGTTAAAAATGAGTGACGTTTACACACGACAGATCGCTTCTGCGAGTGCATCTACTATTGCAGATCACGTTGACGCGTCATGCGCCGGCTGTTGTGAACGCGCTCAGGACAGTAGAAATTTGCAGTGGATCAGAGGTAAATGATATAAATACTGTTCAGTGTCTTGTACAGTCCGATCGTTTTGTGTCTCAAGACTTCACGAGCCGCATGGTTTTATTGGGTTTGGTATGTTTGTTTTACTCTTAAAGATCTGGTAACCATTGACTGCCATTATATGACTGACAGACTGCAACGGTTTGAGTTAAAAATCTTTGTTTGTGTTCAACTGAAGAAACAAAGTCACCTACATCTTGGATGCCCTGGGGGTAAGCAGATAAACATCAAATTTTCAATTTTGGGTGAACTATCCCTTTAAGTAAAAGTAACGTTTTCAATTAACATTTTAATTATTATAACAAATTTAGGAAATTTCTTTCTCTTTTTTGACCTTGATTCTGAGCGGTTATGGCAAATAGAGCATAACAGGCAAAAAAGTTTGGAATAATAAATTTTTTTGGTTTCTTTGTTTTTTCTAGTTTTTGAAAGCAGTCTTTTACCAAGGTTGCACTTATCTGTGAAATACGATTAGAATTTAAAAGACCTATTTTCTATGTGAATATATTTTCAAATGTAACTTATTCCTGTGAAAGCCAAGCTGAATGTTTTAGCAGCCATTATTCCAGCCTCCAGTATTACACAATCTTACAGAAATCGTTCTAACAATAAGTGGCACGACTTGCCTTAAAATGGACTTTGGCCAAAGATGTAGTATTTACGTGACAGGAAATGCAGTAAGACAATATGTGTACCTGTTTATAGCCCTTTTAGCAGTATCAGACGTAATTGTGCTCCTCTGCTTTCACACCACAATAACCCGCTCGTCCTCCCTCTCGGCACCTTTTTAGTCTCGACAGCCGGCGCACAACGCCATCCATCCATCTCCCCCTCTCACTCCGGCTTTCTCTGGGAGAGCGACAGAGACGCAGAGCTGTTCATCCTGTTTGTAGAGTTGACCCGCTGCAACCCTCTATTCAATAAAAGAGACAGAGTGATGGAGAGAGAGACGGAGCACTGGTGATTGGCCATTTGTGCTCTCGTATCTATCGATCAACAGATGTCGTATTGATCTCACAGTATAGGCCACATAAATTGCACATTTGATTGCAAACTGGACGCATACAGACAGAGGTAAAAAAGTACAGACTTGCAAGCAAAAAAGGAATTGTGACATGAAGTAACTGTGCTGGATGTCTCAGCAAAGTGGTTCATAACTGAATGGGTTCAGAAACCTTGAGCAAGGTTCTCATAATGCCAGAACTGAACCATCAATACACCAACAAATGCTTCATTCCAAACACTCAAGGACGACCCACACACAAACACAGCTTACCTGCACGCATGGCGGCACCCATCTTTACAAGCACACTCTTCATGCCACACAAACATGAAGCCATACAAAAACAAACAAACGCAAAATGCACACATTCCACCCACAGGGGATTATACGGGCCACGCATATCTAATATTCTTAAGAGCTTTTTCCCTGAGTCTTGTTAAACAGAGCAGAGAGTATTAGAATTTCAAGAGGCTTTGAGAAGAAAAAAAACTCAATTAGAAGAATCTCAGGATGTACTTGCGAGAAAGAAAAAACACACACTCAAAACACCAGCCAGTACCACCTTCTTTTCACATCTAATCCACTGGTTAGCTCATCAGACCTGTTATATGAAACAGCCTGCAGGTACGTTTTAAAAAACACTTCAGCCAAGCTTATTGCGATGAGTTTCCAACTGGTAAATCATAGAGGAGCCAGTGACCCGCGTCCCATTAGCAGGAAGAAAAATGGGACTCTTAAGTACGAGATTTGCTCATGTTTTTGCTTAATATACAGTGGGGTCCAAAAGTCCACACTGAAAATCTGTGACTAAAAATCTTATTTAAAGTTTTATGATGTTGAAACATTTAAAACAAAGAATATTATGAAGTACAACAAAGATGGAAGACTTATAATTCGGCATTGTACCTAGGTCAGTAATCAAATTGTTATGCACGCCATTTTTCAACTGTAATATAAAAATGCATTTTCATCAGTGATGTTTTTGTCTCCACTTTACATATTGTATATTACAAAATGGGTACAGTTTTGGCATCTGATATGTCAGGAATTATATCAGCAGGAAGATAACAGCAGTGTTGGAAAGGTAACTTTGGAAATGTAAGAGGTTACAGCTTACAAGTTACCCTACTTAAAATGTAATAGTGTAACCATTTCAATTACTTTATTAAAGTAATGTAACTGATTACATTTGATTACTTTTTAATTACTTTTCTAAATTCATCGATTTCATCTGTTGAATTAAGATTATAATAACTTAACTTTAAAGCATAGCCACCACACAATCCTAGCACTATATAGTTTTATAGCTAACATTATGATGTTGCTTTCGAAATCAAATCTTTGTTAGCTATGACAGGAAGCACTAACATCTAACACTGCCTTGAAAAAAAAAGTCAATCTTAAAGGGATAGTTCGCCCATTTAAGACATGAAGTTGTATGCAATCCTTACCAGCACTATAGTGTATACACACTGACCCACTCTGTGGTCCCCACCCTGGTCAGAGTTCTGGCCGCTGGAAGTTTTTCAAGAAAGTAGTCACGGTTAGTTTCTGGGGCCTCAAAACTGTGCGTTTTTACATGAAAAAAATATATGCGTTTCAAAGCTTGATTAATTTACATCACAAAAAACACTCCAGACAAAAATCATACCTCAGTTTTAATCGGCACTATTTTCTTCCCATTTCTATCAATCCGCGCTGCTGTCAACGTCAACAGTTCGCACGTTCCGATCAGCTGTTCCATAGTGTTTACACACTCGAAAGACAACGACGTAAAAAGCAGAAAATCAACAATGGTGCGAACTTGTAAATTCCCAGGTTGTGACCACAAGAATGTGCCGGGATCACCGTTCAGATTCCATCGTTTTCCTGTTTCGGATATAGCTATGAGACAGCTTTGGCTGGTTGCCATGGGCTACTCTGCGGGACCTAAAATATCCAGTATCAAGGATTTTCGTGTGTGCAGTGCTCACTTCAGCGAAGACAATTACATCCCCAACCAAGGAGGAAAAAGCAAAAAAACGGATTTTAAAGAGTTCTGCTGTACCAGTACCACAGGTAAGCTCTATTTACTAACTTTATGTCGCATACGACAGGTTTATTTTGAAGCTAACGTCAGCTTTTAGGCTACACTGAGTACACTTAGAGTACACCCTCAGTATATGCTAACCGGGGCAATGATAGCATCGACAACAATCGACTGTCTTTGTGGTGAGAAAATCGGCAAATGTCTTTACTAATTAATTGAATTGAATCTATATAACACAATGGTGCTTCGCTATATTTGTTATTGTCTGTAACTATGCGGAACGTTTGTCGGTATGATCGTGTTTATAAGCGTGCTTGAAGTCACATATAAGTAGGTCTAAACCAGGTATCTCCAACTCCGGTCCTCGTGAGCTACATTCCTGCAGCTCGATGTTTCCCTATGACAGGACACCTTTCTCAAATGAGACATTTGAGTTTTTTTTAAATGAGTTTCGTAGTCAGACATGTTGTCAGCGAGTCGCGCTATCAACAGCTGATCGGAACGTGCGAACTGTTGAAGTTGACAGCAGCGCGGATTGATAGAAATGGAAAGAAAATAGTGCTGATTAAAACTGAGGTATGATTTTTGTCTGGAGTGTTTTTTGTGATGTAAATTAATCAAGCTTTGAAACGCATATATTTTTTTCACGTAAAAACGCACAGTTTTGAGGCCCCGGAAACTAACCGTGACTACTTTCTTGAAAAACTTCCAGCGGCCAGAACTCCGACCAGGGAGGTGACCACAGAGTGGGTCAGTGTGTATACACTATAGTGCTGGTAAGGATTGCATACAACCTCATGTCTTAAATGGGCGAACTATCCCTTTAAGAAATAAAGCATATTTAACCAATCAAAAAATCAATCAAATCTGTATTTCTGTGTGAATATTCAGATGCAACCCCCCTTTGTAATTGTTAACGTTTTCATAATTAATTACATTTTTTTCTCAGTAATTGTTACAGATTACAGTTAAACAGATTACAATTAAATTTATTCTGTAATTAAATTACGTAACTCTGTTCCATGTAACTAGTTACTCCCCAATATTGGATAACAGTAAGTACATTTTTAATAATGGTACACTTAAAAGAGATAGCAAGCTATTGTTAATTGGTGTGGAATATAGTTATTGTTAGAGTTATCATCAAAGTTATCATTTTTGGTGTAGATGTGAATTAAACAAAAGGATGCCATTTCATGAATTCTGATTTGGTGATCGTAAAATAGTATATAGCGTTTTCACGACGTGGCCATATTGCACTGAACGCAAACAATGCCACTAAACTGAACGAAACTCGCAATTTTAGCTGATTATTGTTGCTGAAATTGGTCAATTATAGTCATGTTTTGGACTGTACTAATCAGTCGGACTGGGAAAAAACATTTGTAGTGCTATACTCTGCCAAAAGTTATAACAAATCAAGGAGAAGATTGGAAAAAACTGTCTTAGGAACAAAAGGCGTTTGTGGTTGGCCCAACTGAACTAGGATTTCCCGGTCGAGTATCTTGACAACATTCATGTTTGTTCTTATTTCCGGTCAAGTAGTGAAATATTAGGCTAATATCTTAATACTGCTAGTAGGCATCTTTACCACCTATTAACTTTAGTCAGTCAAAATATTGTGCCCTTCCCTGCTTACTAAGTCCTCTATATGATTTAACAGCTTCCACGTGTTTTTTCTGTGGTTTAGGCAGCATAAATTAGCAGAACAAGACATTCAGTAGTACATTAACTGTGCAATCAATGCTGATGTTTACATCCGAGAATCTCCAATATGGCCGTGCATCTGGGTAACTGACCAAACAGTGATTTAAGTGCAAACCCTCTATAGTATCAGCACAGATTATGCTATGGTAAACCTTCAAACAGTCAGTAAAAATGTTTAATGTTTTGGCAGTCTGATCAGAATGAGTCAAGCAGGAAATGTTAGTCACAAGTGATATTACTTACGGTCCACTAGTCACACATTGAAATAGAAGGTCAAGTTGAAAGCACTGCATTGCAGGATAAAGTTTTTCCACTCAGTGTGTCCTGCTGTGTGATAAACATTTGGCAGCGTTTTAAATCATTGGAATGTTTCAAAAATAAAGAACATATGAATTTGACAGAGCACACATACTAACATTCTGCAAAGAGACTAAGCCCTACATTATAGTGTCTGGAAGACTCATCTGTAAAGCCCCACTTGTGATTCATTTTGCCCAAAAATGAAAACTCTGTCATTGTTTACTCACCTGTCATTTGTTCTAAACCAGCATGCGTTTCTTTATTTTGTTTGACATAAAAGATGATATCTGGAAGAATATTGGTAACAAAACAGTTGGTAGCCATCAACTTTCATAGTTTCTTCTTTCATGCTATGGAAGTCAATGGTATGGAAACCCATTTCCGCCGCTGAATAAAAAATAAAAAGGTAATTGCAACTTCACAATTATAAGCAATTTGCAATTCTCACTTTTTTCCTCATAACTGTGAGACATACATGTACAATTGCAAATTATAATGTCAGAACTGCTAGATATAAAGTTGTGAGATATATACTCGCAATTGCAAGTTATAAAGTCCAGTTCTGAGGTGAAAAAAAGACTGATATGTTCACAGAAATGCGAGTTTAATCTTACAATTCTGACTTAATTTCTCAGAATTGCGAGGTTATATCTCAGAACTTTGACTTTATAACTCAATTTTGAGTTTATATCATGCAATTGCACCTTTATTTCCCAGAATTGCGAGTTTAATATCACGCAATCCTGACTTCATTTCTGAGAATTACAAGTTTATATCTCGCAATTCTGACTTTATAACTCGCAATTGTGAGTTTATATCTCACAATTCTGAAAAAAAGTCAGAATTGTGAGTTTGTATCATGCAATTCTAGACAATAACATTTTACAATTTTTTTATTCAGTGGTGGAAACAGGCTTCCATACTACTATGAACTTTACCAACATTCTTCAAAATATATTTTTGTGTGTGTTCAACAGCTGAAAGAAATTCATACGAGTTTGGAACAATTTGAAGTTGTGCTTAATTGTAACAGTGTAAGTAAGTATGCATGTATTCATTTATTCAGAAAGCTCTTTTAGCACTAAGAACCATCCACCATGCCAAATTGTTTTCTGTGGGCAATATTTCTTATATTTTATTTTATAAGATGTTTTTTTGCCTTCAGTTTCTCAAAGGCTTCATTTATTGTTTTTTGGTAATTTGTCTCGCAATTTTTGTGAGCATCAACAGAAATTATTATGAGATTTGGTGCACTGTAATTTTTTTTTTTTTTTAAGCCACATATGAAAATCTTTTTATGGAACCAAAAACTCTGTATGCTGTCAGTCGGACAGGCTTTTATTTAATTATTAAAGGCAATTCTTCGTTGTAGCAAGAGCTCCAGATTTGTCTAATCCATGACTGTGACCAAATATAAAGAGAGAATGGAATCAGCAGAAAGCAGGATAACCGCTAAGATATGCCTGTAACATAAACATGTTGTGCCTGTTATGAAACAAAAAGAAAAACACAAACGCAGACAGGTTTGTGTTTTTTTGCATTTTTTTTTTCATACAGAAAGCCTGGATTCAAATACACAAGTGCTACAAGGAGGAAAAATCCCAAATAAACATCACAAGGAAAAAAAAAAGAAAAAGGAAAAGTTCAGTAAGCATTTCCCCATTTTTACACTTCTCATTGGATTCGTCAATTTATTTGCCTTGTAAAATGAGACCAAACCACTGTAAGTCCATCTGAACTTCATCTCCATTGGAAGCCAGGCTAGCCTGTGGGTCGCAAGTCAAAGTTCATTAAGGTGGCAAGTTCTATGTTCAAATTTCCCAAGAAACAGAGGACAGTTCTGGAAAAAAAGCTTTGTCGTCACACAGGATTCATAAAGTCACACAGGAATCTACTGAACGCTGATCTCGTCGTTACGAAGACACATGCTGCCTATTGAAAAGTTTGTCCTCTATTCCTTGAAAAAAATGAAAAATCCCTCCATCCATGACTGTAAAGGGGAATGTCTATTGGCCGATCACTTTGTTTTGAAGGAGGGATGAAGCGTAGATGGAGAACCAGTTCACACAGTGAAGGAGAGCACACGGTAGTGCCAGTGGAAAGAGTTTCGTAAAAAGTCCAGTCTTAATCCATCTCATGTTCAACTGCCCAACCAAAAGCTCAACCTCGATCCATCCGCCCACGCTCAAGAATCCATGGTCCAACAGAATCACAGAAACTCTGGGATACACGGCCATACTGGCCATATGTTTTTAGGGCAGGGTTCAACCTGTGGCGGCCTCCACACTCCCCAACACTGAGAAACCCGACGGTAGGGCAGCAACAAAGAGGGCCCTCTGCGCCGGAGGGGTCTGTCCGGATAACGTGAAGGGAGGGGCAGGTCAAGAGCTGGTTTAGGCATCTAAAGGGACAGAGCTTGGGGGGGACGTAAATCTAAAATAGCGCTTTCCCCCCCTTTGTAGGCAGTTGTGTGAGTGTGTGTAGGTGTACGGGTTAGGTAACGGTACGGGAGGGCACTAAGACTGTTTGAGGCGTTTACGAGGAGGGCCCAGGAAAGGGCACTGGGCGGAGGCCAGGGAGCGGTACGCTTCGGCAACCAGGTGAGGATGGGACGCCACCATTGACTTCCACCCCGAGGTCTCCATCACATCGGACGCATGGCTGAGAGGGAGAAAAAGAAAGAGAGAAACATTGAGAACACAATCCTCTTCGCTGAGCTCAGCACCCTGAGGGCACTCGCACTGCACTATCACGCACACCAAAAAATGGCCTTTAACGACATTTACCCGGAGTGTGTTCGTGTGTGAGATGCTGACCTCCACCTAACCCCACTATGCTGTTGCCCCCAAACACTTGGCATTAATTGCAGCACTTGCTCGCAGTGTCGACAACAGGCCTTGCGGGCAGATGCCCGTTCCACTTTCCCCAACGCTAAAGGTCACTGTGCGGTCAACCATCCACAAAGAACAGGTTACAAACACAGGCTTTCCAAAATAACTTGGAAGTAAACAAGAGGGTGGATAAAAAGCAAAAACAGCTTTTATATGTATGAAAAAGCCTTGTGTTTGTAAATGTGTCAGTGGATGAGAAGAGAGCGAAAAAATAAACTAAAATTAGCAAGCTTTCTACTGCATGTTCATTCAAAAGTGCTTGCTCAAGGTTTGTCCATTTGCACTGTATAATTCCATATTTTTGGGACTCAAACTCACATCACTCGCAAGAGTGCAGTCTTTATAAAGTAGTACAATTCTGACTGATACCTACAGTTGAGGTCAAAAGTTTACGTACACCTTGCAGAATCTGCAAAATGTTAATTATTCTGCCAAAATAAGAGACATCATACTAAATGCATGTTAATTTTTATTTATTACAGACCTGAATCTTAATACCGTGTTGTCACCTGAATAAATCAACAACTTTTTTTTTTAAACTGCATGCTGCTGGTTCAGAAAAATCCTTCATGTCCCCATTGTTCACTTAAAAAATTGTGTATTTAAACTCTTTCCAACAATGAGTGTATGATTTTGAGATCCATCTTTTCACACTGAGGACAACTGAGAGACTCATATGCAACTATTACAGAAGGTTCAAACACTCACTGACGGTCCAGAAGGAAAGAAGATGCATTTAGAGTGAGGGGTGAAAACTTTTTGAATTTGAAGATCAGGGTAAATTTAACTTATTTTGTCTTCTGGGAAACTTGTAAGTATCTTCATCCGAATGGCAGAAGTATGCATGCCCTTCTGAAGGGCAGTACTAAATAAAAAATATGATATTTAGGCAAAATAATAAAATTTACACATCATTCATTTTAAAAGTTTACACCCCTGGCTCTTAATGCATAGTTTTTCCTACTGAAGCATCAGTGAGTGTTTGAATCTTCAGTAATAGTTGCATTTAAGTCCCTCAGTTGTTCTCAGTGTGAAAAGATGGATCTGAAAATCATACAGTCATTGTTGGAAAGGGTTCAAATACACAAAAACACTGCTTACAACATGTGCACATTCTGGTAATTTTTTGTTGGTGTGTCTGCCAAGAAAATAATGTGATGTGTCAGCATGATTGAGAAAAAAGAAATGTCATTGTGACATTTAATAAACAATTTTTTTTGTAAATGTAACTATTATTTCCTCTTGTGGACTATATGTAAATATCTTTTATGTGAAATATCTTATTCAGGTCAGTACTAAATAAAAAAAGAACATGCATTTTGTATGATCCCTCTCATGATTAACATTTTGCAGATTCTGCAAGGTTTATGTAAACTTTTGACCTAAACTGTATAAGCCTATAATTACTAATATATACATAATTACTAGTATAATTACTTAAGTTTTGGCTGCTAACCTGAAAATGACTAACACTACATTTTTTATTTTTATTTTGTCTAACTGAATAAAACACTTAAAATGAAAATTTAAATGCTGAATCTAGTGAATTTAGGCACTATAACATTTTAAACGTACAGTACACTTTTTTCAAACTTTTTGAGATATGGTTAGGATTATATAAAAAGAACTTTAGGTGAGGTAGATGAGGTAGGCTACAGCAAAGGTAATATACATTTAAAAATGAAATTGATCATGCACTATAAAATATTCAATATCAAAACCAATAAATTAGACAAATCTCTGAAATCTCCCAAAAACAGTTTCTAGAAGTCTTCACATATCTTCTTTTTGGTTTTGCACAGCAAATTTTGTGATTAGCTCACCCTCATGTCATTCCAAACCCGTAAGACCTTTATTTATTTGTGGAAAACAAATTAAGATTTTTTTGATGAAATCCTAGAGCTTTCTGACCCTGCACAGACAGCAACACAACTGACACATTCAAGGACCAGAAAGGTAGTATAGACATCAATAAAATAGTCATTGTGACATTAGTGGTTCAACCTAAATGTTATGAAGCTTTGAGAAATACTTTTTGAAGTCTTCAGACATGTTCACAAAGACTGTTTTATGTTCCTCTGCTTGTAAACGAAGTTACTTAAAAAAAAAAATAACAACAGTTGAACAACTGATGTCACATGAACTATTTTATCAATATCCTTACTAGATTTCTGGGTCTTGAACATGTCAGTTGTGTTGCTGTCTATGCAGGGTCAGAAAGCTCTTGGATTTCATCAAAAATATCTTAATTTGTGTTCTGAAGATGAACAAAGGTCTTACAGGTTTGGAACAACATGAGGGTGAGTAAATAATGACAGAATTTTAATTTGAGTGAACTATCCCTTTAAGAACTAAAACCCTGCATTCCGTATGTTCGACAGGCCTTCATTAAAATTAAAACGTTTGAGACTATGCTAAAAAGTATGAACCATTCATTCTTGAATCTGACTACAATGGCCATGCTGTATGTTTGTTGCTGTGCTCAAAAAGCAAGGACAACTCAATAGAAAATCTCTCTATTTTCACGATATTGTTTGACTACTAATTTGAAAAGTTCCCTTTCTTTTTTTCTGAGCAGTGGTGATGCTCCTGCTGGCAGTCATTGTCCTGTGATGGCTGGACAGAGTCTGGCTCTGTGGGAAGACTGCTGCACTCTGACACTAGACTCCTACGTGCGGCAATAAAAACCATTTGAGAAGAGAAAGACGAGCACATAAACCAATAACATAAGCAGCAAACATGAATGCAGGAAAAGAAGGGCAGAGAGGACGAATCATTTTGGGAGGGGGAGCTGGTGTGCATGTTTATTTTCTGTGTTGCCCTTGTTATTGATCTCCCTCTGTCTCTGCTGTTGTTGTGGCGGTGGGTGTTTTGTATAGAGATGGAGAGAGAGAGAGCTGAAATGAGATGGCCACAGTCCAGTTTCACGCCAGCCAAGTTACTGCCATCCACGAAATGAACTCAAAATTACACCGTCCAATAAAGCTGCTGCAAAGAGAGACTGAACAAGCTAGTAAAATAAAATAATAAAAAAAAATCTACAAAATAGAGCATGAAAGATAAGTGCGGAGAGAACAGAAAAGGGGACCAACAAAGTGGGGACAACAAACGAAGATAACGGTAGTAAAAGAACTAAAAAAAAAAAATTGGTCTCTATTCTAAAGTGAAAGGAGCCACTTAATTATCACCAGCCATTAATTGTAGTTGTTTTTTAACTACTAGCCTGACAGGAGAACCACTCACTAGTTGATGAAGTCGACAGCCTGCGTCTTGAGCTGGTCGGCGCTGTGCAGGTCGGCCAAGATCAGAATCTCCGCTGCGTTTTCCACAGACAGACTGGTGCACAAAGCATCTTCGCACATCACCTTCAGCCGCTCTAGAGCATACTAAAGACAGAGAGATGCACTTCAATAAAAACGTGTGTCTGCGTGTGTTGTCAACACAAAGCAGGTATTGCATTGCTATTGGCACATACTAGTTCTTTTAATGTTTGATTATTATTTCTGCTAACTGCTGAAGCTTACAACATGTGCACATTCTGGGAAATTTATGTTGGTGTGTCTGCCAAGAAAATAACGTGATGTGAATGCATGATTGAGAAGAAAAAAAAAAAAAAAAATTTGTGACATTTAATAAACCATTTTTTTGTTCTCAGATGAGAAGAAATGCTGTTTGGCATGTATTCAGCTAAACTTGGTGCTTGAGTGTAGGCATTTTTCACCTTGTCAGCAGCAGCGAGCAGGTCATCAGCCATTTTGTCCAGGTTGGGTGCTTTGCCAGTGTAGATGAAGAACATCATCTCTTTAAAGACCTCAGCCTCCACGTCGTTTATCTCAACTCGGTTCTAGACAACATATCACAGCAGAAACCTGTCAATCACACAGTCTCAACGAAACTCCCTAGAATCCTCAACTTCTGCAGACTATCTTTATACATGTATATATAACACAACTTGGTATGTGTTATAGCAAGCATAAGTAGTTTTAGCACAGCGCCACCTACTGGTCAAAAGACATTAAAAATTTTTACCTTTATGCTTATAACTTCTGACCAGTTTGACCAAAAAGATTGGTCTTGTCAGATTTGGAATGGCATACCAAATAGAACGATAACAAATTGTTCCGTCAGATTCTATGTCTGAGGATAGTCGCCGCAACTGCTTCAATGTAGACACAGTATTAACACCAAAGTATACTTTGGGCATCCACATTCCTCTACAGTTCGCGCACTGTTTCCGTGAGGCAATTTTCGTCATCAGAAGTGTCTGTGCAGACAGTCTACATGAAAAGTGCAGGCGCAAAGTAAATGTGAAGTATTTAATTCTAACAATCTAGAGTTTATTCAACTCTACATCATTAAGGCATTCAACTGGCTGCACTTTTGGAGGTTTAAAATGTGATGTAATCAGGGATTAAATTGGGATTTGTTATGTGGGGGGGCTCTATGGTGGCAGGCTATATATATATATATATATATATATATATATATATATATATATATATGATTTATTCTGAAGCAATATTCTCATCAGTTTTCTATCAGCTGTGACATAAATCTGCATATTTTATAATATTGCATATTATATTTAATTCAAGGGAATTTTTTTTTTTTTTTTTACATTTATATGTCCCCCAACTTCATTAATACTACATGTTTCATTTAAAATTCTTACATTTGATCTATAAATTCTATTACATAACATGAAATATGAACAACTGAATTAAATAATGTTAGGATTGTTTTAAGAGTATTGTTGAGATTGTTTTAAGTTTTTTTTATATACACAAGAAATTATGGGGGGGGGGGGGGTTATACTTTTAAACCAAATTAAAACACCAGTGTTTTAGTGTCTAATGGGTGAATTGTTCAACGATTCGTTGTTCGATTCAGTTCGACTGATTTATCAGATGTTTGTGCATTGGATAATGAAAAACAAATTATTCAGCAATGAATCTTCTGGTTGCTCTGAAATGCGCTTTGGGTTAGCTGTCTTTGAAATTATATTTGCTGCTGAAATAGAACTGAACGCTGAATGATTCTCCGCAATCTCTCATGAAATCGGCCGGGTTTTTTTTTTTTTTTGTAGAGCCGTTTTGAACTTACTGTTTGATTGCATTCATTTACTTAATTCTTTGACTGAAAATTATATTTATATGAAAATTATTATTTTCAGTGACTTAGGGGCCGTTCACATGTCGCGCCTAAAAACGCGTGGAAAACGCTAGGCGCGCCTCTTTCTTCCTTATCAACAAAGCGCTCGGGCGCTTGCACTCCGGAAGCGTCTGCCGTTTCTAAGCAACCATCAGCTGCGCTCTAGCTCCAAGCCTATGCGCCTCCATGCATTGTTTCTTCTATTAGCGTCAAAATAATGGGGGCTTGACAAATCATAAAGTTCAGGAAATCCCTGGACCACAATGATGAGCTGCTCCTCCATGTTTCTACAGAGGTTTCAATGTAACGAAAAAACGTGAGGAAGCTGATTGGTTGGTTCATGTCACATGACCTGCGTTGCACTTGCGACATTCTGAAAAGTTGAGATGTTTTTATCTCGATGCGGCGCGGACGCGCCTGACAAAAAACGAGCGCGTCACGACCGCGTCGCTTCCATTATGTACGCGCAAGTCGCGCGTCTACATTTGAAATAACGAACTTGAGCGTGCAAATGACGCTACATGTGAACGGCCCCTTATCCTAGTTTTATTAGTGATATTTAGTGGAAATTTGTCAGCAAGTGATTACTTTGTTCTCTTTGTCTTGTTGGATGGAAACGCTGCTTTATGCGCAATTGTTTTATGCGATGTTCCAGTTTTGCGCATAAGCTAAATTCGCATTTATGGATGGAAACATAGCGTCTTTACTCTGTGTTTATAGGGAATATTTGCATTTATTCACATGCGATTGAATTAGCTGTTCATGTGGTAGAGTGTCGTGATTTTGGTTTGCGTTTTGGTGATTGGCTGGTTATTTTTTGTTTTTGATGTTTTAATCTGGTTAGGGTATACTTGTGTAGCGTTAATGAAGTGTCGAGTCCTGCAATCTATGTGCCGGGGCTCAGCCCCGGACGGCCCCGGCCCAATTTAATCCCTGGATGTAATCGGACTGGATGCAGTTCAGGCTGTTGAAACTGTTGTAAAAGAATAACTTGCAATTGTGTCAGAGTTTGGCCTTTCCTCTCATGAGCTCCTGTGGTGTCCCTTGAGCACTCTATACCAAACTCACCCGACCAGTGACCTCCACAGTATGAGGGCATATGCGCACACAAAAGAACAGAGTCACTCAAAAAAGCAAATTAATATATAGCTCAGAAAGCTTCATTCCCTTTCTGTTCCTGCCCTGATCAATGTTCCGGAATGAGCGCTGCGAGAGTTTCTCTCTTCTGCCCAAGGCTGCCAGAGCACAAGCTCTTTGTTGATTGTCGTGCTGGTAACAAAGGCTTTTCCGTCCCAACCCGTCCATCACAGCTAAACCAATTAATGCAGCAACTGTTAGGAACCCCACCCCACCCACAGACACAGAAACACGGCAAGGTCAAATGGAAAAGTTCAGTCGAAAACAAACAGAACTATTTATTAAAGGCTATTACAGAAAATAAAAGTCTGTGTAGCCTAATGGTGCGGTACCAGTCACAGGCTTTCTTTACAGTTGTACCTCCCTCCCCCTGCAAATTGCAGTTTTTGCTATGAACTGTGGCAATTTTGTGTCATCAATCTGAGCACCATCACAAAACACTTGTTTCAAATTTAGCTAGGGAAAATTTCAGTGGCTAAAAAGAAAAAAGTAAGCTTGAGGTGCATGCCTTTGTTTATTCAGTTCTAGGACCAGGATTAAAAAGTAACAGTTTGCCAAACATTAAAATTAACTCATCATATCATTCCAAACTCTAATGTCAGTCAGTAAGATTTTAAGAAATTAATACTTTTATTCAGCATGGACACATTAAATTGATCAACAGCGACTGTAAATATTTTTAATGTTGCAAATGTATCATTTAAATAAATGCCACTCTTTTAAACGTGCTGTTCAAAGATAGATTAAAAATAATAACAGTTTTCACAAAAATATTAAGCAAACTATTTTCAACAAAAAATAAGGACCAAACCATATTTCTGAGAGATCATGTAACACTGAAGACTGGAGTAATGATGCTAAAAATCCAGCTTTGCATCACAAGAATAAATTATATTTCAAAATCAATTCAATTAGAAAATAGTCATTTAAATTGTAAGTATATTTTACAATATTACAGATTTACTGTATTTTAGTCAAATAAATGCAAGCTTGGTGAGCATAAGAGAGAGAACCATAAAAAAAAAAACTTACTAAACCTTCATTTTCAAACACTGATGTATTTGACTTTTTTGTCCATTTAATAAAAGCCGTTCACTGCTATTTTGTTATTTTGGATGGTTGTTTCTTTGGTCACTTTGTGGACAAATACAGTTAAAATATCTTTTGTGTTCTACAGAAAAAAGTAAGTCAAACTGATGTGGAATGACAAGAAAAGAAAGAAAAAGAAAAGAATCCAAAAACAAACAAACAAACAAACAAAAAACTAAACTTGGACATCAAAAGCATTCGGGTCCACACCAGAAGTTCATAAACAGATTTCAGGAGTCTTTTCTTGATATGTAACTGACAACTCGTCTGTTTACTCCCTCTGATGAGGAATTTCCTCTCAATTCTCTTTAAATTTTCTCTATTGGAGCATCAAATCCATCAATATTCTGCAGACATCGCAGCCAAATCACTGAGCCCCAGCCATCATCTAAACCTGACACACACACACCCGCACTGACACATATGCGGCCATATTCTCTTTCACACGTGTCTATGTACAAACGGAGCCCCAGATCCCATCATTCATCTATTAAGCACGCACACACACACACACACACACACACACACACACACACACACACACACACACACACACACACACACACACACACACACACAATCTCTCTCTCTCTCCACACTAAACTCAGTCTCACACATTTGCATGGATCCTCACAAAGCTAATAAGCCACACAAGTAAAAGGAACAACAGGAAATCTCACTGCTCCACAAACCCCAAACGCAAGCACATCCTGTCCCAAAAAACGGTGCATGATGAAACTCTGGGAAAGGGGGGATATGACAGGAGGAGAGAGACGGAGGAATACTGTATCAGCAGATGGCGAAACATGGGAATATCATAGATGATGATGATAAGAGGAACAACAGGAAGTGTGTTAGGGGGAGTATAAAGGGCAATCAGTGCTAATAATTGTAACTTTAGTATTATTTATGACCCTGGACCACAAAACCACTCGTACTGTAAGTAGCACAGGTATATCTGCAGCTATAGCCAAAAATACATTGTATGAGTCAAAATTTGAGATTTTTCTTTTCAAAAATCATTTGGATATTAAGTAAAGATCATGTTCTATGAAGATATTTTGTACATTTTCTACCGTAAATATTTTATAACTTAATTTATTTTTTAAAAAGTAATAATATGCACTGCTAAGAACTTTCAGACAACTTTAAAGGCGATTTTCTCAATATTTAGATTTTTTTTGCATCCTCAGATTAGAGTATTAACATCATTGGAAAGCTAATTTAAAGTTCTTAATATTTTGAAGTAGCTTTCATTTTTTTATATTCTAAAATGCCATTCCTGCCAAGAAAAAGAGATAGAAACGGCAGTTACGAGTGGGGCATTAACTGCGTTAAATATTTCTTACACCGTTACACTGGAAAAACTAATCGTCTGTGTTAACAGACTAATCTCGACAGCACTAGTTTGTGTTTTAATCTAATATTAATAATTTATTATTTATTTTAGCTTTTTTAAAATTAAAAACATTTTTGTAACATTTTATTTTAAGGTGTACTTGTTACACAAATTACATGTACTGTCAATTACGCTTAATTACATGCAAGATCAGATCTGTCATATGGTCGTGTTACAACGTGGCCCTCACGCGTTATAATGTACCCCCACCTACGGGGCATGTTGTCACGTTTCACTTCCTTTCTTTTGAGGTAAATAACGAAAAACGTATACACTGTAAATATGAAACAAAGTGATATACTTGTACTAGACAAGTGTGAAAATATTGTGGATAAAAATTGTACTCTGAACCCCAAGTGGATTTACATAAACACGAAATTAAAAAAAGTGTTAGGTTGTGCCCCGCTCTCCCCCTACTTTCAGGAAAGAGGAAACATTAAACTATTGTTAACAATTGTATTTGTGACCAACGCCCCCTAGAGCTGGCAATGGTGTTTGGCTACAGAATGTTGTTCCCTGCGGATATTATATGAAGCGCAACAATGTTTTAAAAAAATCTGAAAAAGCGCCCGCAGGGGGATCCATGATCACGCGTGCCGAATTGCAGGCTGCCTCGTGAAAACAGACACATTTTTAATAGCCAAACCCTAATCCTACCCCTAACCATACATTTAGTACTTTAATATTACTCAGCACAATTTTAACAGTTCTAGGGCTGGTTGCTCAGACAGGGCTTAGACTAAGCCAGGATTAGGCCATAGTTCAATTAGGACATTAGTAATTTTTATAAACATGCCTTAGAAAAAAACATTACTAGTGCGCATCTTGAGACAAAACAAGGGCACTGACAGATTTCAAGATCAATTAGTGCAAGTTTCTTTCAGTTGAAACAGCTCAGACTTACATTTTAGTCTGGGACAAGGTTTAAGCCTTGTTTGTGAAACCGGGGGCTAGAGTTGCAAAAAATTTTCAGTTCCTTTCACTGCTTGGATTACATTATAAAAATAAACGTCAAATTAAATAAATGAATAAACGGCACGAAACATTTCACTAATTGCAAGTGTTATCTTTGACAGTCCTAAAAATACCATACTGTCTTCAGCCCTCATTTAAACAGACATGTGGTGCCCTCTCGATTTACACAGGCAATCTTTAACGCCTCTATGAACAAACTCTACTGCTCTGATCTATATCAGACCTAACATGACTGCCATATTAAAAAGTCAAGCAAGAAAAATGGCAAATAGTGATTTATGATGGGCTATTGAAAACAAGCAGGAAGATGGTACAGTTGAGCAATTCTCTAAATGCAAAGGTAATAGACCACACACACACATAGCTGGACTAAAAATTTGGCTGCTGATAGGTAGTAGGATTTGAGTCCTAGTGGGAGATGACTAATATACTTAGAAACAAACAAAACAAAAAACTGCAGAAATAAGACATCAGGAAAACACGAATAAATGGTGTGAGGGCCTCTGTGATTGTGACGGCCTAAAAGGATGGAAGTTGTCTCACTGCTTTCGAAGCATGATGAGACAAAATGTGAAATATATAAAAATAAATAAACAGACTCACCTTTTTACTCTCCTCCATCTCGTGTTCAAACATAGCGCTGAATACTGGGGAACGTGCTGTGAAAGTGAAAAAGAACGTTTTTAATACACAGCCAAAAACCTATGACCAAAAAAAAGGTAATTATAGTAGACTAAAACAGCGAGTTCCCCAAGTATCTTCTCAGAATGCAATTTCAAAATGTTCTTCGAAAAAGAGTTCATGCCACGAACCAAATCAACAAGCTCTGAGATGAATCGCAACATTACAAACTTTGATATAAAGCAAACTTGAAAAAGAAAGCTACAGTCCCGTCTACTCTTTCATATAAGGAAATGTGCTGCTGACATATCAATTCAATTTATTTGTCCAGTGCTTTTTTGTTAAATCATAAGAGGGATGGTGAACAAAGATCCTGTGGAAATGTTTCAGTCATCAACATCAAAAACGAAACATCTAACAGTGGTTCCTCAGACAATTTGTGCCTCGGTGCAATTGCCGATCCTTTTGGCTGATTAACCCAGGGGATGATGGCGGCTCAGACCTTCCTGTCTCTGTTAAGTCTGGATATGGAGTCAGATCTGTCTTGGGCAACTTTAACTTGTTTAAGGGAGTGTGTGAAGTCTGGCACATTCTCTCCCTCTCTCACACACACACACACACACGGTCTAATCACAGCTCAGACACCAGCCGATCAGCTCCGTCTCCACGGCGATTAATGAGCACTACCAGGTACGGCCAGATAACGAGGAATCCCGCCTCACCATGAGCAACAGCGGGAGAGAGAGAAAAGCTGCTTCTGAAACTAGAAAAATTCTGCCCTCTCAGGCAGTATACATCGGTAGGAAGGTATTCTAATGTTAACTAACATCATGTCTGCGATACCTCTGTCTGTTCAATTTTTTGAAGGAAGCACGGCTGCTTCTTTCGCTGCCTATGATATACCACAATCCTGCGCGTGTGGGTCGGCACTTCTGTGTCTGACAGAGCTCACTGTTGAGTTCACTTCTCACTGCTGAAAACAGTGATATGCTTTAGACGTTTACATTTTCAACTTAAGATTCATTTTTAACAAGATATCAGCACTGCAGTCGTTAAATATTCACTTGGTTATCTCTAAAGCTCATATGAATTTGTTCTTGAAATGTAAAACCAGATTTCTTTAAAGGTGCCTTTGTACTAAAAAGCTGTCTGCTAAGTGACTGACTGAGGAATAAGACTTTGTCTTTGGCTTTGAACACAGAGTGTGAAAAAGGAGGAGGATGGAGAAGAAGGAAGATTTATTTAGTGACAAATGTACAAATAAACTATTTTTATGTAAATTTATTGTGAATTTTTTGAGTAATAATAGTATCTTATTTGCTTTATGTATATAGGTCAACAAGCACACTGGTCTGTAGATATCTGCATCAATGTTGCTGTTGATAACTAAAGCAAACTTAAACAATTAGAAAAGATTTTAAAAACATTAGATGAAAACTTTAATTTTAAAGTAGTAAAATTACTAAAACTAAAATAAAATATAAATATTACAGAAATGAACAAATCTATTTCTTAAGCTTAAACTAAAATAACAAAACATTACATTAAAACATTACTTGTGTAACAATCTTTCATAAGGAAATCTCTCTCTCAAATGTCTGGGATCAGTAAAATTTGTTTTTTAAAGAATTCTCTTATGCTCTTCAAGGTTGCATTTACTTGGTTAAAAATATAGAAAAAAAAAAACAGTAAGATTGTGACTTTTTTTAGAGTTTAAAATAATGGTTCTCCATTTTAATATATTTTAAAATATAATTAATTTTAAATGCTTTTCTATATTGTTACAAAATATTCTTTATGTAAATGTTTTTCTTTTTAATTTTTTATTTATTAAAGAATCCTGAAAAAAGTATTACAGGTTACAACAAAAGCAGCAACTGTTTTCAACAGTGATAATAAATCAGCATATTAGAATGATTTCTGATGGATCATGTGACATATGATCATCCTCATAGCTTAAAACATCCTCCTCATTATAAACAAAGTACTTATTTAAACAAGCTCCAAAAAATGTTCTTGTTTGGATCTGAGGTGCAAGATGACGTCACCAGGTGCAAGAAATCTGCATAAACACTGCCTCCAGAGCAAGGCATCAACAAACAGTGTTCAGTCGCTTAAGGGCTGACACTGAATACGAGTGTTGCTTGTATCAAAAGCCAATAGAAATTACAATAGCTGCTGCTATCTTGTATACACCGGATACAGTATACAGATGTGCGTTAGCTTTCTGACACACTTCACGCACTTGAGTCTGTCTTCTGTTGGACAAATGGAGGGAAAGAATGTTCACTTTGACGCTTTAAACAGCTCGTTCACGTCTTTGTACAGATATCTGAAAGATCAGAAGTGGATAGTTTATTTTTAATGGCATTCTGGATCGTGTCTGAAGATTGTTCGGAACGTTTCGTTTTGTAAATGAGGCACAGTGTCATGGAAAGTCCACATAGAAGTTCCGGAGGCAGTTAGTACTTTCGGGAAGCAGAGTTTGATCGGGAGATTATTCCATTAGGGGCCGGTCACATGTAGCATCTTTTGCTCGCTCAAGTTCGTTATTTTAAATGTAGACACGCGGTATGCGGTGTGTGTCAGACAGACAGACTCCCAGATTGTGTAATCCATGTGAAACATGCATTCAGGCACATCACAACTGCGGAGATGATGACTCTTAACCCGAAAACAAAGAAAGCTCTAGTTTATCAATAAATTATTAAATTGTTAATGCAGTCTACTAACTGTTTTTCCCTGATATATTTGTAATCATTACTTCTGCAGTGTACTGTGGCAAGCTTTATGCGTGTGCTTGAGCGCTTATTAGGCTATGTAGGCAATTAAAGGTTCTATATAATAATTTAACGGGGTCATCAGGTGCAAAACTAACTTTTACATGTTGTTTGAACATTAATGTGTGTTGGCAATTTGAGTACTCAACCACCCTACAAAAAAATCCATCCAGTGGTATTTTTTTAATCTTTAAAAGTAAAATCCCCTTTTAAATATAAGTTTATTCTTAGCTTCTTGTCTGTGTGACGAAATACATTTGATTGACATGAGCGTCTTACCTTAGCCCCGCCCTCACCGAGCTGAAACAGTCCGAATACAATTGCCATTGTGTGATTTAGGTGCAGAGGAAGACTAATTGAGTGATTGAGGGGTTTTATAATTATGAACATAGCAGTGGTCATTTACTAACGACATCTGAGCCGCTGAAGACGCAGAGTTTTAACGTTACTTTCGTTTTCAAATGGAAAGCGCCAATCCCGATCTACGTAAGCTTCTATCTTCAGGTGAATCATTCCTGATGCAGCTTTACAAACAGTAGAAGTGAGTATAAGGGGTTTTTTATGCATCTTGGCCTCTTAATAATGTGCTTGTTGCCAAGTTTCACCGATAAACGCGGCTAAATGCGGCTAAAGTAAACAATCCCGGAGAGGGGCGGGGCGAGCAGAACTCGATGGCATTTAAAGGGGCCATTTGTTAAAATGAGATGAAATTTTGCAGAGCTAATTTTGACAAGGTAAAAGGGTGTTTTTTTTTCTTACACTACTATTGAGAATTTTTAACCAAAGTATATTAGAGACTTTTCATTAAGACCCTAAAGAATCATATGAACATGTGGAAAATGGGCATCCGATGACCCCTTTAAATGGTTTATTAATAAACATACGATTAGTTGACTCATGCTTAAAATGAACGACTACTTGACCAGAAAAATTCTTAGTCAGGGGCAGACCTACATAACAGTGGCCAATTACTAACAAGCCCTAAAGGACACGCCCCTTAAGACAGTGCGTTTTAGACAGAGTTTTCGTTTTTTATTTGTTTTATTCGTAAAAAAAAAAAAAAAAAAAACGTGATTAACATTAAAAGTTTGTTTTAAAAAAAAAGAGACATTAGTTTGGTTTTACTGGTCAGACAACATGCAAAATAGTAAAACCAACATAAGAGAATCCTGATTATCCTGAAAAAAATATTTGAAATTATATTTTTGCCATATCCACTATATCATTCATTTCAGTTAATTTTCCTGAACGGGTCTTGTTCTTCCCGTCGGACACAAACATATATAGCAGGGAAGCCAATACCTCAATGTACCTAGTTTTCAACATGTCGACATGCTGTTCGGAAAGACTGGAAAGCTGCCTGTTAATCGTTAGATCCTCAAAAAAACACATCACAAAAATCCTTTCAATTTGCGGTTCGGGAGTTCTCATCCACTGGTCATATGGTGTGGAGACGCCTGTTTTTACAGCGTTTAGCAATAGCCAATCACAGACATATCTGTTGATTTAATGGTCGTATTGGCCAATCGGAGGCGGCTAAATTACAATTACAATTAAATTTTAGTTCTGCTTTTTCTACACGTTCGCAAACTCTCTCATTAAAACAAAGAAAGTGTAGACATGATGTAAATAAGAGATTAATCATGCAGTGTAAAGGTTATTTTATTACTTGTTAACTTTGTGGGATTGAGATGAACAGTAAAATGAGTGACAGCTTTCCAGTGATTGTAAGGGGAGCACCTATTGCGCACTTTCTAGACTATAATCCATTCAGAATTTGAATACATTCACTCACGGATTCACTTTCTGATAACCCAATATCGCCACTTGCCATCGTGTTGCATAAACTACATCAGTTAACTAAGTGAAGGTGAAGCAGGTGTTTGCTCAGCGAAATATGCCTGTACAGCCACACTGCATGTACTTACATAGCATTATTTTTTCTTTCACCATGCAGCAAACGTTAAAAAAAAAAAAACTATATATATATATAAAAAAAAAACGTTTAATTGAGTAATAATCGGTTAAAATTCTTACGGTCGGTTAATGCTTAAACGGTCAATATGAGCATCCCTTTCGTCCACCCCTAATTCACATGTGTTTCCCACTTTACCTGCCAATATGGCTTTGTGTGCCTGGAACTCCTGCCCGGCGACACACAGCGAGCAGTCCGTGAACCTGGAATGTTCCCACAGTCCACCCAGTTCATCTGCCAGCCGGCAGTCAGGAACCTTTACCATGTTCATCGTGTTCTGACCCGAGATGTTCACAGAGTCTTGCACCACACTCACCTAAACACACAAAAACAAAATGTGAAACCAAATTAGTGCTGTGCATGAAATTGTGTGAAAAATGAGTGTTGAGTAAATGTCATCCAAAATAATAATTACAATTACTATTAAATTACATAAATTATAGATTTAATCAGCCATTAGACACCCCGCTCTTCGTAATAGCCATTATTTAAAAAAAAAAAGCACACATAAGCTACTACTTTAAAGACACCAGATTCATGTGTGCTGGGTTAACTTTTATGTTTATTTTAAAGACACATTTAAGGACATCCATATGTCAGCCAATATGGTAGATCCTGATTACAGTGGCTCAGGGGGGACACCACAACGACTGTTCAACAAGGGCAGCCGTCTAGTTATCTCTTAATTTACACAAATTGCCTCAATTTGTTACTGGTCTCTGTGTGTGAGCGTGTGTATGTGTGTGTGGCGGGCCACCATGCTGACTTAGCCACCTGTTCCCGCAGACATAAGCAGGTTCATTTATCTCACTCCAGGAGTCACACACACACATGCTGAAATGCCACAGGTTCTCACACCAAGTTAATTGCCATATAAGGCGCATTTCTTTAATGAGCAAAACTCCTCACAGACAAACCTCAAGACTGAGGGCATTTCAAAACCATGTGAGCTGCCTACTTTTACAGCATCCTAAGACAAGTACTGAATGTTCATTTCAAATTTGACAAAGTCTGTACATGTAATGCAAGACAACTGGAAATGTTTCTGTGAAATGCTCAGAGGTGAAGAGTTTGAAGGTAAAATCAGAGATTATGAGTGAAATGACACAAAAGAAAAGTGAAAGCGAGTGAGAATGAGACGGAGATGGATAGAGATGGAGGAGAGCGAGTATGACACACAGGAAGAGGGTAAAAGAGCACCACAAACAGGAAATTAAATGTCAAGGACCCTTGTATGTTCTTAATGGAGGAGCAGACTTTCCCCTGAAGGAAAACAGGGAAGACAGCAGACGAGAAGGAGAGGGACAAACAAGGCAAGAGGACAAGAAAGCGAGCAAGATGAAGACAGGTTGGGAGCAGAACTATTTCCCGTTCACCCTTTCTGCTATACATAAAATAAAAACTAACAAGCAGTTATGGGCATCACAACACATAAATTTTCAACACACCAGCAAACAACATGAAGCACTATTAAAACATCACAACTAAAGTCACAACAAGAGACGGAAAAAACATTGCCTATTAGACAGCATTCGTAGAGCTTTAAGCTAGAATGAAATATGTGACCCTGAAACACAAAACCATAATCATAAGTAGCACAGGTATATTTGTACAGTAGCAATGGCCAATACACTGTATGGGTCAAAATGACAGATTTTTCTTTTATACCAAAAATCATTAGGATATTAAGTGTTCCATGAAGATATTTTGTACATTTCCTACTGTAAATATATCAAAACTTAATTTTTGATAAGTAATATGCATTGCTAAGGATTTCATTTGGACCACTTTAAAGACGATTTTCTAAATATTTAGATTTTTTAGCACCCTCAGATTTTTAAATAGTTGTCAGTCAAATATTGTCCTATCCTAACAAACCATACATTAATGGAAAGCGTTTTTATTCAGGTGATGTATAAATCTAAATAAAAAAAAAGACCCTTATGACTGGTTTTACTGCTCAGGGTCATACATAATAAAATTAAGAAAAAAGACAGATACAAAGATAAACTTTTCACACTTACGCATCTGTAATTTTATGTATTTTTTTATCTAAATACAATAAAATTGTTTTTATAATTTTTTTAATTAATATAAAACAGGATCAAAAAGGCCTCATGATCATGTAATCTGATTATTCATAAATCATACGGTCCAATTCTTGATCATTATTGAAAATTCAAAATTATTGAAGGTTTTTATTAAAAGTTAAAAGTTTTGATTAGTGATATGCATATGCATTGCCAAGAACTTCATTTGAACAACTTCAAAGGTGATTTCCTCAATATTTAATTTTTTTTTGCACCCTCAGATTCCAGATTTTCAAATAGTTGCATCTCAGCCAAATATTGTCCAATCCTAACAAACCCTACATCAAAGGAAAGCTTATTTATTTAGATGTATAAATCTCAAGAAAAAATTACCCTTATGACTGGTTTTGTGTTCCAGGGTCACAAAATAAACAAAAAAAGACACAATACAAAAATAAGCTTAATATAGATGGTTGTTTTGACTGATGAGATTGGCTGGTGGCTGACTTATGCATCTGTAATTTCAGTAGTTTTAATAGAATAACTATAAAATTTTTATTTAATATATATATATTTTTAAAATTAATGAAACATGATCAAAAAGGCCTCATGATAATGTTGTAATCTAATCAAAATAAATCATATGGCCCACATCTCATGATCATTATTGAAGATTCAAAAACTAAAAAATTATTGAAGATTTTTATTAATAAAGTCTATGGAGGAAACAAATGGGAAACATATCTCCTAAGGCAGCTGAATAAGTGACTGGAGTTCTGTCTATCTGTCTGTTTACAAACACAGGACTTTATCTCCAGCCTCAGAAATAGGACGGATCACTACTTTAAAGTCAAGCACATCACTTTAATGAGCAGTGTGAGATGGGCACTAGAGCAGCTCTGTGCTGTCTGGACTCAAGTATGACTGAACTGTTTACTGTGTGTAAATCTAAACACAGAAACTAATGAGGGAGGAGGGTGTAAACTAGTGTGTGCACGCTACTCCACTGAACTTGATTAATGAACCTGCGACACACACTCAAACTCGCTGAGTGAAACCCACGTGCGGACATTTATCACTCACTCATTAGTGGCACGTACGCAAAACAGAAAGAAGAAACAACGAGATGGGGAAAAAAAATAGGAGGAACAATAATTCCAGGTGACTTCCTGCATCTATAAATACATACATCAGGACAACAGCAGTCCTGAGTACTAGCACCACATCATGCTCCTGCTAATGAGCTTGTCCAGGTCATAATGAATTCATTGATTAATCAAACCAAGCAGTGCGTAATTTACACACACTTTAATTAGAGAATTACCACATGGTATCTTCTCACTTCAAATCTTAATAACAAACACACCTCCACTGCACACTAATGCAAGAGACAATTAAGTGGAGAATTTCCCATTACTGGACAATATAAACATGTTCTTTACAGACAGATATTATACAGATTTAAGATGCAATAGAAGAATCATTTTTGGTTTCCCAAAAAACCTTTCAGTGAACAGTTCTTAAAAGAACCATTTTGAAAATCTAAAGAACCTTTTTCGACTATAAAGAACCTTTTCTGCATTTGAAAGGATGTTCAAAGCTCTTCAAGGAATCATCAATGCCAGTATAGAACCTTTATTATTTTTAAGAGTGATTACACATACAAACACAAGATAGATAAACAGATCAATTGGTAGAAAGGTAGAAATGTAGAGAGGTAGAAAAGTAAAAAAAAAAAAATAGAAAGAAATGTAGAAAGGTAGAAAGAAAGTAATGTAAAAAAGGAAGAAAGAAATAAATGTAGAAAGAAAGAAAGAAAGAAATAAAGAAAGAAAGAAATGTAGAAAGGTAGAAAGAAAGTAATGTAAAAAATGTAGAAAGAAAGACAGAAATGTAGAAAGAAAGAAAGAAATGTAGAAAGAAAGAAAGAAATGTAGGAAGAAAGGTAGAAAGAAAGTAATGTAAAAAAGGTAGAAAGAAAGTAATGTAAAAAAGGTAGAAAGAAAGAAATGTAGAAAGAAAGAAAGAAAGAAAGAAATGTAGAAAGAAAGAAAAAAGAAATTAGAAAGAAATTAGAAAAAGAAAGAAAGAAATGTAGAAAGAAAGAAAGAAAAAGAAAGAAAGAAAGAAAAGAAAGAAATGTAGAAAGAAAGAAAGAAAGAAATGTAGAAAGAAAGAAAGAAAGAAAGAAAGAAATATAAAAAGAAAGAAAGAAAGAAAGAAATATAGAAAGAAAGAAATATAGAAAGAAAGAAATATAGAAATATAGAAAGAAAGAAAGAAAGAAAGAAAGAAAGAAAGACATGTAGAAAGACAGAAAGAAAGAAAGAAAGAAGTGTGGAAAGAAAGAAAGAAAGAAAGAAAGAAAGAAAGAAAGAAAGAAAGAAAGAAAGAAAGAAATGTAGAAAGAAAGAAAGAAAGAAATTAGAAAGAAATGTACAGTCGTGGCCAAAAGTTTTGAGAATGACACAAATATTAGTTTTCACAAAGTTCGCTGCTCAACTGCTTTTAGATCTTTGTTTCAGTTGTTTCTGTGATGTACTGAAATATAATTACAAGCACTTCATACGTTTCAAAGGCTTTTATCGACAATTACATGACATTTATGCAAAGAGTCAGTATTTGCAGTGTTGGCCCTTCTTTTTCAGGACCTCTGCAATTCGACTGGGCATGCTCTCAATCAACTTCTGGGCCAAATCCTGACTGATAGCAACCCATTCTTTCATAATCACTTCTTGGAGTTTGTCAGAATTAGTGGGTTTTTGTTTGTCCACCCGCCTCTTGAGGATTGACCACAAGTTCTCAATGGGATTAAGATCTGGGGAGTTTCCAGGCCATGGACCCAAAATGTCAACGTTTTGGTCCCCGAGCCACTTAGTTATCTAGTTATCACTTTTGCCTTATGGCACGGTGCTCCATCGTGCTGGAAAATGCATTGTTCTTCACCAAACTGTTGTTGGATTGTTGGAAGAAGTTGCTGTTGGAGGGTGTTTTGGTACCATTCTTTATTCATGGCTGTGTTTTTGGGAAAAATTGTGAGTGAGCCCACTCCCTTGGATGAGAAGCAACCCCACACATGAATGGTCTCAGGATGCTTTACTGTTGGCATGACACAGGACTGATGGTAGCGCTCACCTTTTCTTCTCCGGACAAGCCTTTTTCCACATGCCCCAAACAATCGGAAAGAGGCTTCATCTGAGAATATGACTTTGCCCCAGTCCTCAGCAGTCCATTCGCCATACTTTTTGCAGAAGATCAATCTGTCCCTGATGTTTTTTTGGAGAGAAGTGGATTCTTTGCTGCCCTTCTTGACACCAGGCCATCTTCCAAAAGTTTTGGCCTCACTGTGCGTTCAGATGCGCTCACACCTGCCTGCTGCCATTCCTGAGCAAGCTCTGCACTGGTGGCACTCCGATCCCGCAGCTGAATCCTCTTTAGGAGACGATCCTGGCGCTTGCTGGACTTTCTTGGACGCCCTGAAGCCGCCTTGTGCTCATCAACATTCTCACCTGAGTTAACAAGACTATTACTGAAATGATCTCAGCAGGTCGGTCCTTTAATGACAGCAATGAAATGCAGTGGAAAGTTTTTTTCGGGATCAAGTTAATTTTGAATATTAAAAGAGCCTACTTTGGTTATGGCTGCATTTATTGTCTACACGATTAAGAAAGAACCGTGTCGGTTATTTTTTGTTATTTATACTTTTGATTTTTTAAAATGCAGTGGTTGCCTCTAATTTAAATGGCTGTACCTATAATTGAGAAAATAAACATCTTGTTCGCGTACTCATATTTTCATTTATTCTTGTCCCTTGCTTAAGGCATAAAATAAATATATAAAAAAGGCTTTCAGAATCAGCCCATTTGCTTGTAAAACATTGGCAATCAAAATTGGCCATGAAGAATCAAGATTGGCGCATTACTAAAATGAAATTGGGTGCTCCTAAATTGTTTTGGTGCTCCTAACTTTTTGAAGTTGGGAGCACCAGTGCTACCAAGTAAAAAAGTTAATTTCGAGCCCTGTAATGTTTTAAAAAAAGTTGAATTCTAATATTTTAAATGATTTGGAGGGAAAAAGGGAAAATATACTTTAAATATAAACCTAAAATCAAGAGCAGGTGACGGAAAATGCATGTCGTTTGTAAGTCTTTTGAGTCATTCATTCAAAAAACTAGTTCAAACAGCTGATTGATTCAATAATGTAACATCTTTGTGTGTTCCTCAGAGACGCAAAACAGTTCTGCTGTTTGTTTGGAACTATTTCTGTTGTCAAAATACAGCAAAAACAAGAACTGTTGTGCCCAAAATGTAAGTCACTTCATACTAACGTCTTGTTTATTGAACTGTTCATCAAATCAATATCACATTTGCAATCGTGCTGACATTTAAAGAAAAATGTCACTCTTTGTGTGATATCAACGATATCAGATGATATAAAAATAAAAGATGTAAGTCATGCAGTGTCATCCCCTTATCTTAAATTATCGAGGGAACTCTACGTGCATTTCAATAGACTAAATCACGCAGTGAAAGCGTTAACTTGTGCAGTATTCTAACCTACATTATACAGTGTACGTCTGCACTCACTTTTTGTGTTTTGTTTGTTTTTTGCAATAAATCCCATAGGCCTATTCTCGTAGACGATATATATCGCATACCCATAATTCACTGCATCCTAAAAAAAAGAGAAACACAAACAGAAAGGCAGGCTTTATTTGTAAGCAGCTGTGCGTTTGTGCCGGAGAGCTGGTGTTTATACAGTCATTCTGTTTTAGACTACACATACGCTTTTACACGCATCATTTCCACTCAAGCTGTTCAAGTCTGGCCCTGACCACAAACCTCCCTTTTTCTCCTTCACCTGATCTCATGCCTCTCTTTCCCTCCTTCTGACACCAGCATCTGCCTCTCATCTGACTGAACTGTCTGCGATTATGTATGCGCGTGAGCGGACTCGTCTACAGAGAGACTGCCGACCTCATACATCCGTGAAAAGGGAGTCCTGACTTTGAAAACACCCTTTGTAGAGATGCAAGCACGGCACAGAGGTAAAGATTAATGCGTTTTGAGGTGTTTCTCAAGAGGTCGCAACACATCAGTTCATCACGTATGTAGTGTGAATGTTTACAGGAAAACTTTCAAATGTTAAAACACTAACACATTCGATTTCTCTTTCAATTTGATTAGGGTAACAAGATTTAGCAAGTCTACCTCTCCATCTCCTTCCCTCCATCACATTCTCATCCCCGCTGAGCCCTCTGTGTTTTGAGGGTGAAGAGGAACAAAGCATATGCTGCAGGTACAGAACTTTCCTCTTAAAGAGACAGTTCACTCAAAAAAGAAAATCATCACTATTTCCTTACCGTCATTTTACACCCAAACCTATGAAACATACACTACTATTCAAAAGTGTGGGGGAATTCAAAATCAACAATGTCAACCCTGATGTTTGCACTGCTTCTATTATTACCATTTTTCATTTATTTTTCCTTAACCCACACTTATATATTATTATATATGCTATTCAACTGTATTTTACAGTGTTGTTTATCATTTTGTGTCATATTATTGTTTTTTTTTTTACTTTTAGCTTCATGCCTAATAACATCTGGCAAAGGGACTACCAATGAAAATTAGTCTTTGACCTAACTTGATTAATGTGCATGTTCTCTTTCTAAAATAACTAAACAAATAAAATTTGTGTTTTTGTAATTAATATTCAGAAAGAAGCTATTAAATATGTAAATTTACCTTTTATCAAATGTAAATAATGTTACAAAACAGAGCTCTACAGTGCGACCATTTTAGTCGCGATGAACTAAGATGAGTAACAGCTTAATGATTTTTAGGGGAGTTTGCAAATGAGATATTCATTTAATACAATAGTTAAATAAAGTTAATATTAAATGACTTAACTGCGCATATCCATTCAAACACAGTGAGTCTAGTGAGTCAATGATTCAATTTCCCATTTAAAAAGACAGCCACTTGCGGTATTCCTGAATGAATCAGCCGTTCGAACGAATCAAACGAATGAATGATTCAGTAATTAAATCAGTGACTTGCCGCCACCTACTGGCAGATTTATTTTTATTTTTATACTATATTCCCAATTATTTAAATCATTTAACATTTCTGTATTCAAAATTGTACATTTAAAACATTAATCTCAACATGAATTTATCAATTTGATTGCACTCATGCCACCCCTGAGCCTCATTAAACATGAAAATTCACCTACAAGCCATTTTTGTGTTCTTCTGTGCCACCTCTGTAGTACAAATTAATTTTGTTAAAGGGATAGTTCACCCAAAAATGTTCTGATTTTTAACTCAAACCCTGAGGGTAAGCAGATAAACATTTTTCAAAACAAATTTTCATTTTGGGGGTGAACTATCCCTTTAATACTGATTTCATTTAATTTATTAACTTATTTTACTTGTTTTTAATCTGTTGTTTTAATTAGAAATTATTTAATTATTATAGAAATTATTTAATTATTGCTGTTTTTTTTTTTAACAAAGAATACTATCATTGTTTCCACAAAAATATTAAGCAGTACTGATAATAAGAAATGTTTCTTGAGAACCATATCATCATATCAGAATGATTTCTGAAGGATAATGTGACACTGAAGACTGCAGTAATACTGAAAATTCAGTTTTGCCATCACAAAAATAAATTATATAATAATTACATTAAAACAGAAAACAGTTATTTTAAATAATATTTCACAATATTACCATTTCACTGTATTTTTGATCAAACAAATGCAACCCTACATGGTGAGCATAAGAGACTTTTCAAATTAATAATAAAAAACTTTTGAAAGGTGAAATTTTGAAGAACTGTACTGTACTGTAAATGCTCTTTTTGATGCAACTTTAAGAAATGGAGACCGAAGCTTCAAAAAAAAGATGCAAGAGCACCATAAAATTACGAGGGTAAGTAAATAACAGTTTTCTATTTTCAGTAAACTATTGCTTCAACTTTCTTCCATTTCTAAACTTTTGTGTGTGTGTGTGTGTGTGTGTGTGTGTGTGTGTGTGTGTATATGTGTATACATATATATCAGCAGCAGATGTTGCAGCCGTTGTGGATCTCAGAGATATCAATGTGGCATATGGCTGCACTGAGTGAAAGATGGCTGCTGTCAGATGGAGAGAGAGAAGTGTAGAGCTCATTTATTTACTATGAGCAATGATCTACCTGCTGGAAGATGGAGGTGGAGTGAGGGAGCAATGGTGAGGTGAGAAAGATAAAGAAGAAAGCTAGTACAGGTGAAGGAGAGAAGACCTGAGAGAGAATATATATACAGAGAACAAAATTATAGAACAGAACAAGAGAAGGAAAAGGTGGGTTGAACGAGAGAAAATCGCTAGCAAAGTCAATGAATCATTAGCTAAAACTAACACGTTATTAGTCTGATTTTTCATCAAACTTTAAAATGCAAAGAAAAGAAACCAGAATTAGAATTAGAATCCTTTTTTCCCCTTCTAAATCCCTCCATCTCGCTGGCCACAATGACACCAAGTATTCCACCTCTAATGGGACCCCTCTCCTCATTAAAAACAAGAGAGAAAGAGAGAAAGAGAGGGAAAGGTATGCTCAGGCCCTTATTTAAGGAGCTAACACCTAAAAAAGAAACCGCATAACAGAGGACAGAGAAAGAGAGAGAAACACCTCAAATGTAGGCAAAGAAAAAAAATTGAAAATGGAATTGTGGGAGGAAAACTGAGTTAAGAATGGTGCAAGAAGGAAGTAAAGAGGAGGCAATGCTAAAGTTCTGGAAAATAATAATGAGATACAGGAAGAGAGCGGAGACGAGGAAGGAGGAGGATGAGGGGAGAGGAAAGAGTTTGTCCATCTTGATTAGGATGTGTAAAACTGCATATTTTCAAGACTAGCAGACTAATTAGTCTTAAGGAAACCCTGTATAATTAATCTGATTTCAGGTTCACCTGACCCTATCAGACATGTTTCTTTGGGAGTGTTTACATATAGAATTTTCTTATGTTCAAAAACAGCCAGAAGGAGCACAGCAGAATTTTTTTTCCACATCATCTAAACAACAGTTGTAGCAGTACCGTTAAAAAAACAGTGTGAGGCATGATGCAACAACTAAAAGCATCCGTCTGAATGTCTCTAACTATAGTGCAATGCTTTAAGGGAGTGCTTTTTTTTTTAACAAACCCCTATTCTGGGGTCTCATAATTTTCAACTGTTTTAGCTAAAATCACATGTATTAAACAATGTGAACACATTATATGTGACCCTGGACCACAAAACTATTCTTAGTAGCATGGGTATATTTGTAGCAATAGCCAAGAATACATTGTATGGGTGAAAATGATTGATTTTGCTTTTATGCCAAAAATCATTAGGATATTAAGTAAAGATCATGTTCCATGAAGATATTTTATGAATTTCCTACCATAAATATATCAAAACTTATTTTTGATTAGTAATATGCATTGCTAAGAACTTCATTTGGACAACTTTAAAGGCAATTTGATCAATATTAGATTTTTTGCACCCTCAGATTCCTGATTTTCAAATAGTTATATCCTAGCAATACTTACATCACTGGAAAGCTTATTTATTCATGATGTATAAAACTCAATTTAAATAAAAAATAACTCATGACTGGTTTTGTGGTACAGGGTCACATACTGTTTAAATAAAAAGAACCTTCCCTACTTACACTACTGTTCAAAAGTTTGAGGTCAGTTTTATCAACAAAAAAAAAAATCTATCCCTGATCTTTCCTAACAATAAGCATCAAATCAGCATATTAAAATGATTTCTGAAAGATCATGTGACACTAAAGACTAGGGCTTCCGTCAACTAAAGATTTTTCTGGTCGACTAGTAGTCGTCCATTTTAAGTGATTAGTCGTCTAATCGTACGTTTATTATTAAACCATTTAAACCATAATAATGAGCCTTTAATTGCCTACAAAGCCTAATAAGCATAAATCTTGCCATAGCACATTGGCAGAAATAACGAGTATGAATGTGTTAGGGGAAAACCGTACAGAGACAGCAATAACATTTTAATAATTATTGAAAAACTGGTGCTTTCTTAGTTTTCGCCTTAAGAAATAAAGTCGGCGATACTGACTTGTTATCTCTGTAGTAGTAGATGCGCATGCATAAATGTTTCATTCAGATTACATATTTAGAGAATATTTGTTTTCTATTTGAATTGGTTAATTTGAAAGTAGAAATTTATCACTCTCTGTATCTATCATCTATACATAGATATACACTCCTGAACAAAATCTTAAGACCGGGGGAAGCATTGCAAATTTTACGCATTTCACGCTGGTGGATCATAACAGGGTTGTAAGTACTGCTTCAGAATGCCAAAAGAAGAAACAGGAGCAAGAAACAAAAAATAGAAAGTAGGCAATTTATTAAAAACGGCATTTAAACTCAAACAGGCTGTTCATCGGCTGATCAAAAGTTTAAGACCATAGCCATAAAAAGGTAAAATCTGCACAAAAATATGGCTTTAATGTCATTGTTCTTCAGGCAGTCACACTGTCATGATCTCCTGATGGCAAAGGCAAAAAGGTTTTCTCTCTTTGAAAGTGGCAGAATTGTTAAGCTGCACAAGCAAGGCCTCTCGCAGCTTGCCATCTCTTCCGAGGTTGGACGCATAAGGACAGTCATTTTACACTTCTTAAAAGATCCTGAGAGTTATGGGACAAAAAAGTCAAGTGGTAGACCCAAAAGATTTCACCTGCACAGAGCCGCAGGATCCGACGGTTGTCCGTGAAGACACAGGTCGATCCTCGACCCAAATTAAGGCCCTTACTGATGCTGACTGCAGCCCAATAACCATAAGACGTCATCTGCGAGAGAAGGGGTTCAAGAACAAAAACGTCTTCAAAGGCCACTTCTCCTCCAACGACACAAACTTGCCCGTTTGGAATTTGCAAGGGAGCACCAAACATGGGACATTGAAAGATTGAAGAAAGTTTTATTCTCTGATGAGAAAAATTTTTATCTGGATGGTCCTGAAGGCTTCCAACATTACTGGCATGACAAGGAGATCCCATCGGAGATGTTTTCTATGCGGCACAGTGGAGGATGCTCCATCATGATCTGGGATGCTTTTCCTTCAATGGGAAAATGGAGCTTCAGGTTGTGCAGGGGCGTCAAACAGCAGCTGGCTATGTGGATCTGTTGCAGAGGGCATCCCTCTTGCCTGAGGGTCCCTGTCTGTGGGGTAATGACGTGGATGTCCTTCGTGAAGCCATCTTCACCACATGGAGCAACGTTCCCAGCAGCCTTCAGAAAACAGTCAGATCAAGCATGCCGAAGCGAGTGTTTGAAGTGATCAACAAGAACGGTGGGGCTACTCACTACTGAGTCCTTTTTGACACTTAGTTCTGTTGTGGGTTTATTTTTGGGCCATGGTCTTAAACTTTTGATCAACTGATGAACAGCCTGTTTGAGTTTAAATGCCGTTTTCAATAAATTGCCTACTTTCTATTTTTTGTCTCTTGCTCCTGTTTCTTATTTTGGCATTCTGAAGCAGTACTTACTACCCGGTTATGATCCACCAGCCCGAAATGCGAATACTTGCAATGTTTCCCCCGGTCTTAAGATTTTGTTCAGGAGTGTATATAGATATCTATATATCTATCTATATCTCTATATATATCTCTATATATATATATATATATATATATATATATATATATATATATATATAT